>NW_005054456.1:80353-86176 GCF_000277835.1 Geospiza fortis
AGGCCAGCTGCTGCACAGCTGCCTCGTGTCGGGCTGGGGCAGCTCTTGGGAGGGAGCAGAGCTAGCTCAACATCCCCTATGACATGTTCTGACTCCGTGAGGCTGAAAGGAAAAGATTTTGTGCTGGCTGAGTTGTTTGTCGAAAGGAGTTTAAGTAAGGAAAGTAGTAAAGGATTTAATATTTCGGCTCCTGGATGGTGCTTCGCGCCTCTGCAGCAGATGGTTCTCCATCCTATGGTAAAACTGAGGCACTGGGAGGTTAAAAAAAACGCAGAAGGTTGAGAAAACTGGAAGGTTAAAAAAAAAGAGCCAGAAAAAGAATTTCATGGACAGTTCTGTCCATACCCAGCAGCTAAAATGAGGCTAACTGGCTTGGACTATTTGGTCTGGCCAACAGCTTTTCCCAGCCCTGGAAAAGAGACAATTCCAGCAGCAAAGGGTGGGGAATTCAAGACCATAGGATCCCAGATTGATTTGGGTTGGAGGGACCTTAAAGCTCATCGTGTTCTACCCCTTGCCATGGGACACCAGACCAGGCTGCTCCAAGCCCTGTCCAAGCTGGCCTTGGACACTCCCAGGGCTGGGGCGCCCTCAGATTCTTTGGATAACCTGTGCCAGGGCCTCACCACCCTCACAGCCAGGAATTCCTTCCCAATATCCCATCTATCCCTGCCCTCTGGCAGTGGGAAGCCATTCCTTGTCCTGGAACTCCAGCTCCCACTCCAAAGTCACTCTCCAGTGTCCCACAAAACTACAACACACAACATGGGGTGACACATGAGCTGGGGATGGGGGGTCCTCATCGAGGCACTCCACACACTCACCAGTAACAGGAAATGCTGCTGCGGTGAAGGAAAATTAGGAAAACAACCCCCTCCTGCAGCCAGGGACTGTTTTCCTACTTCTCTGTGCAAGACAAGCAGTGACACCGCTTGGGGCTCAGCATAAGAAAAAAAAATTACTGTTTACAGAGAGAATTTTGCAACCTCTCCAAATGTCATCCTGGGTCATATTTTGCCAATGATGGGGACACAAAACCTGAGGGAAACTCCAAAGGCTGTGGAGCCCCAGGGTGCTCCCTGCAGCTCCTGCCTGGACATGGAGAGGCATCACCACGTGCTGGAGAAGGACCCACAAACCTTCTGAAGGCTTGAAACTGAAGAAGGATGGAAAATGTTTAACTTTTGCCAGGAAAAAGTATCAAATATATCCTCCTAGGATTTTTCAGACAGCTTGGTTTGGGTTTGTTTGTTGTATTATTTTGGTTTTTTTTTTTCCCCTAAAGTTGAAACTGGTTTCCTAAATCATTCTGGACAGACAAACAACCAGGGACATCACACAATTCAGAACCCAAACAAAGATGAGTCCACCGGTCAACTTTTGCTACAAATTGAGTGGATTAAAGCCTTTATTTTTCAATAATGACCAGCCAAGCTGCCTGCAGAGCACCGGAAGGTCAAGGGCAGGATCTGGCTAAAATCCCATTCCCGAGGAGCAACAACACCAGGGACCAGCTGGAACCATCACTGTGGGATTCCCCGGGGGTGATCAGGTTCAGGATTTTTATTCCCCTGACCCCTGGGATCAGCCAAGCTGGGAAAGGCTCCCACAAAACAGCTCCAAATGAGAGGGATATTTTACCATAACCTTAAATAAACAAGAGCAGAGGAGAGAGAGGAGATGCTGCTGGGAACTACAAAGGGGAACTGTAAACACAACAGCAGATAAAGCAGATGGATGTTTGAAACAACCATTTGCACTGGAGAAAACACATGGGATCCGTCCCCAAGCCCGCAGGGAACGAATTTACTGCAGCCAGAAACCACGTGCTGCAGTCAAATTTCCATTTATAACCATTACCTGCTAAGCCTGAAAAACCCACAAATAAAATCCAGGGCAGCAGAAATTTGTAACATTGCAACAGGAAAAACCAAATGACTGAGGATCCCATGTGGAGAGAAGGATACTGGCAATGCTGCTGCAGCGAGCTCAGGGTGCCCAAGGGCAGAAATGCATCTGGTGGTTTTAATTCCCAGAGAACTTGGACATCCAGCACCCAAAGGAGAGGGAAATGCTTGGTCTGGATCACATCAGCCTCAGTTCTGACTCTCCTTTTCTTTCTCCAGCAGAGAAAACAATTTGATTTTTATTATTAGCCTGGAGAGGTGCAGGGTGGAGGTGGGAAGTGAGTGAGCAGAGCAGGAACCAGCCTCTGGTGAGAGATCTTCTGGAAGTAGCAAAGCACAGAAACTACCAATAAAATAGGCTTATAAAGTGAATTATTTGGGAATGACACCACCATTTAACAATGGTATTTTGGTAGCAGCTCCCACTCCCCCGGCAGCACCTTCACCTACAGCTTGTGGCTAGATTTTAAAATTTAATTAATTAAATCATGGCCAGGGAGGCAGGAGGAGAATGTATTGCTTTGGACCACAGTCAAGTAACAGATGCACACACTGGACTAATTGAGACACACTTGGCACTACTGGAATATGCCAGACTCCCAAAAAAGCCCATTCCCCACTTCTCTTTGCTCTGCCTACACATGGCAGCTCCTCACACAGGGCTGGGATTAAAGGGGGAACATTTCACCAGTGCTGGGAAGGGATCCTGAGGTACATATGTGATCCTAGAGAAATTCAGGGAAATAATGAGCAGCCTCCCCTCCTTCCCAGATGCTCCCATATATCACTGGGCACGGACAGCACAGAGTCAGACAACTTTATGCAGCAAGGTCACCTTTCAAAAGGAGAAGCCACCCAAGGCCTCTTTCAACTTTTAGAGTGGAAGAAAAAAAGAGAAAAGGAGAAAGAACATCTGAAAGGGATGAAACCCCCCAAAATTCACCTCACTGCTAAAAAACAACTCCCCACGGCCTGAGCGTGCAGAGCCGCCCTGAACCCACTTCCTTGTGGGATGCCAAAAGCACTGTCAGTCTTGCATTCCCAGAGGAGAGGAGGGATTCCTGAACCAGCTGTCTGTGTGCAGACAGCTCCAGCAGCAAGTCCCAACACCTTCCCCTGCGGCCCTGCTTTCTGGCCTCACCCACAGCCGTCAGGGGCTCTTTGAGTGTTGACAAATCCTGTTCTGCACAGCTCCCCACCACGGGAAGCAACAAAAGGCTGGGCTGTGCTGCTGTGGATTAGCTGCTCTCATCCCTCTAGCCAGGAGCTCTGCCTGTTGCGTGTATTCATCAGGAGGATTCCTTAGCCAGGCACGAGGCAGAAAACCCAGGGAAAGACAACAAACAGGGCTGCTTGTCCCACCCCGTGCTCCACCAGAGGCACCAGGAGAACTAAAGTGGTCTTCACTTCAAGCACAGCCTCAAGCTGTGCCAGGGGAGGTGCAGGCTGGACAGTAGGAGGAATTTCTGCAATGAAAGGGGTGGTCAGGCATTGAAAGGGCTGCCCAGGGAGGTTTGGAGTGCCCATCCATCCCTGGAGGTGTCCAAGGAACACCTGGATGTGGCACTCGGTGACAAAGCGGTCCCAGGTTGGACTGGGTGATCTTGGAGGGCTTTTCCAAGCTCAGTGGTTCTGTGTGATGTTGTGAAAGTGAAAAAGCAGCACTTACTGCAAGCAGAACATTCTGGGCAGGAAATGTGCGAACTTCTCTCAAGCTGCTCCTCCACCTTTTTCCTTGTTCAGCACCTCCAGCACCTTTCCTGAACCCTCAGCTCTGCTGCAGCTGAAGCTCCATCCCTGTTCCAGCATCTCCTCTTGACACCAATGCCAGCTCATGTCTTTTAGCAAGCAGATTTTGAGACATGTCTCACGTGGCACTGGAGCATTTCCACCAACAGTCAGGGCAGCCAGCTCTTCCCATCACAACCAGACCAGGAAAACTCTGACCCACAGAAAAGGGAAATGCACTGGCACAACCTGGTCACAAACACTCAGAGCCCAAACTGCAAGATCATGTCCCCAGGAGGACTATGAAGAATCCCAGAACCCCAGACTGGTTTGGGTTGGGAGGGAAATTAAAGTTCCACCCCTGCCATGGGCAGAGACACCTCCCACTGTCCCAGTTTGCTCCAAGCCTCATCCAACCTAGCCTTGGACACTTCCAGAGATGAGGCAGCCACAGCCTCTGAGGCTCTGTGTCCATGGAAATGCCCATGGGCTAAGGATGGACAGTGCCCCTACCCCAAAAACCCAATGTATGTACACAATATATAAATATAAATTCAAATAAAAACAGCAGCCTCTTTACCACCACTGGTACAAAACCAATATAAAACCAGTTCACCCCCAGAGCAAGGCTCCACTTTCCCATCAGCAACACACACAAATCCCCAACACAAACACAACCAGATCTGAGGCCATCACTCAAGCCTGGCTGATGAATAATGTTGGGAATAATCCATTTAACAGCAGCTCTGCTCCCCATTTCCCTCCTGGCCCTGCCCAGACACGCTCCCAGGCTGAGCTGCTCCCCTGGGCTCTGATGTGGAGACAGAATCCCACACTCACAGGATGGTTTGGGGTGAAAGGGACCCATTTGGGGTCACCTTTGTCATGGGGCACATCACTGACAAGGGACAACAAGCCAAAATGTCAGTGTCCATCACCTGAACCAAAAGTCTTCACTCCAACCCCCACCAAATTCCAACAGCATCATTCCCAGTGTGTCATTTCCAAAGAAAAAGAGAGGCTAGAGGAACTGACAATAAAGACAATGAGAATCTGTTCTTAAAAAACACTGCTAGAAAAAACAAGTTTCAAATTCAAGTCCTGTGCCTCCAACACCTAACAGCAGCTTATCATGTTACAAAAACCCTCTAATTTGAAGTGAAAAAACCCTAAACCACACAATTATCAAACTGCAGGCATTAAATCCTGTGTCTTACCTAATTTCACAACTTTCCTTTTGTTAACCACTGATTAACACTGCAAACCCCAGCAGAGGGCTCTACCTGGCTCTTTACACTACAAAGCAACTGAGAAAAGAGGAAAAAAGCTTTTTTCCTTCTTCAGAATCTCCAGTTTGGGTATAACAAATCCCTCCTAAACCAGCAAAGTGTGCTCTTAGCAGGTGCTGGCAGAGCAAGATGCTCCTTCTTTTTAGTTTATCCCAAAGTCAAACAACTCCTGCTAAATTAATTCTTATTTTCTATACAGCCAGTGCTCAGAACCTGCAGCACCCAGGGCTGGATTTCTCCTGGCAAACCAATCCAAATAATCATATAGAGAATAAAAATAGATCTAAACAAGACACAAACCTCATGGATTCTTGAACTTTGAGAGGTTTAGTTGGGAAAGAGCGAGAAGCAACCAGTGGAGCAATAGGAGCCAGAGATAAAAATAAAATGATTAAAAAGAGAGAATAAACCAACATGGAGAACTCCCTCATGCAGCAACAGAAGTTAATTAATTAATCTTAATTTGTGCATGACCTGGCCAAGAAAATGTGATTTCCAGCACTGCTCCTTGAAGTGTCAATGCATGCCAGCTTTATTTCTTTCAAAAAGTTGATTTTAATTCACTTATCTCAGTTTTTCTGTGTCCTCTACAGACACAGGTCCTTGGTGGTGGTTTTCCCCCTGATCCAGGAGGAATTTCAGGAGGAAATCAAGAAGGGAAAGTAACTTTATCAAACAACCCAGGAGCTGGCAAAGACCTGAAGCTTCCCATTTGCTCCATCATGACCCCAAGGACAGACCTTTTTAAGCTTCAAAACCCAACCTGCTGGGGGAACATCCTCTACAGCAACACCTCACTGAAGAAATTCCAGAAAAATTCCTTGGGATGCAGAACTGAGGATGATCTCGAAACCCCAACCTGGCACCTCAAAGATCCAGGGAGAGGCACAGATGTACTG
>NW_005054456.1:86210-95372 GCF_000277835.1 Geospiza fortis
TGCTGGATCAGCTCCCAGGGACCCACAGGCTGTAAATCCTGGCAGCCCTGACCCCAGGGAACACGTGCTGCCCCCCACTAATGCCTCCAGCAGCTCAGCCCCAGCTCCTGCACCACGCCAAGCCTCGGCCCCAGACGCTACAAATTAGTTCTGACTATAGAAATCCCAGCCATAAGGCTAAACCCAGAATTCCAAACAATAGAAGGGAATCTAAACCTCACCCAGAGACCATTTGCTCACAATATAGTTTTTTATAATGTTTGCCGCATAAATCACAGCAGAAGTGGCCTGGGTTTGATGATTTCATTTGGGGGTGGACATGCAGACGCCTCTTTTGAGGCCATAAAAGATTTTTCCAGAGCCACCTTGAGTGCTCTGCAGCAGGAGGGGATGTACTGCTACAGGAGCCCCTGGAAAATGCCTCCAGCCCCTCAGGAATGTCTGGGACACGGCACAATTCCCAACCCCTTCACACACGGATCAGCCTCAGATTGAATTTCCAAACTATCACAGAACAATCCTGGAATGGGTTGGGTTGGAAGGCACCTTAAAGCTCATCTCATTCCACTCCTTTCCCACCTTCCACTATCCCAAAAACCTTGTCCAACCCACCCCTGGACAATTCCAGGGCACACTCCCACCCATCTGCCTCCACCCCAACCCCTCAGTGCCTCCAAAACAGAAGTTGCCAGAGCATGGAAAAATGGAACAGATGGACAGTAAAGGCACCATCCTGGCCGCACATGTGCTGCCAGCAGCGGCTGATGCAGGATTTTGGGACACCTCTCCCACCCAAAACAGTTGAGTTTCCCTTCAACAGCCTTGTCCCAGTGAAATCCCAGCTTTCCCCCGAGCTGCTCTGGCAGATTGGGATGCCTTTTTTTCATTAAATCCCTCCTTCCAAGTTGAGAGCTTTTCCTAAATTTAATTTGAGTGAATCACTTTCTTGCCAAAGGAAAAAAACAAATCAAAGGTTTATTCTGATGCTATTGAATTCAATGCCTGTAAATTTAATTTCTATCTGTACTTTTGTTTAAACATTTTATGGTGTTAATTACAACAAACCATGCAAATTAGGCTGCCAGTGGAATAAAAGGCCTGTTCTAACAGATAATAAATAGCTCTCAACCATAAGCTCATTAAGATGCTGCTCAAGTGCGTGCTCCGACTCCCAGGTTGAGATCAAAATCTGCATCCTAAAAACAGGAGGATCTTTGGGGCAGCCCAAGCTGCTGGCACGGAATATTGCATTCTTTCCAAAGGAAGATCCTAGAGCAAGAGGATGGTCTGAAATCCAAACCCACAGTGTCTGGTTTGGGGCTCCAACAGAGCTATTTTAAACAGGTACCACGAATCCTATGCATTATTCCTGCTTATCCATGAGCATTTAAATGTCAAGCTTGGTACAAATAAATTACTTTGGTTGAATCATTGAGACCCTCCAAGCCCTGCTGCCCTGACCCCCCTTCCTTAAATCCACAGGGAAAACCAGCTGAAGTGTCAGACACATTCCTTACAGTACCTGCAGGAGAAGCTCAGCACCTTTCTGGTCTTCCAAAGAGTTCCATTTTCACTGCCCCAAAGAAGGCTGCAGCCCGACACAGACCAAGGGAGGGATGGAGAGATCTGAAATGGCTCTGTCTTTACAAAACCTGGGAGAGATTCCATGGACACAGAGGGAATTTCTCCCTGCCAGCTGCAGGTCAGCCTCAGGACATGAAGGGTTTTGAGGACATCTGGTTGATCCTGCCCTTGTGATCCAAGAGCCTGGGAGAGAGGAAGGTTTCCTGCCTGTCTTGTGGGCCTGATACACTGCTGACCCTGAGACAGAGAGGAATTACCACTGGGAGCAGGTGATCCATTGACAGGAATTCCAGCAGCCAATATCCCAGGGAAAAAAGTGTGTGCCCATGTGTGGCACGTGGACACCTGCACATCCCACAGGGATGTGGGAATGTCCTCCCACCCAAGGGGCAGCCCTGAGCCCTCATCCTGCAGGGGGATGGCTGCAGCCACAACCAGGGAGGTATGGGAAGATCTGGAAAGGAATGGAAGTATGGACAGTGAGCCAAGGAAAGCTTTTCCTCACAGGGAACGTGAACAACTTGGTCTGTGCTCTGGATCTCGCCATCCTTAACTGGGATCTGTCACCAAACTGGCCAAGCACCAAGATCCTGCCAGCGCTCCTTCCCTCCTGCCTTTTGGAAGTACACCAGCCCCAGTGCCAGATGCAATTGTCCCCCTGATCCTCATGGGATGCAGCCTCAGCCTGAGGAATGTCCCTTTCCTCTGGGCTCATCCAGAGACGAGGATGTGGAACATCTCCACACTGACAGCTCCCAACATTACAGTCCCCATCCCACTTTCTGCTGGAGACAGGCTGTGCCTGGAGCCCAGCTCTGCAAGGACAAACAGCTTTGATGCTCAGATTGCTCCTACAGGGAATCATCCCCCTTCACCAACTGGGAATTGAAGTAGTTAAAAACACCAATAATGAATTCAACGAGTTTATCCTCAGCACCACCCCTGGCTGTCCTATGGATATGAGCCATGTCCTACCCAAGGAAAAAGATGGATTTACCACAGAGAGGAGACCACCATCCACAGCCCCTTCAGGCACCACCTCCCTGCTTTCCTCAGCACAGCAATCCTGGGCAGAGCACCTCCAGCCAGCCACAGATGTTCCAACCACACATCTGGCACATCAATGGCTTTCCTCCATTCCCTCTGCATGGACAGCGACTCCTTGATCTCCTGATTTAATATGGATTTCAAAACAAAGCACAGGCAGGTGTTTCCCTCCACAGTTGGGCTTTTGGCTCTGTTTGAAAGGCCAGAAGAGCTCAGAGAGCTTTAGGCAGAGCTCTGGCTGGAGCTGGTGGCTCAGGGCTGTGCTCAGGAGATCCAAATGGAAAATGTTGGCTCAGCCAACTCTGCCACTCTGGCCATGGAGGCTCCTCAGCACCAACATCTCCCCGTTTATGAATGGGGTGAAACTCCCCAACCCAACCACCCCCTGCTGCTCTTTGGGGCCTTTCCTGGGAACAGAGGAGAGAACAGAGCTGGGAGAGGGAGCTCAGCCTGGAGAAAAGGAGGCTCAGGGGGATCTTCTGGCTCAGCACAACTCCCTGACAGGAGGGGACAGCTGGGCGGGTCAGGCTGTACTCCCAGGGAACAGGGACAGAAGGAGACACAACAGCCTCAAGCTGGGTCTAGGCAGGTTTAGCTGGATATTAGGGAAAATTTCTCATGGAAAGGATTGTTTAGCCCTGGCACACGGGTGGAGTCTCCCTCCCTGCAGGGGTTTAAAAGCCATGTGGCTGTGGCACCTGGGGATGTGGGCTAGTGGTGGCCTTGGCAGTGCTGGGGAAGGCCTGGACTCAATGATTCCAGAGGGCTTCTCCAACCTGAATGATCCTGGGATTGTCTGAAACAGAAAATGAGGCCAAATCCAAGGAGAAAGGAGGGTTTTGAAGGTGAGGTGGGTGCACAGAGTAGCACTGGGCCCTTTTAGGAGCACTCAGAGGTCTGGAGAAGGTTGGGTCAGATCAAGCCAAGGGTGCATGGAGGGGTGAGATGCCTCCAACTCCCATTCTGGAAACATAAGCCTCATTTATCCTTCCTGGAAAAGAATGGGCAGCCTGAGAGAGGTCTGGTAGGTTGGAGCTATAAAAGAGAATAGCAAAACATGGCCAAGAAGGAATTTTCCATTCAGCATTAATTAGTTTCCATTAACACCCAATTCCACGGCTCACTTTTAGAAGAAAAGCTCTTTTGTTCCAACTCCAGGGGCCGAAAAGGGCAACGAAGGGCTGAAATGCTCTTCCCAGAGAAAGAAGCATCAGGGTTTGTATTCCTGATATTCCTGGGGTTTGAAGATGTAGGGAAGTCACTTAAACGCACAGCTGGGTCTCCTCCTGCCAAGTAATTTTGTCATCAATGTAGGAAATTCCAGAGAAAAGCAGCAGCTGCATGAGCATCTTCAGTACTAAACTCCTTCCATAGTTTAGGATAATTATTTGGAAAGAATCCTGGAATGGTTTAGGTTGGAAGGGACCTTAAAGCCCATCCAGTTCCACGCCTTGTCATGGGCAGGGACACTTTCTACCAAATCAGGTTGCTCCAAGCCCTGTCCAACCTGGCCTTGGACACTTCCAGGGATATAAAAGGAATGTTCTATGCTTGGAACAAGGAAGGAAATCCAGTAGGACCAGATTAATAAGGATATAAACAGAAAGGTGATTCTGCCCATCTTTCCTAAAGACCAACACGCCAAAAAGTGAAATGAAACAAATGCTGAGAGTTTGCTCCTCTCATTTCAAACCCTTTCATGCTGGATTTGAGAGTTTTTCAGGGATTTCCAGCTACATGCAATACAGGGGATGGGAATCTCCATTTCCAACTGAAGTGGCAGTAGCCAAGCCTGGGCAGGAATAAAGAGGAGCAGGGAATGCTCATCCCATTTCCCAGGCAGCTCACATGGAACACTGCAGCAACACAGAGCTCAGAGCCCCTCGTGTGCCCTCCAAGAGCCTGAAGACAATGTGGGGCTGGAAGAGGCAAATCCTCAACCCCTGGGTGCCCCCATCCCTCCTTGGAAAGGCAGCTCAGGAAGGACTGGGACACACCAGGAGGGTTTCCACATCTGCTCCCACAGCCCAGGCACATCCAGCAGCTCCCACTCCCTCCAAACCCTGGCATGGGGAGCACCCCAATCCCTGGGCACCCCTGGAAAGCCACCAGGCACCACATTCCCTGCTCTGCTCCCTCCAGCTTGGCAGGTCCCACATCTCCATGCTCCACTACACAGCCCAAAGTCTGCTTTGCTAGGGGTTTTAGGTTGGAGTTTTTTTGGTTTGGTTTTTTTTTTTTTTTTAATTTTAATACTATGTTTAAAGTTGTATATTGTTCCAAAGTTTCCTTGTTTCATGTCATTGTTTGTTACTGTGCTTGAAAGTTGGCACATATTTGTTCAATTAAAGATTTATTTGCACTATTTGTTGAATAAAGATTATTCTTGCTAAAAGCTAAATAAAGTTTCATAAAAACTCACACGTCCCATAAACAAAATACAATGTCCTTTCCAAAAAAGCGTTGCACAAAACATTTCAAAATCACTCAATTCATTAGACAATAAATCCACACACAAAATAACCAGACCTTGCCAGAATACATCATAAAATCTCATTACAACACTTTCAGGCCGGGGCTTCAAAGCAGGAACACAAAGGCTCCACCAACCCTTCAGCCTTGAAAAATCGCTGCTGGTGTGGCTAGAGTGAGTCCCTGGCACCCCCAAAAGCTCTGGCACCTCCAGCAGCACCCATGGGTGCCAATTCCCTGCCCCCAGGCCACTCTGGGTAGCTCCAGGCCAGCGGGGCCATTGTGGTCAGAGTGGGGATCCCGGGCATCACATCCCAGCTCTCCCAAACCACGGGAGCAGATGGAGAGCAGGGCTTCCCAAATCAGCACCACACGAGCCCCTCTGGGCACTGCAGCAACAGGAGGAGCTTCCAAAGCCACGGATCCATCCAGATCCCAGCACAGTATCCAGGCTGGGGATGGGACAGTTGTGAGGTGAGAAGTAAGTTCTTGAAGGCTGAGCTCAGGTTCGGGGCAGAAAGTGATGTTACAATGCACTTAGGGAATCCCAGCCATGGAAAAGCATCCCCAGACTCAGAAATGCTTCCAAAGGAAAATGGCAGCCCCAGTGGTTTGGTTGGACCTGGCCAAATGTCAGCCCTGACCATGGCAAAGGCACTGGCAGCACCGGCCTTTGTCACCCTGAGGGCATCTCAGCCTGGCACACAAGGGGACAGTGGCACTGCCATCATCACCGAAATTAGCATCATGGAATATCCTGAGCTGGAAGGGACCCCCATGGATCAACAGTCACCCCAACAGACACCCCAACAATCCCACCCTGTGCATCCCTGGGAGTGTTGTCCAAACCCTCCTGGAGTTCTGGCAGCCTCGAGGCCACAACCATTCTCTGAGGGGCCTGTTCAGTGCCATAACACCCTCTGGGGAAAGAATTTTTCTAAAATCCAGCCTAAAGCAGTTTCAGGTAAACCTTCTCTGCCCCCAAAACAAAGCTGTGCCATCACACACAATCCCTGACCCTGAGCAATCCCAGTCTGTGAAAAGCTGTGAAAAACTGGCATTTTCATTTACAACTGCACAACACCTTGCCTCTTCCCTCAACCAGAATTTGGAAGTTGGAGAGGTTTTGGGGTTTGTTTCCCTGGTTTTCAGTGCCGAGGGCTCTCAGAGAGCAACGGCCGTGCACCGGCTGCGCTCCCTCCAGCACAAATCCCAAACTTTATGGATGCACTTACCCACTCCCCTCTGAGCAACAGCTGTCCATGTGGATTTGGTTAGTTGGGAGCAGCTACTCCACAGCAGCACTGAAAGAAGCCCCCTGTGCCCAGGAGCCCTCAGCAAATCTCAAAAGAAACGGGTGATGGAGCATGAAGGTGATGGCAGTGCCCCAGCCTGGCCTGGCTGGGTGTGACAGAGCACCCAGGCTCTGCCGAGCAAGGGAAACTCTGGAATAACATTAGGAGAGCCTGCTGAGAGAGGGATGAGGCTGTGGAATTGCTTTCCAAGAAAAATGGAAGCGGAGCTGGCTCTGCTGCCTGAACAGCACAGGGAATTAAGGAAAGGAACAGAAAAAGGGGGTGCAATGAGATGATCATCAAGGCCCCTTTTGACCCAAACCATTCTGTGGCTCCACAATAACAGAGACCACAGCACAGATGCCCCATCTCCTGAAAACCCAGGACACGTTTTCCACCTGGAAAAGCTCCTTGACTTCATTAAAATCAGCTGCTAAAGCTCAGGACACAGGAGGAAGGATGGGGACAAAGGCGCCTGAAGGACAAAGACCCCTGAAATCGGTCTTGGTGAGGAGATCAGAGATACACAAAGGTTCACAGGGTTAAAACTCTGCTTTTTCCTGCCTCTTCAAGCACATAATCACTTGCTTTAGTTGCTAGAGACGCCTCACTCCCAGTTCTTGGGGAATATATTGTCTCAGCAGGCAGAGGGGGATGAACTCATCGTGGTTTCCCAATCCTGACCAGGGGCTCTGTGAGCTACTGGCAATACATATAATAAGTTATTATGCAAATAAAAACTGGACCCAGCCAAGGGAAATATGCTGGCTCTTCAAGTCCCATCTGCATCCCAGCAAGGATCTCAATGAACTTTAAAATCCTTATTGTCACCACAATGGGCAATATTATATTCTAGTTTGGATCTGTTCCTTCAGAGCATTAGCTCTCATTTGGAGATATTTTTAGATTTTCCTATCCCACTCCTCATTATGAAACACTGAGCTGCAGATTGATTTATTTCTTAAAAGCAAGTTGCTGTTTTCCCAATAACAGATTTAACAAATTTGTTCCACCTGTTCAGCTATGCTTCCAATGTCTTTTTTGTGGTTTCATTGAAGTTTTTTTTAATCCAAACCTCAAAGCCTCTAAACTCAGCATTAAAAGACAAGCTCAGCATCATCACTACCACTCACAATTCAAATGCTGCTCCAAATTACTGCAAGCTTTCATTTGTAAGTCGATACAGACACCCAGATTATGGAGCTTAATGGCTGTGGGCACAAACACACACTCTTCCAAGGGCATTCTCCTACTGGAAATCCTGCCTTGCTGGAGCAGGGACTCGCTGCCTCATCCCCTCCATCCTCCTCCCTCACCCCAGCTGACCCCAGCCCCCAATGGCAAACAGAGCTACTGAAACAGAAATTAAATCATCCTATATATTAAATAACTCTATATTCACCAGAGCCCCTCCAGCCCAGTGTTTTCCATCATTTTATGGAAGAAGCTGTGGTTGCCCCATCTCTGGAAAGGTCCAAGGCCAGGCTAGAGTAACCTGAGATAGTAGAAGGTGTTCCTGCCCATAGGAAGGGGGTAGTCCCATCTTGACCCACCCCACTGCTTCTAAGAACAGTTCATTTGCTTGAATAACCTCTTTTTGTGCAGCTTTAGTTCACAACTGACCATGTGAGAAGTCTCAAAAGAATCATTTTTAGCTTTCCCAAACCATCCCTCAGCAAATATTTTAGGAGCAGCATTTCAGGGCAGCAATTTCCTGGTGGGTGATGGGAGTGCACAGGTGTGCACAAGAGCTGGCCAAAAATTCTGCTTCATTTATGTGCAAATGGTTCTGTTGTGGAGATTCCAGAGAGAAAGAAGAAAACAAGGATCCTGTATGAAATAACCCAAATTCTTCCAATCTGAGCATGTCAGCACTGAGCAATGACAGTGGAAGCTGAGAAAAATCATGGAATCATTAAGGTTGGAAAAGCCCTCTGAGATCAGAGTCCAACGACTCCCCCAGCACTGCCAAGGCCACCACTGACCATGTCCCCAAGTGCCACATCCAGCTCCAGGGATGGGAACTCCACCACTGCTGTGCCAGGGCTGGAAAACCCTTTCCACGCAAGGTGTCCCTTAGGGCCTCCTGGCCAACAAAACCCAACCCTGCTGATCTGCAGACGCAGCAATCAGCACCTCCTGAGCAGCCTGACAGGCTCCTCTTCCCCATGGACACCAACCCTGGGAGAACTTGGTGGAAAACCCCACGAGGAGCCCAAACTCAGCCCAGACCAACGAGCAATTCCTGATCTCCAAAACGAGCGGCACAATGCACTGGATGTAAAGATAAACTGAGTGACTGCTCATCCTCCTGCAGCTCCAGTTGCCACACACATCTCCACTGGCTCTCCAACGGAGCTCCCTAAATCACTCACCCTGTGGGGTGAAGCCCTGGCTACACCAAGCCCAGCTGAACCAACCAACCTAAAAGCCACCACAACAGAAGCTGCTGGGGACACAGGACCAACAGGGCATCACAGAGAACATGGCCAATCTCTTCCATCTCTAAACCGCCATAAATTTTCCCCACAGAAGTTCAAGATCTTCAAACCCAGAGAAGTGGCCTTAAAAAAACCCCAAACATCCAAGCAATGGCCCTGGGTTTTGTTCCATCTCAGGCGCCCGTCAGGCTGACACGTCCCGACACGAGAGCCCTGGGGCCAAAAGGGACACGGGGACATCCAGCTCAGCCACGGCTCCTCCTGCTCTCAGACCTCTCCCTGGAGCACAATTCCCTCCACACCCAACCTCTTTATCAGCAGGA
>NW_005054456.1:95382-95600 GCF_000277835.1 Geospiza fortis
TTTCAGTCGGGTCCCTTTCGGGGTGAGAGCAGAAGTAAAATCCAGGGAAGGCAGATTTCTGGAGCAGCAGTAACTCCAGCTCTGTTCTGGGGACGTCAGGCATATTTCATGGGAAGATGTCAGCTCCTCACATTTAATGCTGACACTGTCATTTGCCCTTCAGCGAGAAGAAAAGCATGTAAGCAACACAAACCAAACTGAAATTTCCCCATTGCAAA
>NW_005054456.1:95639-97521 GCF_000277835.1 Geospiza fortis
TCTTATGCCCTTCCTTCCACAATAGCCCTCGAAGGCCACACTTCCAAAGTTTTATTGCTCAGAATTCCTCATGCCAGAGTTCACAGAGCATCCTGGACACCCTCTGGACCAGTTTCAGGCCAGTGCTTTTCTGTATCAGAGTGAAATCAAAGGGAGCAGCTGGATCAGGACCAACTTTACAACTTTATTCCAAATTTTTTGTGTCAAAGTCCCTCTGTTTCTCACAAATGCAGTTTTGCTTCACTCTCCAAACACACACAACCAGGACAGAGGGATTGGTGGATGAACACGTGACACAACACCCTCACAGAAACATTTATTCCCATTTAATTCCCATTTATTCCCATTTAATAATAGTTCAGACCAATCCAGCCCCAGCACAAGGGGAAGCCCAGCTGGGCTGAGGGCTGAGATGACTTTTGGGGTCTCAGGAAGGCCTGCACATTCCAAAGTCAATTTTTACTGCCCAACCCAAACATTTTCCTTTAGTTGTTTCTAACCCCCCTCTTCACCAGCCTCTAAGAGCCTCACAGAATTCAGAAGTTAAAACTCTTCCAATCCCAGTGTTTTTAAAACTCTGATTCAGGCACTATCTCACCACATTTGGCCTCACTCCAATTAACCCCTAAATGCCAAAGAGTCAAACAAAAAGCAAACATCATTTGTTATCTCCAAGCTGCATCTGCTGACAAACCCTGCAGTGGGTTTTTTGTTGCTATTGTTCTCCAGGTTTGGGCTTTTTGAGCACTTCATGATAAGAAAATTGTTCGGTAAATATGTCAGGAGCCCTTCCCTGTCAGCCGTCATCGCCTCGGGGTGTGATTGCTGCTCACAGACATCAAAATTTTTGCTATTTGCCAGATTTCAGAAAGCAAACTTGGATCCCCTGGGAGATACCTGGCTCTGCTCTGTGCACCAACAGCAGCAATTTTTAACTCCTTCAGTACCTGATCCAGCTTGAAGCCACACAGGATCTTCACAGGGATCTGACTGAAGGTTAGTTGCCCCAAACACCCCATGAACCTTTGTTAGCAGAATTATCATTTATAAACTGGGGTTTCTGCATCTTCAGAGATGGGGAAAAAAGAATTTTGAGTCAGAAGAACACAACAGAGAAGCTCATGGTCAGTGAGTGGGGGGTATACCAGCCCAGGGGTCCCTGGGGGTCTTCTCATGAACCCTTCTCAGAACTGGGCTCAGAAAGCCTCTATTAGAAACAAGTTCTTTAATATTCCAGCCAAAATCCCCCTGGGTCCAACATCTTAGGTACCAGAGGAGAAAAACATGAGTTAATCTCAGCTTAATGTGACCCTCAGCCATGGGATTGCAGAGGGACCCCACAGCCCTCGTGTGGGGTGAGGATGGAGGGAAATTCCATTTCACCTCCCAACAGCCCAGTTATTGCAGAAAGCAGGAGAAAAGCTGCCTGGCAGCGTAGGGAGGAAAGAGTTGACAGCTCTTTGCTGCATCCAGCGTCATTTTCCTTGGCAAATCCAGGCTGTTGTTGGAAACGCGCGCCAGACGCGGGATCGGAGCTGGGCCGGCAGGAGCAGCGCTTGGGATTTAACACTTGAAGACCTCAGCTTCCCAGAGCTCCTCCTGCAGCTCCATCCCAGCCAGGACAGGGACACAGCACGTCTGGAATTGTCCAAGCCCTGCAGCCACGCAGGGGAGTGTGAATGACCTGCCCAGCACCTGTGCCTGAAGTCAAATCCTGCCTTTATTGGGAATGTGCTGGCTCCCAGCATCCCTGGCAGTGGCACAGAGATCCTCCTGCCCCTCTGCTGCTGGGCCTAAAACAACAATCAGCCCCTGGGGACACAGGGGAGATGCACTGGACTGAGCCCAGAGTGCTGGATTCCATCCAGGAGGTGCAGGGATT
>NW_005054456.1:97568-100492 GCF_000277835.1 Geospiza fortis
GCAAAATCCAGCCTGCCAGCAAAAGGTCGAGTTTTTCTCTCGGTTTCAGCATCTCACCAGACACAGAGGCCAAGCTCAGCTGAGCCAGGATTAGCACTGAGCTCCCAAGGCTCAGCTGAAGGCTTCAGCTCAAGGACTTTTCCTGCACACATTCCCTTTCTAGTGAATGAAGAACAGAATGTTTGAGTGGGAAGGGACCTTAAAGCCCATCCAGTGCCACCCCTGCCATGGACAGGGACACTTTCCACTGTCCCAGGTGACTCCAAGCCCCATCCAACCTGGCCTTGGACACTTCCAGGGATGGAACAGCCACAGAATCTGTGCCAGGGTTTCACCTCCCTCATAGGGAAGAATTCCTTCCCAATATCCAATCTAAATCAACCCTCTTAGTTTAAACCCATCACCCCATGTCCTTTCACCATCAAGTCCTGCACAGTCCAGGAATCTCTGCAGGAATCATGTTCTGAGCCAAAACAAATCCTGTCAACAACAGGAGAAAACCTCAACTTGGCAATAAAGATATTGCTCAAAAGAAGATTTAATATTCCTTTAAAATAGACAATTAGCAGCTTTAAATTTTGCCTTCCTGCCCCCCTAGAAAAAAAAATCCCATTTTGACCTTAGAAATCTGCCAGAATTTACTCTGAGGGCACGTGGAGGTGATTCCTGATGGGCTTCCCTCCCCTTCGGATGGGATCTCCCCCTTCCCAGCAAGAGTTAACACCCCAGACAGACAGAGCAAGCACCAACAAGCCCATCCACAGCCCCAAGGCAGCCAGCTACTCATTGAGTTCATTATCACTCAAAAGATACAAACAGCTGCAGTAGAAAACCCAGCTCCTCTCTTCATCCTGCTCTCCAAATGCACCCCATCAGCTGCACATCCAGCGATTCCCTGTCTGATCCCATTTTTCTGTCAGAGGTTATGTTTTATGGGAAAACGTGAGAATTCAAGTTTTCCAGGCAGAGCCTTCCTGCAGCCCCAGGAACAGCAGCAACTGCAGTAAAAAATTAAAATAACCCCCTGATTTTTCAGTCTAAGTTGTTCCATCCTCTTGGGTTGGCAACAGTTCCAGCTGCCAGCTTTAAATGCCTTATCCTATTTTCTTATCCCATGGGAAAATTAGAATAAAGCGCTGGTTAAGGGAACCAGTAGCTCAGCAACTTGTTTGCAAAGTTGAAGGAAATAATTGCTCTGAAATGATTTCCTGGATGAATTTCACAGAGCCTGGCACGTGGGGAAGACTGGAAGGATCACAAAGGTCTGTTTAGGACATTTAGTGCCTGCCCCACATCCCTGGCCCCACACTTCCCTGGGAAACCCAGGGAAAGCTGCTGCTGCCTCATGGATCAGAAAATATAAGGAAGAATTCAAAGATTTAGTTATTATTAGAAAATATAAATATTATTATCAAATAAGAATGAGATTCAAATATCTGAATTTAATTTTTTTTTCTGGACAGGGCACTCTGATCTTCTCAACTCTCTAGGAAGGAATGCCAGAATTATCCAGTTAAAACAAGAACTGGAAAAGGGAAGAAGAGACAACTGGGAAGATGCCCTGAGAAGCTGCCCCATCCCTGGAAGTGTCCAAGACCAGGCTGGAGCAATTTGGGACAGAGGAAGGAGTCCCTGCCCATAGAAGGGGATGAGCTTTAAGGTCCCTTCCCACCCAAACCACGCTGGGATTGTGGGATTAAGGAGCACAATGGGGTCTGTCTGCCACAGCATCTCCCCAAGCCTCCCACCTGCAGATAATTTACAACCACTGAGCCTGTACCTGCTCCCAGGTGGATTTGGTGGATTTGACTTCCAGCCCTGATAGGGGAACACCTTCCCTGTTTCCCCCCTCCCTCTGTGCCTCCGGAGAGGCTGAAAGCCCAGAGGTGACAGGAATTGCAAAGAGGGATTAAAGGACAAAGGCAGCACTCAGGGACAGCACCCCGCTGGCCTGGCACACGGGATTTAACCCTGCTGTCCCACAGGGATGGGATTTAACCCCTGGGGCACCGGCACTGAGCCAGGAGGGCTCTGAGCAGCTCCCAAGGGCCGTGCGAGAGGCAGCTCTGGCAGGAGGCAACTCTTCCCTGGTCCTCTCCTCCTCCCTCCGGGGAGCATCCAGCAGCTTCCAGCCATTGTGGCCACTGTCCTGCCACACCACGCAGTGACCACAGCCCCACACAGCACAAACAACCCCTGTCCTGTCCACCACGGCAAAGCCACATCACACAACAGCCACTGCCACAAAGCCACCGAGCCACCATGGCAAAGCCATGGAATGTGGACCCTCCACATGGACATAAACCTGCATACCATGGACATGGGCCCTCACACCATGGAACAGAGACCCTCCCCATGGACATGGGCCCTCACACCATGGAACACAGACCCTCCCCATGGACATGGGCCCTCACACCATGGAACACAGACCCTCCCCATGGACATGGGCCCTCACACCATGGAACACAGGCCCTCCCCATGGACATGGGCCCTCACACCACGGAACACAGACCCTCCCCATGGACATGAACCCTCACACCATGGAACACAGGCCCTCCCCATGGACATGGGCCCTCACACCATGGAACACAGGCCCCCCACCACCACCACACAAACCCTCCCCATGACACAGATCCTCACCACACGATGCCACCTTGTGTCACACACTGCCCACAGCTGCAAAGCCACACAACTCAACCCCATGCCACGCAGTGAACCCCAGTCCTGATGGGATCCTCCCAGTTCAGCAGATTCTGGGATTCCACTGCAAGAGCCACCCCCAAGGAGTGTACCTCAGCTCCATGCCCAGAGCTGAGGTGCAGCCAGGCAGGAGGATGCTGACAATCCCATTTGGGAGGTGTTATAGGGCTGGCACCCCATCAATAGGGTCCTGCATCATTAGGACTTTGCACTTATAACAGAGT
>NW_005054456.1:100502-105162 GCF_000277835.1 Geospiza fortis
GAAAGAGCTCGTTTCCATCCACACCCATCTGGGAGTGATTATTACTGCTGTAGTAGCATCCAGGCCCGACTGGCATCGGCACCATTAGCACACAAACCCAGAGTTTAACGAGAGAGCACTTACCACTGAAACCGCCCCATAAAGGCACTTAGCCACGTTCAAATTGCAGCCAAATCTCCCACTTAACCACGGTAAAACTGCAGCCAAATCTCCCACTACACCACGGTAAAAATCACATCAAACCTCCCTGGGATTCCCTGCTTGTGCACAATGGAACCTGACAGATTACTCCTCTTGGGGGACACGCTTCCCACTTACTGCACGGAGTTTACTCAGTGCTTCACATCCCCCAAACCCCTCACAGACCCATACCTTCTGCAGCCAGACACCTCTAAAAATAACATCCTCCCCAAGTGCTGAAAGATATTAAAATATAAAGCCATTAACATATAATAAGACTGGAATGAGAGCTCCGCATGCTCCGAAGCTCTCAGGGTTTGGCTTCCAGTCAAGAAAAATATATTGGATTAGTCTGAGAGCAAAATTAGGCTGGTGTGCAGTTTAATTAGCATTACAAGACACTACATGTGTATGGGAGAGAAGGGAAGATTTATGTTATTATGTGGTAAGAAAAATAATGTTAAAAGGTTAAAATAATATGGGGTTGATATGGCATTATTTACTCTGGGGTTAAGGGGAAGATAACTTTGGAATGCCACTGAATGTTGTTAAAAAACCAAGTTCAAGGATTTGCCAGGGAACTCATCAAAAAATTGTGGAAAAACCCTGCAATTTGGTCACGGGTCAGTCGAACACTTACTCTGGCAACAATATTCTCCATCAAGGAACTCAGTTAATGCTGATAAAACATCCTGATCCTCACACAAAGCCACAGATTTTCTCCTTCATGGAATGAGCAGAAAATAGAAAATGAAACCCCAGATCAGCAATGGAGAAGGCTGGGAGGGGGGGCAGAAGGAAAGGCACCCTTGCAGCACCATAAATCTGGAAATAAGGACTTTGGGAAGGTCCTGATGGAGTTGGAGGTGTCCCTGCCTGCGGGAGAGAGATCGAACTCGATGGCCTTGAGAGGTCCCTTCCACCCCAAACCCTTCTGTGATTCCACAATTCCCAAGGACCAGCCAGGCTGTTCCCACCCAGCCAAAGGTTTCTCTTCACACAGGAATTCACCCCACAGCACCTGCAGGGATGCACCTCCAGCCCCTGGGGAAAGCTCACACTGTATTTAATTTCTCAAAGGATGCAACACATCCCACAGGCACTGCCAGGCTCCTGTCACTCTGCAGCATCCCAACAGGAGCAGCTCTGGATTCAGGCCAGATTGTGCATGGAATATTCATAGGCACAGCAGCAGGGATGGAGAATTCGAGTTGTGAATGAAGGTAACCAGAGCCTGACATTTGCCACAGAGCTCTGCAGGCTCCCTTTATTGCCCTCTGAGAGCTTCTTCCAGCTACAAGCAGCACCACAAAGTGGAATTTGAGGGAAAACCCACTGTGAGGGCACATCCCTAATCAGCATCTTCCCTCTGCACACACCCAGCCTTCCCCTAACCCAGGAGCAGAGCCATGAAATCCCAACACACAGGCCCTGAGCAGGGATTGAAAGGTCAGAGCCCACAGGAGCCGTGCTGGGGCTGCTGCCAGAGGAGGCTGGAGAAGCATTTCCAACAGGAGCTCTGCTCAAAGCTTTCAGCACGTTGGGCAGGTTTCAGCTGGGATGCAGGAGCCAGACACGGGGATGAAGATGCATGGATGAGCCACAGGTATGCTCTGGGAGGGAGAAGCCTCTGGAGCAGCTTCCACACCTTTAGTGCCTTTGTGCCAACCACACCAACAGCTGCCTCTAACTCCGGAGCCAGAATAAACAAAAAAAAGGAAAAATAACTGCAATTTCACACTGGTGAGGGGAAAAAAAGGAAGAAACTCCTCCCTGTGAAGGTGAGGAGGCCCTGGTACAGGGTGCCCAGAGAAGCTGTGGCTGCCCCAGGATCCCTGGAAGTGTCCAAGGACAGGCTGGACAAGGATTGGAGCAACCTGGGCTAGTGGAAGGTGGCAGGGGGGGCACTAAATAAGCATTAAGGTCCCTTCCAGCCCAACTACTCCATGAAAGCAAGGATCAGGAACACCGATGAGGGCACTGCTCCAAAGTGGGAACATCCCTTGTTAAAAAGGTGAGAAGTGGAGACTGAGATCAGACACCTTGGCACCGGGAAGGTGAAATGCCAGTCAGCAAATTGCTACTCAGCACATTTTTTTGAATGACTCAGCACCTCCCCTCCCTCCCCCCACCAGCTGCAAGTGCCTCTACAATTAGTTTGACAAAACTGATGGCTTTTGATCCCATTCCCAGGCTTTGAAAGTTTTTATCCCCATCTTGGGACACTCTCAGGGCACACATTTCACCCAGCATTGGCCAAAGAACAAGTTTTGGCAGAAATGTGGCAGCACGCGGATTTGGTTGGAGAAAAAGCATGGGAATGATGCTCTGCACAACTCAAATGCTGCAAGGATGATTTTTGACAGCAAAATACGATTTCATTTAGGCACAAAATCCTCCAAAGGGCCACAGTGCCATGATGTGGATCTCCACGAGCAGAACCTGCCTGACAGAATCCCTCTCCCATCCCACAGCACACCCATCCAGAGGGATTATTTGGATTTTATTGGTGGAGCCGAGGCTCCACCACTCCCCAAACCCTCTCTCACACCTCGGAGCCACTGAAGAGTCAATGAATTAAAGCAGCTCTAACAAACTCCTCATCTCGCAGCCAGCGCGGTGATGCAACACCCGGCGGGTTCTGGGACAAAGATGTGGAACTACAATGCCTCAACCTCTGCCATGAAAATCTGCCCTTCCATCCCAAATGAGTTACATATTTGGATACCCTGTGAGATAGGGAAGCGGGGCGTTATCGAGCTGCCAAATCTCACTCCTGTCATGAGGTCATTTCTGGCACGGGGCCAGGTGAGGTTTGGGCCAAAATCTCAGTGCTGACCATCGCTCCCCATCCTTCCCCCCACGCTCCTCTTCCTCCTGCCTCAGGTCAGGAAGGGGAGGGGGAATAAAATAATTTAAAAATAAAGAAAAAAGGGTCAGGAAGGGGAGTATCTTTTGGGTTTAAATGAGATTGTACAATCACAACACACACAGCACTCAGCCTCTTCACTGAGAGACCTCAGCAGCTGAAGGACATTTGAGGGCTCGCAGCATTGCGGTCATTGGTCCCCCCCAAATGAACTCTGACCATGGTCCTCAGGAGAGAAACGTGATTGATCACATTGCTTGAATTAATTATTTAGTAATTTCAGCCCAATTTATGCAAGCATCACATGTATGGGATCATACTTTGGGTTTATCAGCAGCACAGCTTGGCAAGGCTGTTGGGAACCCCACACATACCCCAAAGCTGGACAATAACTTTCTAAATAAAGCTGTTTGCAAATCCCTCATTTCACTGCTTTAATCACAGAAGGGAAGCACTCACAGCACCCCAGGACACCCAAAGTGCTTGTTTTTAGCTGCAAGGCAGAAAAATCAGCAAGAAACGGGTGAGCAGCACCACTACAAATCCCATTAATCACACGTTTCCCAACCGGAGCAGCTCGGGACGCTCAGCCTTCCTTCCCCATGTCCCTACTACCAGCAACCTTTCTCTACAACCCAACTGCTTCAGTGTGCCCCAAAGAGTATTTCATCTCAAGCCTGACAGGCCAGATGTAGAATAAAGAAATAAATAATTAGCGTTACCTTATCTGGAGTCCGTCAGCTGCAGCGAGCGACGCTCGGAGCTCCGTCCGCATCCAGAGACAAATTATCTAACGCTGTAATTTATGAATGCCTCAAGTATTTGCCCTGGTATTTCATTATACGCTCGCTGGAAAGAAGAGCTCGAAAAACTAAACAGATCCAGCACGATAACACGAAAGGCACTCCAGCCGCGCGCTATTCCAAGGCAACCCAGGAATCCCAGCACGACATCAAACCGCTCCGGCTCGCTCTGTGTTGACACTGCTCGAGAGGCAGCGAGGGCAGAGCGATGAGCCGGCAGCTCGGCCTCCCTCCGCTTCAGAGCTGGACTTGGATTTATTATGGGAAGCTGCGGGACCCGGGCAGCGAAGGAAGCGCAAGCCCGGCTTTCCACGCACTGATAAGCAGCGAGGCGAGGACCGCTGGGGTGCCGAGGCAGGGCTTGGCATCTCCCCCGAAACCCCGCTGCGACTCCGCGGCAAAGCCACCCGGCACCTTGGGGGAGCGGGCCATCCGCTCCGGAGGCTCGGAGGGGAGGAAACTCCTTCCTCCAGCTTATCCTGCTCGCTGCGAGGTTTCGTGCCTGGAAAAAATGAGCTAAGTTTGCGAGCGGAGGCCCCAGCTCCGCTCCGGCTCTCCCAGACGCTCTCGGGACAGGCGACCCCCGCAAGGGCTGGGGACACCGGCGGGGACAACCGGGAGGCTGCTGCCCACCTGTCCTGCACAGGCTGAGCAGCTGCTGCGGGGGGACACCGAGGCATCACCCGAAAGATGATGCACCTGGGCTGGGAGAGGAGCGCAATCAGGAACACAGCGCAGGAGGAAGGAGGGGAGCGAGCGGAGGCCGTGCGGGACCGGGACCCAGCGCGCACGGCGGGTGCGGGGCCGA
>NW_005054456.1:106004-106305 GCF_000277835.1 Geospiza fortis
TGCGGGCGGGGTTATGCAAATTAGAGGGCGGGGTCAGATCGGGCTGGAGCCGCGCCCCGCTGCGATACCGATCCCTTATCCCTAATTCCTATTCCTATCCCCATCCCTTATCCCTAATTTCTATCCCTGTCCCTGTCCCGGTACGGACAGGCGCGCAGATGGGTGGGCCCGTGCCCAGTGCGGTTTAGTCCCGCTTCCGCCCCCAATCCCAGTCCCAGTCCTGATCCCAATCCCCCCCCCCATCCCCATCCCGATGCCAATCCCGGTACGGATGGAGCCGATACCGGCCCAGTCCCCGCAG
>NW_005054456.1:106509-109786 GCF_000277835.1 Geospiza fortis
GGAGTTGATTTGAAGAGGGAAGCATGGCACGAATCACACCTGGTTGGTTTGGTAGGACCTTAAAGCTCATCAAAAGAAGTTGCTAGCTCTATTTCCAATCAGAGGGTTTAATTGATAACTAGAGGGATAATAAGATGATTAAGGTGCTGTGTGATGCCCGGAAATTTGAATTGAGAAATTAGAGATGTTCCGAACAAACTCGAGAGGTGGCCTGAAGAGACTAGGATGTGATTTAGAAAAGTAAAAGGAAGCAAGGGATTAAATATGAGGTGTTAATGGCCGCAGAGGAGGTGGCAGTGCACAGGAGGATTCCGGCTGGTTTTGGAGGTTCACATGAAGCAGAGTGGGTCAGCAGTGCTGGGAGATGTCAGAGCCATCTCCAGGAAGGGCCAGCACCAAGGACTGTCACTGCTGGGAGATGTCAGAGCCATCTCCAGGAAGGGCCAGCACCAAGGACTGTCACCAGCGCCTCCCTGGGCTGGGTCCTGGTGAGCCCCCCTGGGTGGGCTCCGGGAGCTGGGTGGTCCCATGCCAGGTTTGTGCTCCCAGACCTGGGGGCAGGGTGAGTTTCCCACCAGGCTGTCCCTTCCATGAGAAACCCTTCCAAGCCCTGGGACATAACGTCTGAGAATTTGTGGGGTCTTCATGCCACAGACCACAGCCAGAAAGAATCCCACGGTGGCCTTGTCCTGCCTTTGGGGAGGAGGATGACCTTTTCCAGCCCTTCCTGGCCTTGTTTTCCTGCAGGAGGGTTTTTTTTATTCCTACGAGTCTTGTGTCATAGGCATGAAATTCCATGACAGTCTCTGTTTTCATTTAAGAAAGAAATGTTTCCCTAATATTTGGGAAGAGCAAAACTGGAAGCATCAAGCACTGCCAACCCCAACAACTGAGGAGCAAAAAGCAAATAAACGCAAATGAACCCTCTGTTCAAAACCCTGCAATTATTTCAGGAACATTTATAATTATTTGAGTGCTTAGTGTTGTTACTGGTTTTCATGGAATCACAGAATATCCTGAGTTGCAAGGGACCCGCAAGGATCATCAAGACCAACTCCTGTGCCACCAAAATCCTGTTTTCCAAGATGAAAATCCCAACCCCAATCCTACATGGACCTACCCACACTTGCAGCAGCCTCATCCTCTTTTCCAGAGTCATTTAGGTCACTTTGAAGGTGAATTTTAGAGGTCAGGTCAGCCCGGGGCTGGGTCAGGGGGAAGATGTGAGCTCTCCATTCCTGCCTTGATCTCACCAGGGATTTAGGCCAAATCCTCACACTGAGGGATTTCTACCTCCCAGACCTGACCAGCATCCCACTAATTAAAAAGGAATCCCATGTAATGATGGAATTAAAACATAATTATTGAGTGGGATCCTCACACCCGGACCAATCAAGCCCCACAGCCCATGGTTCCAGTTTCTCCAGGATTTTGTTTTAATTCCTCTTGTTCTGGGCACTCCCTCCTCTTCCTCTGCCATCCCTGAAAAACTTCATTGCATGGATGAAAAACCTCACAAGTTTAAGTTGTTTTCTATATCCTACCTGTGCCCCAAGAGCCCTGGTCCAGGAGAAGCAGGAGCCAGAGGGTGGGGAGGATGCAGAAGGGACAGGGATCCCTGATGCTCTGGCTGGGAAATTAAAGAGCAGTTGAGAGGGAGCTGGGGAGGGTGGGCAGAGGCTGCAGAGGAGGAGAACGCACAGGGGAAGTGTCTGGAATGACTTTTTCTCTTGATTCCCAAACTTGCTGGGTTTTTTCCAGCATTGCCTTCCCATCCCAGCAGGATTTAACCACAGGTGGGAGGAAGCTGCTGCAGCTTAGGAGCTCTCCCTCCCCTTTGGAATGGGTACAGCTCTGCACAGCACAGGTGGCAGGTCTGAGTGCCCCTCTCCATGTGAATTCCACAGATCAGGGAATCTCTGAGTGATGTAAAGCAGCTTTGAGCCCATTTCCCATTTACATTTTGGCAGCAGCTGCAATTCCTGCAGCGGCTGCAGAGTCAGCTTAACATGTGTGACCTAAAAGCTTTGGAATTCCTGACTTTCTTTTGAGGAAAGCCATCCCTTGCTCTCTCAGTGATGTTCTCAACAACAAGAGTACAATAAAGTCTCCTAAAACCTGAAATCCTGGCACTCCAACTGCACATCCATCGGTGTTTACAAGCCCTTAGGAAGGAGAATCTTGATTTTATGGAGCCTCCATCCAGCACTGCAGTCCCAATTCCTCTTCCTCAGTGAGATCTAAGATGTTCCATACAATCTGCTTTGCCTAAGACTGTTTTTTTTCAGTAACTGTGAGCTCTGTCCATGCAGGAAAGGTAATTGTGTCCAACTGCTTCCATAGGGGCAGGGATTGAACAATATGTTCATTTTAGAAGAGCAAGATGTACCAAGGAATCACAATCATGACTTTTTTTTCCCTAGCTCTGCCAGGGACTCTTCCAAGATTTTCCCTCAGGGCATCACAGCGTCTCTAATCATTCATCTCTCCCTCTCATCTTCCTCCATGAATTCTCACAATGAACACTGAGTTGCTCAGAGCAGCTATGGCTGCCCCATCCCTGGAAATGCCCAAGGCCAGGATGGATGGAGCTTGAACCAACCTGGGATAGAGGAAGCTGTTCCTGCCCATGGCACAGGGTGGGATGGGATTTTTACAACAAGAGAAAAAAAAAAGCTGTATTGACTCTTGCTGGGTTTATTTTCACATTTCCCCCTGCACTGCTGACTTTTGAGGAGCAGCAGCACATTGACACCTCATTTTCCTGCTTGGATCAGGCTTTGCTGTGTTTTGAAGGAAGACGAGGCCTGGCAGCTCCATGATTCCATCCCAGAGCACACAGGAGGAGGTTTGGCCAAGGAGGCCGACTTCAGCCTAAACACAACTTCTTGCAGAGGGGCTGAGGAAGATGCTGCTCTTGGTTCTGTTGTATGTTTATTTATATGTTATTTGGTGATAATGAGAACCAAATGTCTGGGATCCATTCAGTTCTTAAACTTTTATAGACTCATTGTCTTGATTTTCAACTGTGCAGCCGTCTCTGAGCCCCTGCCTCCCCCGGAATGGTGGCAGTGCTGTCGGTGACCAGGCTCAGCTGTGCTCTTACTCATCCTGGCTGGAACAATGATATTCCACACCACGTTATTCAACCTCCCTGGTGCCTCCTGGCCCCTTCATCCCCATCCCCTCCTCGGCTCCCACATCCCGGGTCAGCGCCGGAGCCGGCCAAGGCATTGTCCTGGGGGTGCCACTCTGGGGCCGTGCTGGTGCCAGGGAA
>NW_005054456.1:109916-118505 GCF_000277835.1 Geospiza fortis
ACGATCTGTGCCTGGAGGAGCAGACGTGATCCATGAGAGATGCTCTGCCAGAGAGCCCAGAGCCTGCTCTGCCCCTCACCAAAAGGCAGGGAAAGGAGGAGAAGGGAAAGGAGGGAGCTGCATCTGTAATGCTGAGCCTGACCACAGCGAGGGGGATGCTCTCGCTGCCCCTTGGCGAGGATCTCGCCAGCCTGCCTGGTGCCATGGTATTGCTGGGCCCCAGGTTGGACTCAGTGATCTCTGAGGTCTTTTCTACCTTCATGGATTCTGTGCTTTTCTAGGCCTGTTTGCCCAGGAGCACAGCTCTGGATTTGGGGCTCCTTGGAGAAAAGGTTCCACACCACAGAACTCTGTCCAGGTGGGAAACCCCTCAAACAGAGCCGTCCCCACCCAAACCATGACTGCTCTCACAGCACAAGGGTTTGCAGCAGCTTTGCCACACCCTGAGAGCCCCTTCCAGTGCCTAAAGGGGTTCCAAGAGAGCTGGAGAGGGACTTTGGACAAGGGATGGAGGGACAGAACACAGGGAACAGCTTCCCACCGACAGAAGTACTGTGTTGGAACCTCAGTGCCACCACTGGTGTCTTCTCCAGGTGGGGGGAATTCTGACAGGAGAGCTCCTGGAAATCCCCTGCCACAGGTTTGTGGCCCACGTGCCCATTTCAGCCTCTTTGGCTTTTGCTTCTCTCTCTTTAGAGATGTAATTCCGTGGATAATGATTTGAGCCTAAAGATGCAATTTCTGCATTAAGAGAGACAAATGTAAAGTGACTAAAATCCCTTGTAGATGGAGCAGGAACACAGTTCCAGCCCCAGTATAGAATCCTAGGATGGTTTGGGTGGGGAGGGACCTTAAAACTGATCCCACCCCACCCTCTGTCACAGGCAGGGACAACTTCCACCAGCCCAGGCTGCTCCAAGCCCCATCCAACCTGGCCTTGGACACTTCCAGGGATCCAGGAGCAGCCACAGCTTCTCAGGGCACCCTGTGCCAGGGGAGAATGTTTTCCCAAAATCACATCTAACTCTGCCCTCTGTCAGGTTGCAGCCATTCCTCCTTTTCCTGCCACTCCAGGCCCTTTTCCAAAGCTCAGTTCTGGCCTGGACTCAAACTTTCAAGCATTTTGGGTAAGGCAGGGCGAGTCCAGCATTAAGAACTGAAGCCCTGGCTTTAAAAAGGGTAAATCCCAGGAATTCATATCAAAGCAGGAACAGTCATAAGGAGAACATATGGAAGTGTCTTTTTCTGCTCACAGTGATTGGAAACTGCATGGCCAGGCCCTGATCCAGCTACAGGACCCCACATCCGGGGCTTAGTTTCCAGGTGACCTGGGATTTCAGCGATTTCCAGCCTTGGGATTGTTAATGTGAGATGACAGCAATAACCAGGGAAGGAAAACCCCACGTGTTTGTTCTTCCCAGCATGCCAGCACTTGTGGATTTAAGTGAGGAGAAAGATCACAAGGCTCAGACAGAATATCCTCCAGAACACAGCCCTAAAGCAGCAATTTCCTCTGCGGAGCCCGTGTGAGATCAAGGCAGGATAAAGCACTCCATGTGAGCCTGGCTGAGGGGATTTGGGAAGGGGCAGGAGCCATTTGTTGGGGATGGAATAGTAAAGATTAAATTGGGTGTTACAGAGGGAGCTTTCCAGAGGGAACAGCTCCAGCTCCATTTGCCTTCACCTCTCCTCCATGAGAAGACTCCTGGCTTTGGGAATGCAGCATTCCTAAGCTAAACCTGCTGATAGGAACATGTGCATTTCATCTCAGAATGAATAAAAAAATGATTGAAAAATAGCAAACCCTGTAATTTTGGTGAGGAATAATCCCCAGGCGATTGGAGGCAACGCGCTCTGGGATGGAAGGGCCCATTCCTCTGGATCAATGGGATGGAAACATCTGCTTTATCTCACTGAGATCTGAAGAGGTAAGAGCTGACAGCTCTTTGTGGGAACCTTTGCTATCTCATTGTATATCTAAATTACATTAATTGATGTCCAACATTGATGTTTTGGGTAATTCTCGTGGATCTCACAACCTTCTGTTTCAAATTCACAGTCTTCCACCACTCAAACTATTATTATTTTTACCAGTCCCAAGGGTGTGCTGGAGTCTCTTTGGTACAAATTAGAAAGGCTTTTATGAAAAACTCACAGTTTATGGAACAGAGGTTCCCGTTGGCTTCCTGACCCCGAGGTAGTGACAGCTCCCACCGGAGCCTCACCCACAGCAGGGGTTTTAGCACCGATCCCAACGCGGCCTGGGAGCTGACGTGGGGTGAGGAACAGCAGTAATTTCCCCCAAGAGTGACAAAAAAACCCAAATGTTGACAAGTTTATGAGTGCAAATATGGCAGGGGATCTCCTGGTAGTGAGGTTTTGCTCCAAGCCTGTGCTTGAAGGGTTTACCTGGGGCTGGTTGTTCACCTGGGCTGGGCTCTGAGCCCGGAGGAGGGATCTGGGGGAGACAGAACCCATTCTGCAAGGAACAAGAGTGGAGTAGAAATGGCCCAAAGATCGCAGCCCAAATAATTCTATTAAAAAACCCCAAACTCAACGAGTTTTGGAGAAAAGATCAAGCAACACAGCTGAGAGAGAGAAGAGAGTGGTAGGAAGATGCTGAGACTGGAGGAAGAAGAGTGACAGAATCCCAGGATTTCCTGAGCTGGAAGGGACCCACAGGATCACCCAGGCCAAGCCCCAGCCCTGCACAGATACCCCAACAATCCCACCCTGTGCCTGGGAGGTGGTCCAAACTCAGCTCTGGAGTGCCCATTCCCTGAGGAACCCTTCCAGTGCCTGACACCCTCTGGGGAAAGAACCTTTCCCTAAAATCCAACCTGAACCTGCCCTGACACAGCACCAGCCATTCCCTGGGCGCTGTCCCTGGTCACAGCGGGACAGATCAGAGCTGTGAGCCCTTGGAAAGGTGACACTGTGAAGGGTAAGCAGGAAACCAGGGGGAGGTGGAGGCAGCAAACCCTTCCTCCTGCCCATCAAGGGCTTCTCTTCACTGCAATTAATGTTGAATTAATAACAACATGGATTTTTCAGTGGGGAAAACACAACAGTGAAACCTTGATCTTCCTCAGGTACCAAAACAGATCCAAGGCTATGATCCAAAGGAGAAACCAGGGAAAGCAGAACAAGGGAGAAAGAAATTACCAGTGAAAACCATCTGGCTCACAGCATCCATGGAAATCCACACAAACCCACCTTCCACAGCCCCTCCAGGCTCTGCTGGGGCAAAGGGGGCTGGAATGAAAAATTAATTGTAAGCTGTTACTTAACACAGATTTTGAGACAAAAAGAAGAGAACAAAGGAATCCTTCAGGCAAAAAATGTGGAAAATGACAATCATTAATAACGTCAACTCCTCACTCCAGGATTTTCATCAGTTGGCTGAGGTGGCATCACATTGTCAAGTCACAAAAGCCATAAACACACCCAAAAAACCTGATTGATGCCAGAAAAATAAATGCAGAACTCACCAACATCAGGAGCTCCAGTTGGAATGTATCCAGAATGTCCAGACTTGGAAAGGCCTGAAACCATCCTGGAGTTTCCTGGTAGGTGGAAAACACCCTGAAACTGCATTCCTGAGAGAAGGAATCTGCTCTTCTGAATTCTCAATCTCTCATGGTCAAGTGTAGGTGTGAGAAACAAGGATCTCAAGCACATTTTTAGAACCCTGTTTCTGGATTTCCATGAAGCCCAAGTTCTCCTCTGCTCAGGAAGGATGGAGAAGATGCAGGAGGTCCAAAATTGTTCAGAAACACACATTTGAAAAGGATCCTTTTCCTCTTTTGATAACCCTGAAAGCAGGAGCTCGTGTGCCATCTATTAAACTATAAATAAAGACATAAAAGAAGAATTCCTAATCCACATCCAAGAAGGGCTGAGGTTCAAAACCCAGACCCCAGCCAGGACTCCAGCATCTGGAGTGTCCCATCTCACACCTCAAAACATTCCCAGGCCTGGACTTTGATTTGGGTCTGCAGCCCTTTGTGTTGTTTTCTTGGGGGTGCAGCATTTTCCAGGCTCTTTCCAGCAGAATTCTTTCCATGCTGCCCATCACAATTTTTATGGAGTCACGAGGCAAATTTACAGCTGAGAAACTTCTCCCTGGCCCCACGCTGCCTCCCAGCTTTGATGTGCGCAGCCCTATAGCCATGAAAATTCACATCCACTTAACTCAAATCCCTCCTAATCAAATCCTTGGGAATCAGCACGTTCCTGGGTGGATTTGCAGCTGCTGCAGCAGTTTGGGCACCACGTGGCCACCAAAACCCTTCCCTGGGAGCTCAGGAGTGGCATCACTGCTCCCCAAGCACCCAGGAAAATGAGAGATAGTAGCAAGGTTGCCAGGACACACCTTGCAAGCAGCATTCCCAAAGGAAAAGATCCCAAACACCCTCCTGACAAGACTGATGCTGCATCCCAACACTGCTCACCAGCCCAGGCCCTTGCAGGACAATTTTATGCAGTTCCCAAAACCCAGCTGGGGCCCAGAGCTCTCAAACTGGGGCAGTTTAGGGCACACCCAGGAGGAAGCACTCTGGAACTGGGAATCCCCTGGGCTGCTGTAATTTCCTGCAGCAGGACAACCTGAGGCTTCCTGGGGACAGGCTCCAGTGGGTGCTTTCCTGTCTGCGGGGACAAACACCTCTTCCATCCTCTCTGGGCAGCCTGTGCCAGAGCCCCACCACCCTCACAGCCAGGAATTCCTTTCCAATATCCCATCAATCCCTGCCCTCTGGCAGTAGGAAGCCATTCCCATGTGTCCTGTCCCTCCATCCCTTGTCCCCAATCCCTCTCCACCTCCCCTGGAGCCCCTGTAGGCACTGGGAGGAGCTCTGGGGTCACCCTGGAGCTTTCTCTTCTCCAGGTGAGCACCCCCAGCTCTCCCAGCCTGGTCCCAGAGAGACTCCAGCCCTTGTGATCTCCTCTGGATTCACTCCAGCAGCTCCATGTCCTTCTGATTTTGGGGTTCCAGCGTTTGAGGCTCTGAGTTTGGGGCTCCAGTGGTCTCAACAGGGCAGAGAGACAGAACCCCCCTTCCTGCTGCCCACACTGGGGAAGTGCAGGCCCCTCATTGTCACCCCCAGCCCCTCTCACTGTGACCCACCAGCCCCCTAAATTCCCCCTCCTGCACCTCCAACTCTGTGCCTTGGTTCTCCAGCACAGCTGGTGCCTCCCCCTTTGCCTCCTGCACCAATCTGTTTGTTTTTTTTCAACATTTATTTCCATCCCCATCCAATTTCTTCCCCTTTTCCTGGTTTTCTTTCGAAACAGAGGGTTTCCAGCTCGGGATGGGGATGGCCACAGTGTAACTCCAGAGCTTTGTCCCGTGGCCTTTCCCAGCCTGGCACGCAGCGCTCAATTTGGAGCACGGTGTCCTCGCTCTGTTCCATGCCGAGCTCTGTTGTCCAGATGAATTAATTCCAGATTATGTGTGGGTGTGGACTTCAGCTGGGCAAAATTTGGATACCCTGGTTGAGTCATTATTGTCTGATGAATCTCTTGGTGACAGCCTTCGCCCCTATTGTTCTGAGGTGAGCCCCGTGGCAAGAAATGTGAAAGCAAGAAACAAAAGAATATAAAGAAAGGTTACGAAATCAAATTCAGTTAAGGCAGGGTTATTGTCCCTCCATCCCGCCTCTCTGCCCTCCAGTTGGGATTGGATTTGGCAGGAAAACAACCCCCATGGGACAGTGGCTGGAGTTTAGAGCAGGTTCTGGGGGGAGCCCGTCCCTGTGGGACCCTGGTGGCCCCAGTGACACAGCAGAGACAGGGAGGAGGAGTTATCATCAATTCTTAACATTTTATTTCTTTACTGGGTTAAACAAGGAGCAGAGAAAACCTCGGCCCCAAAATACAACAGAACTGAAAGCATTACAGGTACAGAGACTATTGAACACAGAGAGTAGTAGGATAATATTTTAATACAACTGAATTATAGCATGGGATTGTGTTTTTGTTGGGTTTTTTTTGTTTGTTTTTTGTCAAACCAGTTTGGAAAATAAATGTAATAGGAACTAGTGCAAAAAAGTTCTAAACATGAAGCACAGTGTATAAAATGGCATAAGAAAACTGTCCCCTCGAGGACACAGTCACTTTCTTATGACAGAAGGGAGAAAGAGAAACAGAAGGGGGGTGGGAACAGAGGGAGGGTCCAGGAGGCGGAGGAGGAAAAGCTGGAAAGAAAGAGAAACCGGGCCGGGGGATTAGAAAGGATACTTTGACTTCAGCAATGTTGGTTTGTGTTTCACCACCACGCACTGTTAAAGGACTTCGTTGGGGTCGGGCCGAGCTCTGTCACCACCCACATGGCACAAGCACTTGAGAAGGGTTCGGGCAGCAGCAGCCTGGGCACTGCAGGGGTCGGGTCCCACAGGTCCCCCTGAGGTCCCCACAGGTGCCCCAAGGCCCTGGGACACCCACGCAAGGCAGGGAGCCCCAGCTCGGACACGCTCCAGAGGGAGGAGGGCACGAGGGGCTGGGCTCTCCTCCTGCTCTCCCTTCCCACATCCCTCAAGGACCAGCACATGGAATTTGTTCCCAGTTTCCACCCCCGGGCTCAGATGGGAGCGTCTCCCTTTTGAAGGCATCCTGAGGCTGTGTCCGAACGGGAGGTTCGGAGGAGCTGGATTCAGTTGGGGTTGGAACAGAAAACCAAACCAAACCTCCCTCAGAGGGATGGCTGGGGATCCCCAGGAATTCCTGCCGGGCATCAGCATCTCTGATTCCCACGGGGAAGGTGTCCCTGCATTCCCAAGGTGTTATCCCGGCCTGCTCAGCCAGGATTTGCTCCAGCCTGTTCCCACCATGGAGCCACCCAGCCTCCTGCCCTGGAGAAACTGGCTGGATGCTATTTTAAGGAGAGCTGGTTGGAATTCCTTACAAATTGCTATTCTCTCCCAATCCGCTGCTGCCCGTTCCAACTCTGTGAGCAGAAAAAGTGTGATTGATTTTTATTTTTTTTTTGCCTCGTTTTCTTTTTGGAAAATGAAAGGTTTTGTGGGAAAGGACTGTTCTGGATGCATTTCTCAATCTGAAAAAAAAAAAAAAAAAAAAAAAAAACCAAACCAGTTCAGTTTTACCAACTTTGATCATAATGATCAATCTGGCTTGTTTTGACAAGTTTCAAAATTAAAAAAAAATCCCTGTCTGGCTCTTTTTGTCTTTTTGTTTTGCAACTTAGGCATGTCCAGTTCCCAAATACATTTAAAAATGGTAAAACCAACCCCAAATTTCATAAGCCAAACCTAATTCTTGGAGTTTTCTTGTTGAGTTTCAGTTCACAACAAGCAGAGTTGTCGACCTTCTGGGCTGAAAAAAGATCATCCTGAAGCGCTAAAAAGGCTGGAAACTGCTCCTGGCCTGCCTGGAACACAGGTCCTGGAGATGGGGAGCAGGAAAGGGCAGAGGGACTGGGCTCAGGAACTCACCCATCTCCTGCCCACACCTTTGAGAGGGGCTGAGAGCTTTGATAAAACCCCAACTTTTAAAATTTATTATTCCTTAATTTTTTATGATCCTCAATTAAAAATGGTCCACCCCCCACCACAGTCTTCTCTTTGCTCCCTTCCTCCTTCCTCACAGAGACATGCAGGGCTGCGAGGTCACCCAAAGAGCCTGGACCAAGAACACCCAAAAAGAGCTGCTAAAATCCTTCCATTCCTGGGATAAAATGAACTCATGGTGGGAGCTGTGCAGCTCCAGGGCTCCTGTGATGCAGGAGCTCCGAGCAGGCTCCTTCTGTGGCAGAAGGGATGATTTTGGGCTGGTGTGATGGTGGCACCTGCAGCTGGCATGCCCGTGAGCTAACTTTTGGGCTGAAGGAGATCCTTAACATCCAACCTGAACACCTGACATGGCCCTTCCCAACTTTTCCAGCCTAGTTTAAGAGAGATTCAACCCCCAGGGAAGGGAAGCCCAGGGAAGCAGAAAAAGCTGATTCACAGAATTCCCTGCCTGTCTTGGCAGATGTAAGATGTAACCAAAAGATAGGTGGGGCAGTGTTCTTTATCTTTTCCCTGATAACTCCCTCCAGGGAAGCACCAGCCACTCTGTAGGGAGCCATCTCCACTCCTGGGCCATCAGGGTCCCACAGAATGACTCACAGAATCTTATCATCCCATTGTGTGATGCTCCACCCTGAGGGGAGGAACCAAACATTCCTACCTGGATAGAATCTGAGATCGGGAACACCACAGGAGCACTACCACTGCATTCCCAGAGGACAAGAGCTCCATAACCACCACTGGACCTCCAGAGAAGGACCAGGTTTTTCTACAGGATCACTGCTTTGACAGAACCACATTCATCACTCCAACAGCCCCCATTTAATCAGACTGCTCCCACCACCCTGACCAACAGGCTGTCAGATCGTACTCTGACTCTGTCAGTCTAAGCCCGTGCTTCTGTACTACTGCCTTTACTTTAATTTTCCTATCAAATTGTAGTTGTGACTTGGAATCTCCTGCTGGGTTGCTTTCAAACTAGTACACTGCCCCATCACTTTCTGGCAGAGTCCAGGAATGTTTCTGTCCTGACATTGTCTCCACCAAGCCCTACAGGCATTCC
>NW_005054456.1:118559-127805 GCF_000277835.1 Geospiza fortis
GGGCTATGGGACTTCACTCTCTTTGGCTCTGTGAAAATCATGGAATCCCAGAGTGGTTCGGGTCGGAAGGGACCTTCAAGATCATGCAAGTTCCACCCCCTGCCATGGAGGAACACTCCACTACCCCAGGTTGCTCCAAGCCCCGTCCAACCTGGCCTTGGATGCTGCCAGGGATGGAGCAGCCACAGTGTTTCCAGCCAACCTCAAAAACCCATCTCAAACCACCACGCTGGGTGCAACCGGAGACCAGGAGGCACCTGCCGAGCTCAGCACAGGGACACTCCATGGCCTGGCCTCCCAGGATCCTGCCCAGGAGCAGCAGATATCCGGGATTTTCCCTTTATTCCCTTCCTGCAGGCGGCAGCCGAGCGTCTCCCGGCCCCGCCCGCGGCCCTGAGTGGCAGTGAATGAACTGCCCTGACATCTCCTCTTGAAGCAAAGCAAAATGTGTTGGAAGATAAACCAGTTCCAGATGTTTTCCCAGTGTTGCCAAGTTACTCAACATGTTCTGCTTTAGTTGTCAGATGCTTTCAAAGCGATTTCCCTAACTCCGAGCACGAATGGTGAGGGCTCTCCCTGGGAATCTTCTGCCTGGGGCTACCATGGATCTGTATTTTCATAAGAAAAAGACTCAGCTAATGATTAATGTTCCCCAGAGGAAGCGGGGCCTTTCTTTGGGATTTTTCTTCAGTTATTTTTAATTAATTTGTACAACTGGCAGCTACATGAAAGTGCAAAACCCGGGAATAACGCTGGACCCGACTCCTTTTGCTCCTTCTCTCTGCCCACACCTGGAGCTTGTGGAGACATCATCATCCCTCACTTCCCTGGGGATGAGAAACCCCCTCACCAGGGAGGAATCACTGCTTCCCAGAAAACTGGGAGTTTTCTCTGAGCAAAGAGAAGTTTGTCCACTGAAGGAAAAGTTGAGTTTTACATATTAATCCCAACACAGGGCATCTTCTTTAGGGAGAAGAGACAAGATCATTGGATGAAAAGGACAAAGCCCCTTGGGTTTAAGTTCCTGGTAGGATAAATCGTTTAGAGTTCATGTATTTCAAGGTGGCTTTGGGAATATGGAAAGCATTTGGGATTGCAAAGGGCAATGGTGGACACGGGGCTTGGGGTGAAGCATCCCTGGACACACACACAGGGTAAGGAAGCCCTTCCCCTCCTTATCCAGGCACATTCCTTCTTTATCCAAGCACACTCGCTCCTTTTCCAGGCACATTCCCTCCACTTTGTCATAAAAATAATGCCAGTGGTGTTATGTTAAGTGAGACAATGTCACCGTCTGCTTCCCTGGCTGTTCTCTCAGAGAGCAAAGCCAGAGTACTCAGGGATGGACGATTAGGAGGTTGTCAGACCAAAAGCAGGAATTTTATCCAATGGGCTCCTGATGATGGACTGCTCCATACACCACTTCCAGCTGCTCCCGCTCTGGGAACAGCCTTGTCTGGATCCGTTTAAACAGATTGGCAAAGTGCTGAATGCAGCATATGGTGCCCTAAAACCACAGAACTTATTGACAGCAGCCCAGACTCTCTAAAGAAAAGATCTTCTACAGCCTTGCTCTGGGAAGACCCAGCACTTTCCTCCTCCACTTGCAGCAGGTAAAGCCCATCCCACTCTTCCAGAGCAGATCCACACTCTGTGTGCTCTCTCTGGCATCTCATCCTCTCTGGCCTGGAAAACACATGGATCTCCTGTCCTGGGGGCCTCATCACTCGTGGTGGATGGGGCTCAAACCTCCCCAGTAGCCACCTAAACCAGCCCAGTTCTGAATTGGCTCCACTTCCCGATTCACTGGGATGCAACACCTCCCAAGGGAAGCCTCCAGCTGGTGTTAGGGAAGGTGAAACTGTTTCTCACAGCTCCCAGGTTATCCCAGCAAATCCCTGCCAGCACCCCCTGAACATGACTTAGGTTGTTGGATCTCACTCCTGCAGCTCTGTGAAAATAATGGAATCATGGAATGGTTTAGGTTGACGGGATCTTAAAGCCCATTCTGTTCCACTCTCTGCCATGAGCAGGGACACTTCCTACTGGACCAGGTTGCTCCAAGCCCCGTACAACCTGGCCTTGAACACTTCCATAGCTTCTCTGGGAATCCCACATCATCCATATCACCACCCCCAAGCCTGGCCTGACTCTCCATCACCAGCAAGACACAAGGGCTTCAGGGCAGGGAGAAGGACACACAACCCTCAGGGTGGTGCCAGATCTGGATGTGTGCAGGGACTGAGGCTGGGCCACCCTGTGCCCGCCAGCGCTGCTCAGTGTCACACATGACACAATGCACAGGGCCAGTGACTCAGGGCCACTTGCTGACGCACCACACTGGGCTATTCTTCTCTCTCCCGATGAGTCGCTCCAAGATTGGACACAGTCTATCTCCGAGAGAGGCGCCTGGAATTAGCTTAACTCTTGGCAGTGCAGGAGAAATCTAATTTCCTTCGGGATTCGGCTGTCTGGAGGCAGGGACAGGGCTGTGCTCCCTCCCCTGGCCTGCCTGGGAGCTTTTGCTCCTTGTCAGAGCAGCTCCACAACCCACTGCTCACAGAAAACCAAGGGATTGGATCCTGGTTTGCAGAACTGCTCCATGTCCAACTGTTCTGATTGGTGTAAACTAGGCTGAAATTATATGGATGTCATGAGGAATAGTCAAACGAGAGACATCCTACCTTTTGGGTGGTAGTAGCAGCAAGGGAATCTGCTCGGGAAACACTCTCCATCTTCCATGTGCACCAACTCTCCCACCCCAAAAACCACGGGACAATGGGATCACAGGCCTTGTCTCTGCAGGACTTGGGGAACAGGCAACTGGTAGTGTGTAAACATCACCCCAAAGCTCTGAGATTCAAGTCAAAGCAGGAATCAAACATTCAGCTGCTTCTCAGAGCCTCTTTGGTCTGGAAATGGGCTGGAAATGTCAGGAAACCTGTGCTTCCCACGAGATGCCTGGTACTTCCTTCTTCCAGCCGGGCAGGAAGTAGCTTTGCTCATGGGGCTCTGCTCACGGGGCTCTGTTTGGTTTTGCTTTACCTCAACAGACCAGAAACCATAAAACTCCTACAGATTATCAACTCTGGGACTTCTTGCACCCTCACAGGGATCTGGGATCAATTTGGGATGTAGGACATTCCTCCTGCTCCATCCCTGTCTCCTGCAGTGACCCACGCGGGGCTCTGCTGTAGGTTCCTGTCAAGAGCCAGCCTGGAAACAGAGGGACCATCCCAGCCCCTCTGGGAGCAGGGAGTGAGCTCACACCCAGCTTGTGACCTTATGCTAAAACACCCTCTCTTCCTTCCCTGCCCACACCCAGGACAAATTACAGCCACTGGTGCCCAGCCTGGAGGCACCACCTCGCAGTGTCCATGCTGGGAACAGTTCTGGTGGCTGGGTGGAGAATTGGGAGTTTCCTAGGAAATGACCTGGGGATCAGATTCTAGGGATCTGATGTTTGTTTGGGGCTGAATCCCTGGATATGCTGAGCTCAGGTTAAAAATCCACCCCAAGTGAGCCGAATAAGGCTACACCAGCCAGCACCTTGCCCAGCCAAGTCCAGCTGGGCTCCCAGAAATTTCCGGATCTGGGGGCATCCATGGATTGAAACTATTCACAAAAATGCTCCTCCCTAGCTGGGCCTTATTAGTGCCTCTTTGTGTGGGAGACTCTCCCTCCAAGCCAGATTTCTCCAGCCCGTTTGCCCAGTCCTCCTGCCATCCAGTCAATGATTTGTAGCTGGGAAGCATGGAAGGATGCCTTTGGGATTCCCTGCATCCAACTGCTGCCACGTGGGATCCCTCTCCCTCACAGCCTGTGTGCTGCTGGAGTCACATCTCCCCAAGTCCTCACTGAGACCAGTCCCACCAGCCAGGGAGGACAACAAAAAAGGTTACACCAAATCATCAGGACACTTTGCGAAGTGGGATGTGGGAATGCTGGGGACATCCCTCCTGCTCCATGCCTCCTCCCTCTCCTCCTCCTCGCATAGAGCAGCAGGAAAGGCCAGGCTGGAGGAGCAGGCTGGGATGCAGTGAGACCAACCCCGAGTGGTACCACAGTGCAGTGTCACAGCGTCCCACTCCTGTCCCCAGATGCCATCGGTGAGGCAGCGCTGCGCTGAGGACAATGTGCCCCACCAGGGCGGTTCTGCCCCGAGCCCCAGAGGCTTTTCCCTGGGACAGGAGTGGGCCAGGCTGTGCCGGGAGGTGCTGCCCCTCCGCCTGCTCCCTCAGCATTCAGACCCAGGAGAAAAGGAACCAGGGCCGGGCTGACCGTCCAACCTCGGCACGGCATGGGCGGGGGAGGCGCGGGCACTCAAGGCACTCGCGGCAGCGGCCGGGGGACACCCGGCAGTCCCATGGGGACACCCTTCGATTCCCAGGGACCCCTCCCCTCGGTCCCCCCGCCTCCGTGCCGTTCCTGCCCTCCCGGCGCCTGCGGGGCCGGCAATGCTGGCCCTGCCCGAACCCTTCTGGCGCCGGGTCCCGCAGCCCTGTGCGCGTTAGAGACTCTTCAGCACGGGGATGCCCCGCGCGAGCAGCTCTTGGGGGATGTGCGGGGGTGCGCCTGTGCCACCCCCAACCCCGTGCCTCCCATTGGAGGAATAGCATGTGCCCCCCTTATGGGAAAAGATCTGGCGTTCTCCTTGGAGGTCGGCTCTGCCCTCTGTCACTCGTCCCGGGCCACGCTCTCCTCCAGGGCGGGCGGGGCCTCCAGGCCGAGCCCCCCGGCGCCGCCGTGCACGCTCGAGAAGGACACCATGGTGTGGAGGAGCATCAGGACCAGCACGCACAGTCTGATCCTGCTGCTGCCGAGGCGAGACCCCGCAGAGACCGGCAGCAAGGACGGGGAGCGAGGCTGGTGGTACTGGTGGTGGTGGTGGTAGAGGTGGTAGTGGTTCTGCCTCTGGTGATGGAGGTGGGGGTCGTGGCGGTGGAAATGGAGCGACTCTGACGCCGTGGATTTGGGGGATGTGTCCTCGTTGCTGTCTGGGGGGTGCTCGCAGGAGTCCCATTGCACCTCGCAGCACTTGGCCTCCTCGTCGGGCAGCTGGTTCTCCAGCAGCCCTGCAGGGAGGAAGGAAGCAGGAGGAGGGGTCAGCGGGACACTGAGGAGGAAGCGAGCCCTGGTGCCCACCAGCTGTGGGATGGGCACACCTGAGAACCAGGACATCCAGACACCCCCGGCACTGGCCCCAGCATGTGTGAGCCTGCACACACCAGCAAGGTGAGCTAAGGGCTCCCCAAATCCTGCTCACAGTGGTTCACTATCCCTGCTTTAATCCATCACCTGCAGCTCCCTCTATGCTTTAGCCTTCAGTCAGAGGTAGGACTTTCACTTCCTGGGCTGAGATGTTGCTGTGCCCCCATTAACCCTTTACCCCCACACCCTTGGAGATGGCCTTGTGGGATGGCCACATTTTGGCATCAGGCAATTTCCATACTGACTCTCCTCCCACTCCACCCCGGCAATCCTTCCAAACCCGGGGAGTGGCTTGGAAATTCGCCAGGGCTCACCATCACCCCCCTGTGCCCGCTGTGAGCCCGGCCCTCCTTACCCGTACAGATGAAGCCAGGCAAACCTCCATAGATCAGCTCATCATTGTCCGGTAACACGAAGGGGCACCTGGTCTGCACCTCCAGGCAGTATTGCTTGCATGGGATCCGCTGCCGGCACTGCTGCTGGGTCACGTTGAAGTACTCGGAGCACAGCCACGCCTTGTAGACAGCCTGGGGGAAATCATGGAGAGGGACAGTCACTTCCCAAGCACCGTGACAGCTGGAGCACCGCAGGGTGGAAGGGGACTGGAGAGCTCCCAGCTCTTGTGGGAAATGTGTGTTGGGGTCGTTTGTTGAACAGCGATGGATTCAAATAATCCACTGGAGTGTAACAATGGTGGAACTCGTCTATCCAGCTAAATACACCACGAAAATAAAGCTAATTACGACATGGAATAATGTCCCCTACAGACAGGCATCGTGACAGATTCTGCCAACATCAGTGACCCAAGAGCTCAGTCTGTCACACAAAAATTCAAACGCTGCTTATCACTTGTCCCAGAGTATCCTCCTCATCCTCAAGACATCCCACTGCTCTCCTGGGAAGGGGAGGATTCTCACCTCCTCTAAAGTGCTTTGGCCCTCATCAGCGCTGGACCTGGGACAGCAAAACACATCATGGGCTGGTCTTCACTGGAAATTTCCTGCTGGAAAAGCTGCTGGACAGAAGCAGCTGGGATGCTGCACATGCAGCCATTGCACCTCAGACTTGTCCGTCTCTGCCACCAAATAACACCTTCCTCACCTTCCCCACCAGGTCCTGGGAGAGGTTCCTGATTCCTTGACATCTGAAACTTCTGCTGTGCCTTTTCTTTTGGCTCAGGGGGGAAACTTGTTCATTTTCCATGGATGTTCTGGCACTGAGATGTACCAGTGGTACAGGTGTCTCCATGTGCTCTGTTCACCTGCCTGATACTTCAAGCTGTGCTTAGCAGCATTTCCAGAAGGAAGAGCATCCTGGGGGTTCAGCTGTGACTGCAAGGCTGTGCCACATTCTCCAGCCTGTCCTGTCCTGGGTTTCCCTCTTCCCTTCCAGCCTCCATATGCTTGTGCCCACAGCAAACAGCTGGGCATAGCCCAGTTGGCTCAGTTTCTACCACATTCCCAAATTCCCCTTATTTCCCCAGCATCAGGCATGGGGGGAGTTGTTTGTCTCCACTGGCTGTGGCACATAGGGAGGGAGAGCTCCCATTTCTCCTGGTGTGCATCATTCCTCAGGCTGCAAGAAACCCATGGCACTTCCAGCTCATCCATGAACTCATGAGGGCACGAATGACAGCACCATGGTCATTCCATGGCCACATCCAACTTCCTTTGAAACTAGCTAGAAAGGGCTCCCTGTGATTCAAAGGGAGTGAGTTTTCTTCCTCTGCATGCTTAGAGAAACCCCCTGCTCTGCCTTCCAGCTGCATTTTCATTTTCTCGAGGCTTTAAACCCATCACTTCTTTGTTTCCCCATGTTTTTCATAGATCCTTATCATTGTTTCTTTGGCCCACAGTGGTGTCTCAGGATTAAAGCTGGTTGGGAAATTCTTGGCAAGTTATTTTTTTTTCCTGTAAAATGCCAAATCATGAAAGCCAGAATTTTCACAGAATTGTATTAGCTTTGGTGAAACTTTCATCCCAAAAAGTTTAATGGGCACCAGGACACAATTTATGGAGTGAACATTTTGGAGCAGTCCCCAGTACTGTGGGCAGGGCTGGCCCCTGGGATGTGGGAATGCAGGTGCTTGTTCTCCTTGTCCTGTTGGATGTTAATTACTGGGACACAGTGGAGCGGCTCCAGAGGAGGGAATGACTCTGCAGTGTGAGGATACAAGCAGGAGAGTTTCCAGGTCTGGATCTGCATCCCTGAACATGGAAGTGTCCAGGGCCAGGCTGGATGGGGTTTGGAGCACCCTGGGATAGTGGAAGGTGTCCCTGCCTGTGGCAGGAGGTGGGACAGGATGTGTTTAAGGTCCATTCCAACCCAAACCATGCTATGGCTGCATGATCTGCCCGAGCTGATTCCCTAGAACTGAGGAGGAAGAGGCCATGCTCCAGAGGGGCCACAACCTCCAACACGTGCCCTCCCTGATGGCCTCTGCTCCCTTGGGGACAGGGTCAGGAGCAAGGAGACAGAGGGACAGCAAGGAGGACACAGCAGGACCCCTCAGTGGGTGGCACATGGCCCTCTGCAGGCACCACAAGTTTCTCTCTGTTGGGAAAGCAGGACCTGTCACTGCTGCTGTGGAACCTCAACAGGATGTAAAGGATGATTAGAAGAGCTCAGGGGACAGTGACACCTTACACTAATGGGACAGAGCACCAGAGGGTGTACAGTGAGCTCCAAAGCACAAACTGACTGCCCAGGATGTATTCAGACAGGCCATACCCTTATTCCAATCTCAGGACTCAACCAGTCCCTGCCTGGACACAATGCTGTTGTTCCCACATGCTCCAGACACACTCCAGTGTAATGTGAAGCAAAACAGAGAGAGGCCTCATTAATTACCTTAATTATTTGGGGTGCCTTTAGAGCAACAAGGAGAGGGTGTCCTGAGAACAGCCCAACCCTTGGAGCATCCGGTAGCGAGCAGCTGGATGAGCTTCTCCTTCCCCTGGTGACCATCCAGGATTTTGGACAGCTGGGGTAGATGACCTGCTTGAATTTGAACTGGCTGATGTCAGGTGGGCGAACTCCCCCCAAAGCCATGAAGTTTTCAGGATTAAAATCTGGATGGATTAATTGAACCACAACCAGCTTGCAGTTTAAAGGGGAATTATGAACACACAAGGAGCTGGATGGACATCAGTGGTGTGCCCAGTCCCATCTGGGATGGACACCCTGAATTCATCCCTCCAGCTCAGCCTCCTTTCCAGCCCTCATCTGCCTGAGGATAAACATCTCCATCAGTGGGACTTCCTTGTGTTTCCCAAGGAGGTTGTTTTACAGCACTTATCTCGCTGCCTACAAGTTTTCCTTCATACTTGACCTACATTTTTCCATCCAAAAGTTCACTCCCTTCAATCATTCCCTCCACCATTCCCTCTCCCTGCTCCGTGTTTACACATCTCTAATATTTGCAGATGTCTCACGCTTCCCCTTTAGTCACAACTCAGGCGAGCTGGGCTGATTTACTCACTCCCATTTCCTGCCAATCTTCTTCCCAGCGCCGACTCTCCCACGCTGCTTCCCAGATCCCAGTCACATCCCAGCTCCCACCTGGGCTCACATGCAGCCTGGCATGGAGGCTACACTGAGTGCTCCAGCAGAGGATTGTGGGTGTCACCTGAGCTGTCCCAGCTCCAGATTTGGGTGGAAAAGGCAGCTGGAGCAGGAGATTTCCCAGAGCTTTGTAGGTAGCTGGTTGGGTTCATCCTGCTCTCATATGGAAACAGCTGGCACAAGCAGGCTCTGCATGGATCCACAAATATCCCTCCTAAAATGTTTGTGATGATTCCCATCAGGGAAGTCTGACAGAAGGTTGGGGTCACACACAGGGACATTCCATTAACTTAATGAAAACATGGAAGGAGACACTGCAAGGAGCTGGTGATACCACTGGGGAGGGCAGAGCTGGAGCACTCATGCAGAACCTGAACCAGGATTCCCTGGCTGCCTTCCATTCTTCCTCCCCTTTCCCCTTGAGGGAAGCACTGACCCCAGCCAGCTCTTGCCATTCCCTTGTGGCAGATC
>NW_005054456.1:127856-128787 GCF_000277835.1 Geospiza fortis
GTGTACTCAAAACCAGACATATCCAAGACCTGCTGGTCCAACAGGGCTCTCCCACTCCACTGGGATCAGGCTGATCAGACACAGGTGGACCTCCAGGAGATCCCAGTGTCCTCCCATCACTCACCCATAGAGATCCATGTCACAGACAAGGAGCAAATTCCCTGGGATGCTCAAGGTTTGGGTATTCCCAAGTTTACCCCACACAACCTCCTTAGTTCTGCTGTTAAAAAGGACATGTGAGAATTTAGGACAGGAAGAAATTTATTCCCTGCTTAGAGCAACTAGCAAAGCTCTCTGGTTTCCATCCTTGCCCTCTCTGGATTCTTCAGGAAGCGGGTTGGGTTGCAATCAGTGTTCCTGCCATTCTGGTTTGGCTTTTGGCAGATCTCCAGCCCAGCCAAGTAAATTAAAGTGACCTCAAGTCCAAAATAGCTCCAATTTGGTGCCCTCTTCCTGCATTTTTAGCTCTGGAGGACTGGCTGCATGACTCTGAGGAAGCACATGGAATTTGGGTGCCTAGGAAAGGAGCCAACTTCACAGACCCGATTTATACAGAAGGAAGAGGACAGGGTATCTGTCCACATTGGAATTTTGGAGGTGGGATGAAAAACCTCATCCTAAAAGACATTAAAAAAACCCAAAATGAATTGGATTTCTAATAGTGAATTAGGCTGTCTGCTCATGCTTCCAGTGGGATCTGGAAGCAGCAGTCAGAGGGATGGTGCTTTCACAGGGAATTCTGTGCCAAATGGGAGTTCTTCCCTGCCTGCACTATTCCCTCTGTCTCCTGGCAGTACCAGGACAGCATTCACCACCAAACAGCTTTTCCAAAGTCTTTTTGTGTCCTTAGGATTTCTGCACAAATGTGGGCACTTCAAGGCCAGTCCAGTTGCTGCCAGTAGGTTGGAAACACTGGCACTGCCTGTGGAAG
>NW_005054456.1:128820-130005 GCF_000277835.1 Geospiza fortis
CAAGGAGAAGGAATGGAGCAGCATTCTCAGGACACACCATCACTGCCGAGGATGCAGTGCTTGGGATAGCTTGGATGCCCACTGGGAATGCCCAGCTGTAATTAACAAAACAAACTGTTGTTTTCCCATCTGAACAGGAATCAATGCTTGGGAAGTTTCCCCAAGGAAAATCTTGCTAATGGCACAAACATAATAAACCCTTCTCATTAATTAGAGGCAGGGGTTGGGGCAGCATCCCCAGACCAAAATCTACTTCTCTGGAAGGGGGAGATGCAGTCTGGAAGGCAGAGAGGGAAATAGGGAGATTTTCCCGACACAATAACCTCAGAAGGAGACCTGAGAGTGTGCTTGGACCAGAGGTGAGGATCATTCTGGAAGCTGGGCTCTGCCATCATGACTCTCCTCCTTTCTCTCTTCTCACTGGGTGCAGCCAGCTCCCAGCAGGGATGGGATGAAAAATCCCTGCCTGTCCCTGCCAGACCCCCAGCCTGCAGCAGCCCCCTCCCCTCCCAGAGCAGTTCCTGGGACTCACATTTCCATCCTGGTCTGAGAGGAGCATCTGGAGTGGCTGTGCCTCATTAATCTTGGACACAGGGAAATGAGCACTGCTAATGAGCCGCTCGGGCAGCTCTCCAAGCTCTGGCACATGAGGATGCAGCGCGGGAAGCAGGACAGGCTGGGGGGGAGAGAAGAGCCCCCCTGGATGGCAGAGGATTAAGGGAATACTGAGGTCCAGGGCCAGCCAGGAGGAGTCACAAACACATCTGCAATGTCCAATTACCACTGTATTCAATTAACTCAGACAGTAACAATGTGGAGCTTTAAACCAGCTTCTTTTAGGCTTTTAAAAAAATTCTCCTTGCTATGGGCTGTTCCAACATCATCTCTGGAACAGCTGATTTTTGGTTTCTTTGATAGTTCTGGAGTTGTTATCCCTGCCTTGACACATTCACATGCTCTGGGTTAGGAGAGAGGGGACAAAAACACCAACCCAACCCTAAACCCCAACAACTGGACAGGATTATGGGATTTGTATTGTTTTTCCTTCATTTTTAATATAAAGTTGCCTTTTGCCTGGCGATGACAGCCCTGGAGCCGCAGCTCCTCCGTTTCCCAACCAGGGGAGCCTCTGCCCATTGTACCCAGCTCCAGAGGGCACGGGGATGGGGCTGCCAGCAGGAACGC
>NW_005054456.1:130033-141654 GCF_000277835.1 Geospiza fortis
ATGCACACAGGCTGCAGGAAATGGCACTGGTGGGAACCCCAGCTGGAGTGGGCGTTCCTCAAACACCACTGGAAACTCCACACAGAGCTGCTGGGTTGGCTGGCACGTGCCCATTCCAGGCTCCTCATTACCCTGCAGCCCACTCCTCTCCAGGGTTGGTTTGCCCAGCAGTTCTCCCCCAGCCATCCCCACCCATGACACCAGTTTGCATTCTGATGTTGTGTGTTGCCCTGACCAGGCTCATCCTCCAGAAAGGTCCTGGGCAATGGAATGTCCCCTGTGCTCTCAAACTGTGCCTTCCCACCTACATCCCACAGGACCAGACCATATCCCTTACCTTGAGTGATGAAGTCACTCCCAAATTACTTGGAAGCAAATTGTCAGAGCTACCCACTCACCATTCAATCACCTGATAAAGCAGCTGATAGTTTTAAAGTTTAAAGCTTTCAGTTTTCATTTAAAAAAGAAAGCATTTTAGTTTTAATTCCCAGTTCTTAGATTAAAGAGAATGTCTGAACCCTCCTTCTTTTAGAGGGAAAAGCCCCAGATTTCCCCCTCTAAGCCACTCAAACCCAGTCTGAGACACACAACGCCCCAGGTGCTCATAGGTCAAAACTAAGAGAAAATAGTTTTAAAGTGTGACCCTTTAAAGCTGACATACTCAAGGCTCAGGTAACAACTGTCACACTATGTCACAATATTAACACATGCCTTGGGAAGGACTGGAGTGAGCAAGGATGGGAGAACCAGCACCCCAACCTGTCTCTGCAAGCACACACAGGTGATGGGCTGTGGGGTGGCAGTGCCAGCTCCCAGCCCTGGGAATGCTCTCAGGGGACAGACACCATAGGCACAGCCTCCTGGCTTTGCTCATCTGCTCGTGGCACCGAGGGCTGCTGTGTGCAGAGCCCAGGGAAAAGCCTGGTCTCATCCCAGCAGATGCCACACTGCCCTTGGAACAAGCCCAGGAGGAAGAGCTTGTGCTCGTGGTTGCACCAAAGCAGGAGGCATTCCCTGGAAGAGCAGAGCTTGAGGACTTGCTTTGGACACCTCTGACAGCTCCTATGCTGAGGAGACAGAGCACATAGCATCCCAACATGGCCATGTGCCTGTGCCTGTTGATTAATCACAGTAATTAATGGCACAGCTGGATGAACAGGAAGGCAGTGACCACTGCCAGGCCCTCCTGCTTCCCACAGCCAGTGCCTGTCTCCATGCCTGTCACAGGTTGCTCCATGCCCAGCAGTGTCTGCAGCCCTTTCCCTCCCACCACAGCTCCCACTTTTCCCAGTGCAGGCTGGGATCTGGCTGGAGGTTACCCCTGTCCGGCCACCCAGCCCTGACCACTCCTACAGCCCCCAGCCCAATGCAGGAGGCTCTTGATCCCAGATGGCTGCCGTAAACATCCCAATTCCCATGGAATATTTCCATTTCATTATCAAACTCCACCTTGGGGTAGATGCATCCTCTCTCCAGGGGGGGTGAGCACAGGCTGACAGTGCTCTGCTCACAGATGGAAGCTCATCCCAGCATTCCTGATGTCAGTCTCCTGTTCAGTCCCCCCTCCTCACATCCTGGGTGTGTCCCCTCTACTCACCCTGGGAATTCCCTGGCAGTGTCTGGGACAGGGTGGCCCAGCCATGGTGGGCTGCCCGTGGGCACTGCTGCCAGACCCCAGGCACAGCCAGTCCCTGTCCCAAGATCCCAGCCCAGGAGCATGGGCAGGACACAGGGACCAGCATTCCCAGGCTGCAGTTAATCCAGGCTGCTGCTCTGTGCTCCCCTCTCAAAAAAGGTCTTGGCTGGGCTTTAGAGAAGAGAAGAGCAGCTTGTCAGGAAGGCGAGGCCAGCTGGAGTGTGGAGGTTTGTGTGGGAAGGGGGTGGACACCAGGAGACAGGGACAAACAGCTGGTGGCCAGGGAGAGAGCAGCTCTTCCTGGCATCTGGAGGGCTCTGTCCTTGTGACACCACATGGCCATGCCCCAAGGTGGAAGAGGGGAGGCCAGGCCTCCTGTTCCAGGGTATCACCATACTCTGAGGAAATTCTTCCCAATATCCCATCTAACCCTGCCCTCTGGCAGTGGGAAGCCATTCCCTGTGTCCTGTCTCTCCATCCCTTATCCCAAGTCCCTCTCCACCTCCCCTGGAGCCCCTTTAGGCACTGGAAGGGGCTCTAATGTCTCTCTGGAGTCTCCTCTTGCCCAGGTGAGCACCCTCAGCTCTCCCAGCCTGGCTCCAGAGCAGCTCCAGCCCTTAGAGCAGCTCCGTGGCCTCCTCAGGACTTGCTCCAGCAGCTCCATTCTGTACAATCCTCACCTGCCAGCCCCCAGTGGGTCAGATACCAGCCCATCCTACCAGCCCAAGGACTTAAAAAGTAATTAAAGACCTCTGCAAAACTGAAGCTGAACACGACGGAGTTGGGGACAGAGGGAAAGTGAGGTCCCTGCAATCCATTAGGATGGCTTGAGGAATTCACTCCCATTAGGTCCTGCTGCAGCCAGGGGCTTAACAGGATTCAAAAGTGGATTAAACATTTATACAGCTAATGAGAACATCCTGTTACATTAGATAGGATATAAAAAAATAAAGGCGAGACACTTCAGTGCCACAAGCCATAAATTACCCACCAGTGATGGGGGCGAGGGAGAAGTTTCTCTGCTCATCCCCCTTCCAAGGAAATGGTGAGGCTGGAGAATTGTTCTCAGGATGGTGTGAGTGTCCAGCCCAGCAAGGGCTTTCACAGCAGGGCTGTCTTGCATCCAATGCCTATGGAACAGCCCAATCCTGTACTCTGCCAGGAGCCCCCTGCACAGCATTCTGTGAGGTGCCACTTGGCTTGAGTGGGAATGGGACAGGGTATAAGGCAGCAGGAGGAACCTGGTCCCTCACGTCATCCTTGTGCATCCCACAGAGATGGGCAAGCAGCAGGATCTGGCCCAGCCCCACTCCCTCATGGAGCAAAGAGTGGGGAGACAGGAGCATCCTGGCTCCTGAGCACCTTCCATGGTCACAGGGAAGTGCAGTTTTCCATGCTCATGCTGGGTCTTGTATCCACCTCAACTTGTGCCCGCAGGTCCCTTAAATGCAAGCAAAGATGATTTTGAGATGCTTATCAGCACTCCTGGCAGCTCCTACTGCTGGAGACACACAACGGGCCACGGCTCATGTCAGACCCGAGAGCTGCAACCTCTGGTTTTCTCTCCCTGGCTGAACAGCAGCACTTGCAGAAATCTCCTGCTCCCTTGCAGGGAGGAAAGCCCCAGGATAACTCTCAGTCTCCGTGGTGAGCAGCAGGCAGGCGCTCCCGGCTGGCATCGCTCCTCAGCCAGAGAATCCCAAGGGATGCGCTGCTGCAGGGAAACCCATCCCTGCTGCTCTCCCCTGGAGCGAGCCAGGCCAGGCTGGGGCTATCCCTGTCCCTGATGCTCCACAGAGTGGAAGTGCTTCCCCTGCATTCCCATGAGCAAGGGGTGTCTGGAGAGCAGTCCCAGGACCACACTCTGAGCCAGGATGCCACCCCAGAGCTCCTGGTGCCTCCTGGCAGTCTCATTTGAACAGGAGAGCAAGGAATGATGACAAGCAAGCAACACAGCATGGCAGGAAAACACTTCTCCCTGCACACACAGGCAGAGACCCTTGTGGATTCTTCCTCTCCACATGCAGCTCCATGGAAAATGACACAAAAGATAACCAGCTCCAAGGAATATGACACTGAAGAGCAGGTCAGGGAGATGCCTAGGTCTGAAGGGGTTGAACTCATTACATTAAAGACACAAACACAGCTCCTGCTCAGCCAGCACTGGTCAGTCCTTCCCAAACTATGCCTGTTCAGAAAATTCCACTTGCCTCCTCTCCCTCTGTAACCACCAGCAGTGGGGAATGCCTGTGGGCTCTGGGTGTTCCAGACTCCCTGATCTGTGCAAACCCAGGAGCTGGCACACCCTGCACCAGGAAAACCCCCATCCCAGCCACTTCCAGGCCCCCTCTCCAGCTCTACCTTTGCTCTCCTGTCCATTTGCAGCCTCCACCCACCAGCAGTGCTGCAGAGCTGCCATGCAGGGATAAGATTCCAGCCAAACACCAAACACGTGTATCTGTTACTCCCAAGAGGATGAGCAGGACAGGTGGCATTTCCTTCTCCAGCCAGGACCAGGAACACCAGGATGCTGGCACAGGCAGTGCTCTGGAAAACCAAATCCTTGCCAGGTGAGGCCATTTCATGCTGCTTTTTGAACAGAGTGGCCATGTTGGCAGCATCTGGGGGTGCCAATGCTGCCAGCACTGCTCTTCCTGTGACACCCCAGGAGCATGGCTGGGAGAGAGTCCCCAAGGAAAAGCCAGGAGCTGGGAAGACGAGCGAGGCTGAAGCAGGCGAGCCATTCCAGGCAGGCAGCTGCCAGCTCTGCCCACGGGAATGGGGCTGGAGCAGCGTGGACAGATGGCTACTCCTTGCCCAGGCAGCCTCCGTGTCTCATTCACAGATTTGCTGTCCCTGAGTCATTGCCCTTCAAAGGACAGCAGAGCTGAGCTCCTGTGTGGAGCCAGGCATGAGTCGCATCCTAATGGCATCCCGGTGACAGCAGGAACAGCCCCTGGCAGCCAAGCACATCCTGCCTCTGCCACCTGCCTGCCTCCCACCCTGGAGGGCAGCTCTGGAGCCCACAGCAGAGGAAAAGCCTGTGGGGCATCCCTAGGGACAAGCCTGGGGCTGTGGGATGTTTTGACAAACCCTCTCTGTGTGGGATCCGTGGCACTGCCCAGCACCGGGGTCAGGCCAGGCCATGTGTGATCCCCGCTGTACAGAACGGCTCCTTTCCTGATGGAAAAGAATCCTGTCCTCAGGCAGGGACCAGGTGAAGCCCATTGTGAGGGCAGGTCCAGCTGGGCTCAAGCAGACACCCAGTGCATCCTCTCCCACTTCCTGGTGCTGGTGTAGGAGGTGCTGCCTGCTCTCCTTGGGATGTGCGTGGGGCTGGAAGTCGGAGTGGCACCAGCAGATCCCTTTGTCCATGGGGAGCAGGGATCACTGCCTGGTAGGAAAAGCAGCATGGCAAGACAGCCCTGATCTGGATGGCCACAGGCAGCCTGTGCCAATGGATGCGCACAGCAAGGGGGCTGGGGGTTGTGTTGTTTTCCCAGATCTCACACTTTGCTGATATCACTGTACATGCTGAGCTCCTGACTCCCAGAGCCTTCCCACACCACACAGAGCAGCCAGATGCTTTCCACCTCCAGCTGCTGAGGTGGCACCTCTGAGGAGCTCATCCCACCCTGCTGGTGAAGCCCCTGTGCCCACCATGCTTCCAGGGATGGGCACACATAGAGAAGAACGTGGGCCTGCATCTGGCAGCAGGCACAGCTGGGAGCACACGGAGCAGGAACTGGTGCTGGAGCCTGTGGCACTTGGTGTGACATCACCAAGTGACAGTTGACAGTGACAGCTGACAGTGACAGTGACTGGTGACAGTTTGATGGAGAGAGATGTCATCCTCCCTCGCTGTCCCTGCACCATTTGCTAGCCTGCCTGTTGCTCCATGGACCTGCTGCTGCCTTGGGAAACTTGTGAGTTGTCCTTGCAGCACCACTGACAGACACAGGTGAGGACAGGCAGACAACAAGGACTGACAGACAACCAGAGCAAAGGAGGCAGCCAAAAACCACCCAATATCCCCCGTAAATCCCTCCCATTCATATCCTGACCCCATCCCAGGCTGATTCTCCCCACAGCACTGGTGTAGGTTCAGCCTTCAGCCCACCACACCCTCCCAGGCAGTTTGAGATGTCTTCACCCCAAGCAAAACTCAGGACTGTCCAAGCACCATCTGAGCACCCCCACTCCCACCTGGCTTGCAGCCCTCCCAAGTCCCAGGTACCACTGGCACATTCCTGACACCTCTACATCTTTTATTCCAGGGGGCAAACTCCTTCCATCAGTTCAGCTTTTGTTTCACCTGTTTTTCAATCCTTGATCTTCATTTTCAAGCATTGAGGAGGTACCAGACACAAGGCACTGGAATTGGGCTGTGCCAGAGGCTGCAGCCACAGCACCTGCAGACCAAACCCACCACGGTCCTTTGGCCCAAATTCTTTATACAACTGAACCACATCTTTGTGCAAGGCTGCAAAAAATTCCCTTTGTTCCCATGGAATGGGTGGGGAACATGGAGCTGCACACTTGGCTAAGCTCATGCATGTGCTCCTGCTCAAGCTGCCAAATGACTGCACTGATCTGCTGGAATTACTTTCGAATTCACTCTGGAACCTTTTTTCACCTCATGAAACACCTCACTGGCCAGACTGGTTGTGGAGAAGATCTGGAGCTGACACAGGTGTGTGGGAGCAGCCTCTCCCCTCCTGCTGCTCCTGCTGTACCAAATGCTCCACAGGAGACCAGGTCCAGGGTGCAACTTTGCAGTCACCCATCCACAGATTCTCTGGAAGCCTCACTTCTAAAGTAACTTAGCAACCTTAAAAAACCTAAAGTAACTTAGTAACCTTGAAAAACCACTAGGTTTTGGTGAAACCACTTTTGCTGTGGTTCTCAAAGGACCTTCCCTCCATGCAAGGAGCCATCCAGGCTCAGAGCAGGAGTGCACCAGGTTTAGCAGCATTTTGGATAAGCCCAGCCCAAAAAAACTCAACTTGAGCTACTTTTGTGAAGGTAAAACGCTGCTTTGGTTCCCCCAAGAGGTGTCCCTGGCACTGGGATAACACCAAGACATGGTGTTCCCAAAGCTCCTGGTGCCAGCAGGCTTAGGTTTCCAGAGGATGCTCCACAGGGAGGGATGCTCTGTAGGGATGCTGATTGCTGATGCTATTCCTGTTAAACCAGAGCCAGAAAACAGGACCCCAGAGGGTGCTGAACCTGGGCACTGGGGATTTGCTCCCTGCTCTGTGCGGGATGTGCCAGGAATGATGCCAGAGCAGGAACAGCCTCCATTTCTCACCACATCACTGCACACCAGCAGCACAGAAACACCAGCAAAGCCTTGGGAGTGAAATCCTGCCCAGCCAGGGGTACTGGGGAAACCAGAGGTGCAGAACCAGATCCCACAGCCGCGGGCCCGTGTGCAGAGAAAGCTGATAATCTAATCACATCTGAGATGCTACAGGTCCTGTCCAACCCAGCCTGCCCAGCTCTGCTGCCAGCCCCTGTCAGTCCTTCTCTCTCCACAGCTTTGTTTCTTGCAGCCTAATGACTCCTTAATGGGCTTTGTCCCATAGATCTTGATTTGCCCCAGGACTGGTGGGAGGGGGCACTTTTGGGAGCTGTTGGGGTGGGAGCCAGCATGCAGAGCTTGGCCTTGGCATGAGCAAAGCTCTCATCTGGTGTCTGAGCTGGAGCAACACTGCTCTTTTCCTGTTTGGAAAGATGGGAAAAGGCACAAATGAGCCCTAAGCATCCCTCAGGGCATTGCTTTGGAGGGACAGCGATTTCCTCCTGCACTAAGTCCTGCAAAGCCTGGGCTGACAGTTTGAGTGCTGCTGCTGCCCCACATTTCCTGATGCATATTCGAGTCCAATATCCACATCCCCAGACCGTGACCTCCTCAAGCCCCTTTGGAGGATGCTCCAAAGTGTCCCCACAACTGCTCAGTCCACTGAGTTCACTGTGTCTTGCAGTGACAAAGGGTACAAGTTACACAGCAACAGGCGAGATGGAGGAGGCCGGCAGCTGCTCCTGACTCAATTAATGACTTTTCCCTCTTATGTTCAGGAAAAGAGGCGTGTGCCACCTTTTATCCACACCATCCCTACCTAGCACCATCAGCCAGCAGCTGGCAGGCAGATCCTCACAGCACGAGGTGAAATGTATTTGAGAAGATGGATGGACCTTGTGAACCCACTTCCCTCTCTTCCTCCTGTCACAGGACGCCGGTGCCCCTGTCCATGAGCGTCCCTGTGGGAGCCAGAGCCCCAAAATCCCACCAAATGGGAAATGCAAACAATAAACCCCAGAAGTGCATCTTCATGGTTTAATGTCTCTCAGCCACAGGGATTTCTGGTGTTAGTTGGAAGAGTAGCAAATAAAACATTTCCAGGGAGTGATTTGGAAGTTGATGGTGCTGCACAGGAATAACAACATACGGAAAAAGTGGGACCTGCCCAGGAATGATCGATCCCCAAGCAGAAAATAAAAAGGGAGAGTATGACAGCATTGAGTAATCTCAGCAGCTGAATTACACACAGACCCCACCATTTCATGGGATTCCTGTCTCCCAGGGAGACTTTGGTCCAGTCTTCCCCAACCTCTGGGCACAGATGGATGTTGCAGACAGGTAGAGAAATTATAAAAGAAAGGCCTCATAAAATCAGACCTGCTCTGTTAAATCAATAGCTAGTCTGTCATTTCTTCTAAGTGCAGCTAGTACTTTGCAAGTTCCCATGTGAAAACAATCTGGGTATGAACAGTTTGTTAACGTAACAACCTTTTTTGGGTGAAAAATAAGTGCACCTGCACTTATTAGATCTGTTCCATGAGAACCCACAAAAGAAAAATGTAAACAACTTGAACCATAGCACATACACACAAATCACCTTCTGACTAACAAATGAAGTAGTAAGAAAACTACCAGGTAATAGATGTTGTACAGGAGGTCTGTGAAAACTGTATAAAATAAGTTATGTGAATAAAAATTTGGCTTTTCCTGCATGAAGAAAATGGAGCTCAAGTGATTTATTCCAATAGACAGATCTGGGATTGGGATGTCTAAGATGCTGTTTCCCCTCCTGGCAGGACCCGCTTTTTCTCCCCAAACCTGAGGGCAGTTCTCAAGATGATTTTTTAACAGGGCATGATGTGTCTCCTCAAACCAATCCACAACACTTACACACTTCAAAATTTTTAGCTTGGGGTGAAACCTGCTGCCATAGGGAGGAACTGGCAGCTCCAGCTGGGATTTGGTGTTGCTGTTGTTTGAAATCAGGTGGAAAAAAAGAGCCAAAATCACCAGAGTGGTGATTTTTGGCTGCCATAAAGCTCCCTGTGAGCTGTCTGCTCAGCCACACTTCTTAGGCACCAAATTCCAGAGGGATCCGTGCCTCAGCAGAGGGAGGCTGTGTGCAGGTGAGCTGAGCTGCTGTGCTTCCTCATCTTCAATTTTCCAGCTGCTGTTACAGAATGGCAGGGATGTGAATGGGATGCAGCACTAACCATCCACACTCAGCCCTGCTCCCACAGTCCCATGTCCCAGAATTATCATTTAAATCCTGTCTCTCCAGCTCCAGAGCTCCTGAAGCCAGAATCCTGCTGTGAGGGCTCTGCAGGAGCTCTCACACTGGCCAAGCTGCACATTCCACTGTTTTCCTCCACTCCTCTGCTGTTTTCCTGTTATTTGCTCTCAGATGTTATCACCATCAAGCAATAGCTTTGCCATCCTTCACAAACAGATATTATCCAGCATCTGGATGGGAATCACAAATTCAAACTGCTTCAAAAATCCCATCAGCCACATTTTTCCAAGGCAATGAGTAACTGTAGTCCCTGCTCAAGTCCAGAGGACTCGAAACCAGGCCGCCAAAACTCGCTTGTCACCACAGTGCTGGAAGGGTCTGGTATTAGCCTTAATTCACAGATGGGAACAGCCACTGAGAGGGAAAAGCTGAGTCTCATGGATGTGAAAGGCTGGAGTAAGACACATAAATATGGAGTGAATGGCCTTAAACAAAGCAGCCTGATTTTTCAGGACGGGAGCTGTGAGGGCTCCAGTGGGAGTGTGCAGACTCGGGCACTCCCATGGGAATTTCCCAGTGGGTGGCCCAGGGGAGTGTGCACAGGTTGTCCCTGCTGCTCCTGCCTCCTGTTGCTTCCCAAGTGCTGCCTGAGGAATGCAAGGCTGGAGCTCACAGATGCTCTAAGGATGCACTGATGTGACACAGAACCAGCTCAGAGGAACGAGTCCTGCCACTACCTCCAGCTCTGCATCTCCCCAGCACATCTCCTGCTCTCCCATCAAGGATGTTAAACCCAGGGATAATTAATGGAGACTCATCGAAGCACAGCTCTGTTTCTAGACATTTTGGAGTCCCAACATAATTATTTTCTCACCTCTTTTGCTTTTCTCTCTGGGACTCCCAGCAGAGATGGAAGCTAAGCCTGAAGCTGGAACGTTTATGCTCCACCAGACATGGCACAGAGAGATCCTGATCCTGCTGGGCCCCTGGAAGCAGGAGCAGCACAATGGACAGCACCCTGTGGAAGTCGAGCAGCAGGACCAAACTACTCAGCAGGCTGAATACTACATCCCTTGGAAACCACAGGGGGAATTTGGGAAGCAGACTGCAATTACCTGCCTTGGCCCATGCCCAGAACACAAGCACAAGCTCTTGCTCAAACCCAGCTCCCCACAAAAGCGACCCTTGGAATAGTTGCCAGGATCTCAGCAATGTGCTCTTGCTGAAAGACACCACCTCAGTGTCCCAGTGCTGCTCTTGGTGCTGCTCCTGCACTTGCCCAGGGCATGAACATCACTTCAAGAGCTGCTCTGCAAATCCAAGTGTCCCTCAAAACTCCTGTGCCAGAAGAGGAGCAGCCAACCCCGTTGTACTGCCAGGGAGGAAGCTCTGCCACCTTCCCTGTGGGGACAATGCTGTCACACACCTCAAGACACAGCTCTGAGAAAGGGAAGCAGATTTAATTATGGACACCATTGCACTTTCCAGAGGTGATGCCTGGAAGGAGCATGCACAGGTGAGCCAGGCAGCCTGGAGCTGGTGGAAGCTGGGGACATCACGAGCTTGTAAGACCAAGCAACCAGCAGAACCACACTGGGAGTTTGATGGAGATCCAACCACAGCTCTCATCTGGGAGAGGAGATAGCTCCATGCTGAGCCTCAATCCCATCGATGTTGGGAGACACAACCAACCCATCAGTTTTCAGTACAGGGACTGTGCCCCAGGGCTGGGGACAGTCAGTGACACTGGGGGAACACCAAGGTGGGAGGCACATTCCAGCACCCCTGGGCAGAAAGGGTGTAAGAGCTGGAAAACAGCTGCTGCATACAGGGAAGGGGCCCTGGCACCATGGTTCATCTCAGGTCACCACTGGTCTAATGACAGCCAGGCAGAACTCTGGGCTGTCCCAGGAGCAGCAGCAGGTCTGAGACAAAGGTGAGGGGCCTCACACGTGCCCCAGCTCAGCCCCTGTGTGGAAAGGGTTGTGGGTAAGGGTAGCAGGGATTGGGGTTTCTGGAGTGAAGTACCTGGATTGAGGTGGCATGTGGGGATTGGGGTGTCAGGAGAGGTGTCAGGATTGGGCTGCTGGCAGTGGAGTGTCATGAGCTGGGTGCTCAGACTGTGTTGGGAGCAGGGTGTTGGGAATGGCAGTGGGATATCGGGAGCTGCCTGTGTGTGCACAGCTGTGAAGGGATGTGCCAGTGCTCATTCAGGCCAAGTCCTGCTTTGCCTTCTCTGTCCCACCACTCTGTCCCAGCTTTCCCAAGGGCTCCAGACCTGTCCCACCACCACTGCCAGGAGAGGTTTGGGGAGCACAGGGAGATCCCAGCCTGCAGGCAGGTGTGAGAGCAGGGGGACCACGGTACCCCCACACCACCAAGCCCGCTGTGGCCCAGCTCACCCGGGACGCCCCCTTGTACCTTGCAGTCCGTCAGGCAGGATCTGA
>NW_005054456.1:142767-146073 GCF_000277835.1 Geospiza fortis
AGCCCCGTCCTCGCCCCCACCCTGACCGTCACCTCATCCGCTCCCTCAGCCTCAGCCTCCTCCTCATCCCTTCCCTCATCCTCGCCGTCACTACACCCCCGCCGTCATCCTCACCTCACCTTTGCCATCATCTTCATACTCATACTCATCCTCATCCTAACCCACACTTGAATCCTCATCCTCATCCTCACCTCACCCTCATTGACTGATCCCATACCCATCCCCAGTGTCAACAGGTCCCAGTGGAGAGCGGCCCTGGGCGCTCCGGCAGCAGCCGCACACAGGGTGCTGTCCCCCAAGGGCAGAGCCTGGTGTCCCCTCACTGCCCACACACCCTCAGCCCCACAAAAAGCCCCCAGTGATTCCATTTCTGGGGGACTGGGAGACAGATATCGCCAGAAAGCAAAAGCAGCTCTCAGGGACATCCCTTATGCATGTCCCTAAATCCCTGTTAGGGGGTTCTTGGCATGGCTAAACCCTGAGAGACCATCAGCTCCCTGGGAGTGGAAAATAAAGAGCAGCTGAGGGAGCTGGGGCAGTCAGCCTGGAGAAAAAGAGGCTCAGGGGGACCTTGTGGCTCTGCACAACTCCTGACAGGAGGGGACAGCTGGGGAGGGGGGAGGTTGGGCTTTGCTCCCAGGGTACAACAGACAGGACAATAGGAAATAGCCACAAGTTGCACCACTGGAGGTTTAGGTGGGATATCAGGGAAAATTTCCTCACTGAAAACATGTCCAGGCATTGAAACAGACACCAAGGGAAGCAGCGAAGTCACTGGAAGTAGTCAAAATCATGAGGATGTGGCACTTGGGAATATGGATTCATGATGGCCATGGTGGTGCTGGGGGTGATGGTTGGACTCACAGTCTCTGAGAGCCACTCTGACTTAAATGATTCCATAATTGTATGGACATGAAACCCCAGTGTACACGGTACAGAGGGCAGAGCCTGCTTGGAGGCTCCTTCTCCATCCACAAAGCCATCCTCAGCCTTGGGCACTACCCCAGCTATGGGAATTGCTTTCTGGAGTTTTCCTCAAGCTCTGTCCCAAAGTGAACCAGATCCTCTAAAACCATGGGGTGCTGGAACTGGTTACCCAAGCTCCCTCAGGAGAGTGGGATCCTGCAGGCACAGGGCTTTATCCTTCTCCTGTTGATCATCCTAATCTGTGAGGAGAGCGCACCCCATGGGAAAGGGGCCCTCATGGAGGGGCTGTCACCTCAGCTGGTGCCATTAGTCACAAAGGCCATGGCGTGTGAGCTGCTCACGCTCCAGCAGCTCAGCCCTGGCTGAGGCACTGAGGGAGGGAAATACCTGGTGCAGAGCCAGGAGAGGTTTTACAGCCGGAACGAACAAATGTTGAACATCACCGGGAGTGATGTAAGGATCTGCAACCCAGGCTGGAGGCTCAGCTCCTCTGAGCCGTGGCACAGACACCTGTGACTCCCTCAGGGGCTGCTTCTCTCTGGCTCTTCCACTCCATCCCTTCCTGCTCCCCCAGCGTGTCCACGGCCCTGCTGGGAGGATATGCTGGAACAGCTGAGAGGGTTGTTCCTGCAGGTCTGGGGGTCTTGGGGTGGGTTTCTTTCCCAGCACTGTCTGTGCCTGCTCTGTGCACACAGGGTCAGACCTGGTTTGAGGAATCACTGGATGGTTTGGGTTGAAGGGACTTTTCAACATCACCTTGCCCACAGACAGGGACACCTTCCACTAGCCCAGGTTGCTCCCAGCCCTGTCCAGCCTTGCCTTGGACACTTCCAGGGATCCAGGGGCAGCCCTAGCTTCTCTGAGCAACCTGTGCCAAGGCCTCCCCACCTCATCACCCTCACATGGAATACTTTCTTTCCAATATCCCATCTAAACTTCCCTTCTCTTTAATTTAAAGTCATTTCCCCTTGTCCCATCACTCCATGTCTCAGGGGGAGTGGTGCAGGCAGGAAATCAGCACTGCCCTGTCCTGTCCAGGTCTAGGAAGAGCTGAGACAGCAACAGAGCCCCTCCAGGCCTTGTGCACCCCGTTAGTTATGGGACACTGAGCCCTGCTGTCCTTTCTTTCTTATTTCCTGTCTGTCCCCACTTGTTCCCACCCTTTTTCAGCTTTCTACCCAGCCTGAGACTCAGCTTTCTACCTGCCCCAGCACTCGTGGTCCTTTTGTGTACCTGGGGCTGAATAAAACCAGGAGGGAGGCCCTGGAGAGGGTGTTCCAGGGAGCCACCATGCAGGAGCACTCTGCCCATCCTTGACCTCAGCTCCCCTGTGCTCCCATAGGGCCATGATTGGAGCCCATCACTCCCATTCCCATCAGGAGAGGTCCATCCAGCCCGGAGCATGTGCCCAGCTCAGCAAGCCCTGCTGAGAGGAGGCTGCACCAGCCCTGTTTGCTGACAGCTCCGTTTCCAGGGCACAGCGCTATTTCCACCCAGGAGTTTCCTCTGCCTGGGAAAACATTATCTGCTCCTCCCACTCCCTGCCAAACCAGCAGCTCACACATGACCCTTCAGGAGAGAGCAGCTTTCTCAGCCCTCCTCTGGCTTCTCTCCCTCTAGTGCTGCTGCTGCTGTGCTGAGGGCAATGTTGTATGGATGTTTTACAGCCAGTATTCCAGGGGAAATGTGATTTATGGATGTTTTTCTTACTCCAAGCAGATATGGACAGGCTGGCACCCAAGTTCTGGTTCCTCAGGTGGGAGAGGCACCTCTGCCAGCCTCTGCCTTGGTGCTTGGGAAGATTCCTTGGGGAATTTGGAGTTTCTGTGATTACCTGTGAGGCAGATCCTTGGTGGGGATAACTAGGAAGGAAATCACCATCAGCACAAGGTGTTTTCTCACTTCCCACTGCTCCAGCCAAGGCTTAGCCTGGCCTTGGCAAAGGGCTTCAACCGTGTGTTTTTATGGGATTGTGATCACACCCCTTGTTTGTCATGGGGTGACATTCCTGGCAAGCCCTGCTGCCCCCCAGCTCCTAGGCAGGGGGGTTTTGGGGGGTTTTGTGTTTTATCCCCAGCTGAAGAGGGCACTGGGGTTTTGGGGACTCTCCCAAGGGATGTCCCCAGGGTGGGATATTTTGCTGCAGCCAGAATGCAGCTGAGGTTGCTTTGTACAGAGGGAGAGGCCCTGAGAACTCCCCAGAGAGTGAGTAAATCAAGGATAATCAGATCTAATGGCCAAAATGTGGGGAAGGAGTGGACATACTGGACATTCCTGGAATGAGGCTGGGAAAGGCGGGGAAGCGCTTGGTGCAGTGTCAGACATCAGGAGTGCCCTGCCAGTGCTGCCCAAGGGACTCCCGTGTCCCCTCCTGGCACC
>NW_005054456.1:146083-147567 GCF_000277835.1 Geospiza fortis
GCCTCCGTCCCCCCCCTGCCGACCTCGGTGGCCTCGTGTGGCGCCGCTCGGCGTTCGGAGGCATCCGCGGAATGATGACAGCAGCGTCCAGCCCTGCTGCTATACGGCCCTCCCGGGACAGCCCGCCCGGCCCGCCAGGCTCCTCGGCAAAGGGCTCCGATTGCTTCAGCTCCCGAACAATGGGTGCTGGCGGGGGCTCTCAGCCAGCCTCCAGGGCATGGGCTGGTTTTCACAGAATCATGGGATCATTGAGGTTGGAAAAGACTTCCAAGGTCATCAAGCCCAACCTTTGACCGACCTCCATCTGGTCAACAAGCCCAGAGGACTGAGTGCCACATCCAGTCCTTCCTTAGACACTTCCAGGGATGAGGAATCCACCACCTCCCTGGGCAGCTCTTTCCAATGCCGGACCACCCTTTCCATGAAGAAATTCCTGGTGATGTCCAACCTGAACCTCCCCTGGCACAGTTTGAAGCTGTTTCCTCTCATCCTGTCTCTGTTCCCTGGAAGCAGAGCCTGACCCCTCCAGCTGCTCCTTCCTGTCAGAGTTGTGGAGAAGGTCCCCTCTGAGCCTCCTTTCTCCAGGCTGAGCACTCCCAGCCACTCCACGTTCTCCAGATCCTTCCCTCTGTTTGGTGCCTGACCATCCTCTAGGGGAAGAACCTTTTCCCAATACCCACTGTAACCCTCCCTGACACGGCTCCAGCCATTCCCTGGTTACCAGAGAGAACAGCTCACTCCTTGTCCCTCACACTCAGCTGCCATCAGGGGTCTGGAGAGTGGTGGCAGAGGTGGCACAGTGGCAGAGGTGGCACAGCAAGCTATGACAGCTGTGGGCCAGGGGCACAGCTCCCCTGGCCGGGCTGGCTGCAGCCCCATGCTGCTCCCAGCTGTGAGCGCTCGGAGCAAGGGAGGGGAGCAACGAGAGGGTTTTACAGCCCACAAGAGCAGATGTTGCTAATTGAGCCTTTGAGTTCCATGCCAAGCCATGGCATGGAGGCTCTGCCCGGCTTTCAGAACCACTGCCAGGTCCCTGGCTTTGAAGACGGTGGGGGTGGGAGAGGGGGCTGGTGAGGGGGGGGGTCATGCTTGGATATTGGAATGGGCACAGAGCCCGAGGCCAGGCTGATAAGCCCCAGTCTGCACCAGCAGCAACTGCTAGGAAGCTCATCCTGCTGGAGCAAAGGAGCCCTGGAGTGATGATCCTCAAACCTGCTCCTCAGCCAGGGCTGGGCCAGGACACATTAATGACTCAGAGTAGAGGGGAAGGTAGCACCCACAGACACAGGTGGCTCCTCGGTTATTTGGTGATTGAAGATGAAGAAGCCCTTGTGAGTAATGCCAGGTCCTGGAGCTGCCTGAGTAGGAGAGAGGAGCTGACACCAGGCTCCATCAGAGCACCCCGGGAGAGCTGGCACAGGGTGCCCGGAGAAGCTGTGGCTGCCCCTGGATGCCTGGAAGTGTCCAAGGCCAGGTTGGACATT
>NW_005054456.1:147797-148674 GCF_000277835.1 Geospiza fortis
CGCCGGGACAGCGGTGGGGACAGCGCAGGGAGCGCCGGGACAGCGCGGGAACACCGCGCGGACAGAGCCGGGACAGCGCCAGGACAGCGCGACCCCTGTCCGCAAAGGACCCCAAAAGAGCTCCAAATCAGCCCACGGAGGGAACAGGGGTATCACCCACCCCCGTGGCTTAAGGACGGGTGTCCCTCTGTGCAGCGCTGGCAGCAGCCCGGGAGCCTGTGTCCCTGTGCCCACAGCCCCGGCGGGGACAGGGCAGGGTCACCTCCCTGGGCTGTGGGGCGGGAGGCAGGGCCAGAGCTGGGCACAGTGGCAGCAAGTTGAGGAAAGAGCTGAGGCTGAGCTGAAATAGAGCCACGACAGGTTTGTGGGGAGCCCCAGGTGAGGCTGCTCCGGCTGTGACAGCCCCGGGGGCTCAGGGACCTGCACTCCATCCCTCCTCCATCACTCTTCCCCTCCTTTCCCCGTGCCATGTCCCTGTGGGGGCACCCCTCTGTCAAAATGGGGTGGGAGTCCAAAGAGGTGTGGGAAGATTGAGGGCAAGTAGAGACCAGGAAAAACTAGGGGCTGAAAAAGAGGGGGAGGCCAAGAGAGGTGGGAGGGCGATAGAAATGTAGTGGGAAACAGAGACTGGGAGGTTGATGGAGAGCGGAGGCCGCTGAAAAACGGGAGATTGAGAAGGAGCAGAAGCCTAAGGAATAACTGGATACCATTAAATTAAGTGGAGACTTAATATAAAACTGCGGCCAAAAAAGGGTTGGAAGGCCAAGGGGGACTGGGATGTGAGAAAAAAAAAAATGAGGGGACAAAGGGATGCTGAATAAATAGCCGAGCCCTTAAAAATGCGGAGATCGGAAGGGAGTGGGAGGGGGGGCTTGGT
>NW_005054456.1:148785-149077 GCF_000277835.1 Geospiza fortis
GCCCCCCCAGGGTCACCCCCCAGCCCCGAGCATCCACATCCCGGAGCATCCCCACAGCTCGGAGCACAGCCCGGAGCATCCCCACAGCCTGGAGCATCCCTGCCGGTCCTGAGTCCCCTGCCAATCCCGAATATCCCTGCCAGCCTCAAGCACTCCTGCAGCCCCGAGCACATCTGCAGTCCAGAGAGCCTCTGGCAGCCCTGGGAGTTCCTGGCAGCATCCCTGCAGTCCCCAGCACCTCTGGCAGCAGCCTTGGAAACATCCCTGCAGCCCCGGGCATCCCTGACAGCAT
>NW_005054456.1:149087-161109 GCF_000277835.1 Geospiza fortis
TGCCTGGATCATCCCCCAGCCTGGAGCACAGCCCAACTTCACTCAGGACTCTCAGGGCCTCCTGGACCTGGAGACTGAGAGGTTTTGGGCTGCCAAAGGTGAAGCTGGGGGGTATTTGGTACTTCTGCTTGTCCATGGGGTTAATACATTCTTGTACTTTATTTAAATCCAGAGCAGGGAGCCTGTGCAGGAGCTGTTGTGGTTCACAGTAAATATGGGAAATGTTCCCTTTTCCCCAGGTTCAGGTCAGATGGGGTGGGGGCTCTGCACACTGGGGGCTGCAGCAGGCCCTGCTGCTGGCATTAAAATCCAGGAGGAATGAAGGGATACAGGACATCCCAGCCATGCGACGGACACACAGCCCTCACTGGGGTCCCCTCCTGTCCCCACAGAGGGGCTCCCAGCTGGGAGCTGCCTCTGCCTCCCAGATCCCATCTAGAGCCAGAAAGTGTTTCCTGATGTGTAACCTCCACTTCACCCCGAGCTCCACGTGGACGGGGCAGTGGTGGCCTCACAGCCTGTCCTGTCCCCACACAGCTGTGGTGTCCCCACGGAGTCCCTGCTCCTCTGCTGCTCCAGCTGGGTGGGGGATGGTCCCTTGCCTCACTCCCACCCCTCAGGGGGTTCTCCCTCCAAGGAATCGGCTCATCCACCCCATCTGCCACACCAGCAGGACTGGCACCATCTCGGGATGGCTCCTTGGGGTGGGCAATCCCTTTTCTCATGGCTTGCTCTGGGCTGGCAGTGCCACCTCAGCTCCCACACCCCTCATGCAGCAGCAGAGCCATGCTGTCACCCCCTGGATGTCCAGGATTGCTGTGGGATCAATCCCAGGGCCATTTGGCTGCCTGGGCAGTGTGTCCTGGGCTGGGGTGTGCGGCTGCTGCTTGGGGCAGAGGAGCAGCTGTGTTTATTTTCCATCTGCTGCAGGGAACAACAGGGGGAATTTTTTTTTTTTTTTTTGTTATTAGTTTTATTTTTTCGAGGCTTTGTGTGTTCTTCACCAGCCAGAATCCGTCATGTAAACATCCTGCTGTGTCTTTAGGAGGGGGGAGGTGTCCGGCCTCCCACTCTGCAGGGCTGTCCCTCTTGTCCACCCTCCACCACCAAAGGGGGCACAGGGGAGTGCCACCATCCCTCCAGCTCAGCATGGCTCCTGTGACCTGGCTGGTCACCCTGAGGATCCCCAGGAATCCCCAGGAATGCAGGAGACATCCTGGCTGCAGACTGCTGCCAGTGCCAGCCCCGAGTACAGCATCCAACAGGCAAATATCTGCCAAAAATGGCTCAAATTCTGTCCCTTCAGAGGGGGATGAGGTGGTGCCTGCTGGGGGGAGGAGAGAAGGGCATGTCCTGGGGTCAGGGGGTTGGGATACCCCAGGAAAACTCCCAGCCTGCATCCTGTGGGCACTGGAGTCTCAGCCAGGGGGTGCACGGGAGGCAGAGAGGGCAGGAGGCTGAAAGGGGGAGACAGAGAACCACCAGGATTTGGGACCACAAGGAACCTGAGGGCTTGCTCTGAGCATCCCACAGCGCTTTCCTGTCCCCTGCTCCAGGCAGGAGCACAGACATCTCCTGCTGGGGTGTGTGGCTGGATGAACCAGCAGAGTGTCCCAGGCAGTGACTGGAATCCCAACGAGCAGGGACTCCCTGACCCCTTCACCCCCTCTGCAGCCACAGCCTGCCCAGCTCCTGGTGTGACTCCTGGGGGACACGGGGGACACAGGGACACGGAGCAGGAGGCACGGTGCTGGTGGCACAGGGCTCTGGAAGAATGTGCTCAATCACCCCGCTGAGATTCCCAGTCCCGGGGGCTGTGTGGGAGCAGGAGGGGAGGGGCAGCCCCGGCTGCTGCCAAGGCTTCATCAGCAGGTTTGTTCCGAGTCGCGGCCAGCCTGATTAATCCAGGCTGCCTCTGCTGGGCTGCTGATTCCTGAGCCTGCCAGAGAGCACATTTGGGACTATTATGCACAGAAAATTGTGCAGGTTCTGGCTGAATTACCGGTGTCCAGGGAAACGGAGCATTCCCTCGGTGGCACCGATGCTAATGGTGCTGCAGCAGGGCCGGTGCCTCTCTGTGGGTGTCAGACACACGCAGGGGACAAAGCCCGAGGCTCCAAGGGACACCAGTCCTGCTCTGAACGGGACAGGGAAGACCAGCTGCTGGCTCAGAGCATCATCATCTTCTGTGGAGGGGGAGAGGAGGAATCTGAAGGAATCAGCACCCTCAGGCTGAGGGGCAGCTCTGTGGCTGGGGGCTGTGGGGACATCCAGCCTTGGATGGGGACATGCAGCCTCCAAAAGGGCCATCCAGCCTCCAAAAGGGCCATCCAGCCTCCACTGGGACCAGAAACACAGCCCCAGCACCCAGGAGAGTTTGGCGACTGCAGCTTGGCTTTGTTTACCCTGCAACTTTCTGTGGCTGTGGCTGGAGTTTGTTAAGGGGTCAGGGGGTTTGGGTTGTTTTCCTGTACTTTACAATTTCCTATGTGGGACTTTATGAGACGAGAGGGCGCCTCCAGCCACAGAGACACTTTGGTTTGGGTTAGAAATGGAAGGAAGGGAAGGAATAAATGCACCCAGGCATCACCTCCCCCTCCCTGCCGTCTCTCTCTCCCTCGCTATCTCTCCTCAGTCCCTCACCAGCTTCCTCTGGCTTGGGGGAACCTTGTTTAAAGCAAACACAATATATTTTTAATGAGGCCTGTTAATTAGCCCTGGCCCCAGCCCCTTGCACATGGCTTCCTTGGAGCTGGGCCGGGCTCTCCGGAGCTGCCGCCGGCTCTCGCAGAAAATCACGGAATTGCTGAGGCTGGAAAAGCCCTCTGAGATCAGAGAGTGCCACTGTCCCCCAGCACTGCCAAGGCCATGACTGGCCATGTCCCCAGGTACCACATCCACACAGCTCTTAAACCCCTCCAGGGATGGGGATTCCACTGGACAGCCCTTCCCAAGAAGAAATGATCCCTAATATCCAACCTGAAGCTCTCCTGGGGCATCATGAGGCCGTTTCCTCTTGGCCTGTCCCTTGTTCCTTGGGAGCAGAGCCAGACCTGCTTCTTCTGCCCCATGTGCAGATTGCCATCGTGCCAAGGTGACATTCCTCCTTGTCACAGCAGGTTCCTGCTGGCATCCTGCTGCAGGCACGGGCAGCTGCTGCCCCAGGACCTGCCCCTGGCACTTGTTTTTGCACAAACACTGGGGCTGCTGCATTGATAAGGTGCCAGCAGTGCCTTTCCCTGCTCTCCCAGACCCTGAGGGCAAACATTCCTGGCATATTTGTCATGTTCAGCTCAATACAGCATCCTTCAGAAAAGAAAAAAAAAATCAAATAAAAGAAAATCCGGTTCTTCCACTACTCCCTTCAGTGTTCTTTCACACTTCAGCTTTTGCGTTGTTCCAGCCCTGAAGAACTGTCTGGATGGGGAGGTCTGGAGAGCTGCAGCCCTCACCCGGCTGGGGCAGGGCTTGAGGGGCTCAGCTTGGGGTGGGGACACTGGAGGAGCCCCCACCATGTCCCTGATCCCCACGGGGACCTGGGGAGAAAGGAGCTGGAGGTGCAGTGGGGCAGGTGCCCATGAGGCTTGGGGGTGGCAGGGACATGGGGAGGGTGGCACAGGGTGGCCTCAAATGAGACCTCAAAAGCAGGGAAAGGGTTTCTCATTGTGTATTTTTATTAAGTTAAACAGAGCTCAAGGATTCTCTGCCACCCTGGAGTCCAGTGGCTCTGGCCACTGTGGTGGCACCAGACCTGTCACCCATGGCTGGCCCAGCAGCACCACCTCACCTCATCCCATCCCTCTCCCTCCTCAGCAACCACCCTCCTTTTGTGCCCTTTGTTCTTCCACCAAAGCTCTCAACCCACCCTCCTGCAGGTTCATCAACACTTGGTTTGAGGCTGGCAGGTGACTTCCATCCCCAAGCTCCGCCAGGAACGGCCCTTCCCAGGGGTGCCCCTCCCAGTGCCGCCCATGCCGGGAGCTGCTCCCGTTCAAAGGCCACCTGGCTCCGGGGGCGAGAGCTTCAGAGAGCTCGCCCAGCTTGGGAAAAAGCCTCCCAGGCTCTTCTTTTGAGATCAGAGAGTGCCACTGTCCCCCAGCACTGCCAAGGCCATGACTGGCCATGTCCCCAGGTACCACATCCACACAGCTCTTAAACCCCTCCAGGGATGGGGATTCCACTGGACAGCCCTTCCCAAGAAGAAATGATCCCTAATATCCAACCTGAAGCTCTCCTGGGGCATCATGAGGCCGTTTCCTCTTGGCCTGTCCCTTGTTCCTTGGGAGCAGAGCCAGACCTGCTTCTTCTGCCCCATGTGCAGATTGCCATCGTGCCAAGGTGACATTCCTCCTTGTCACAGCAGGTTCCTGCTGGCATCCTGCTGCAGGCACGGGCAGCTGCTGCCCCAGGACCTGCCCCTGGCACTTGTTTTTGCACAAACACTGGGGCTGCTGCATTGATAAGGTGCCAGCAGTGCCTTTCCCTGCTCTCCCAGACCCTGAGGGCAAACATTCCTGGCATATTTGTCATGTTCAGCTCAATACAGCATCCTTCAGAAAAGAAAAAAAAAAATCAAATAAAAGAAAATCCGGTTCTTCCACTGCTCCCTTCAGTGTTCTTTCACACTTCAGCTTTTGCGTTGTTCCAGCCCTGAAGAACTGTCTGGATGGGGAGGTCTGGAGAGCTGCAGCCCTCACCCGGCTGGGGCAGGGCTTGAGGGGCTCAGCTTGGGGTGGGGACACTGGAGGAGCCCCCACCATGTCCCTGATCCCCACGGGGACCTGGGGAGAAAGGAGCTGGAGGTGCAGTGGGGCAGGTGCCCATGAGGCTTGGGGGTGGCAGGGACATGGGGAGGGTGGCACAGGGTGGCCTCAAATGAGACCTCAAAAGCAGGGAAAGGGTTTCTCATTGCCCCAGGACCTGCCCCTGGCACTTGTTTTTGCACAAACACTGGGGCTGCTGCATTGATAAGGTGCCAGCAGTGCCTTTCCCTGCTCTCCCAGACCCTGAGGGCAAACATTCCTGGCATATTTGTCATGTTCAGCTCAATACAGCATCCTTCAGAAAAGAAAAAAAAAATCAAATAAAAGAAAATCCGGTTCTTCCACTACTCCCTTCAGTGTTCTTTCACACTTCAGCTTTTGCGTTGTTCCAGCCCTGAAGAACTGTCTGGATGGGGAGGTCTGGAGAGCTGCAGCCCTCACCCGGCTGGGGCAGGGCTTGAGGGGCTCAGCTTGGGGTGGGGACACTGGAGGAGCCCCCACCATGTCCCTGATCCCCACGGGGACCTGGGGAGAAAGGAGCTGGAGGTGCAGTGGGGCAGGTGCCCATGAGGCTTGGGGGTGGCAGGGACATGGGGAGGGTGGCACAGGGTGGCCTCAAATGAGACCTCAAAAGCAGGGAAAGGGTTTCTCATTGTGTATTTTTATTAAGTTAAACAGAGCTCAAGGATTCTCTGCCACCCTGGAGTCCAGTGGCTCTGTCCACTGTGGTGGCACCAGACCTGTCACCCATGGCTGGCCCAGCAGCACCACCTCACCTCATCCCATCCCTCTCCCTCCTCAGCAACCACCCTCCTTTTGTGCCCTTTGTTCTTCCACCAAAGCTCTCAACCCACCCTCCTGCAGGTTCATCAACACTTGGTTTGAGGCTGGCAGGTGACTTCCATCCCCAAGCTCCGCCAGGAACGGCCCTTCCCAGGGGTGCCCCTCCCAGTGCCGCCCATGCCGGGAGCTGCTCCCGTTCAAAGGCCACCTGGCTCCGGGGGCGAGAGCTTCAGAGAGCTCACCCAGCTTGGGAAAAAGCCTCCCAGGCTCTTCTTTCCCAGCTGTTTTTGCCTCCTGAGCCCGGTGGATGAGGCTGTGCTGTTGGCACGCTGCTCCCCTGCCATGATCCTCCACCTCTGCCAGGAACACAGCCCCAGGGGCGGGATGGGGTGGGGTGGGATGGGATAGGGGCCACAGCTGCCTCCAGGATGCAGGTCTGGGGGAGTCCAAGGAGCTGGGGGAATGGGGAAGCAGCAGGGAGGGGTTTGGGGCAAATCCCCGCTCCTGTGGGCAGCTGCCCATCCCACCCTGCCAGGACCCAGCAATGCTCACAGCTTTCCCACTCCCATCCCCAAATCCACCCCCAGGAAATTGATGTTTTTGGAGGAGAATGAAAGGAAAGCCAGGGAACTCTTGCTGTGCTAATTCTGTCAGGGAGCCAAGGAATATGAAGCACCCCTTTGTTTTTTGGAGCAATTATCCTCCACGATTTGGCTTTTGGTATCTCCATGTGTGTGAAATGAGGGATTACATCCCCCTTATCCATGGGGTGATCACTGCCTCCTCTCCTCACTCCCCCATTCCTGGGCTGTGCCACACTGGGTACCCAGTCCAGCTCCCCCTGCCCTGCTCAACGAGTCTGAAAGATGCAGAGCATCCCTAAAAATGCAGAATCCCAGAATCACTGGAATTGGAAAAGCCCTCCAAGACTGAATCCAACCTGTGACCATCCCAGCCCAGAGCTCTGAGTGCCATGTCCAGTTGTTCCTTGGATACCTCCAGGGATGGGGTCTCCAAACCTCCCTGGGCAGCTCTTTCCAAGGCCTGACCCTTTCAATGAAAAAAATTGGTCCTGATAATGAATCCTGGCCATGGATGTTTGCTACAATGGAGCTTTCTGGCTGTTTCCCCAAGCCATCACCTGCAGCACCCCAACATCTCCCTGGAATGGATCCCCCTCATCCCAATTCCCACCCAAGCAGACCCATGGCTCCCACTCCTGGATCCAGCTGTGATTCAGCTGCTGTACCACTCCAGGGAGTCTCTGATGCTCTGAACTCCAGGATCCTCTGTGGCCACAGCCCCACCCTGAGCTGTGTGATGGGGAGGCAGGAGCTGAGTGCTCCCTGTGCTGGCCTAGATCCCACCACGCAGATTTCCAAGCTCCAGGGATGGGATTGGGGCAGGCAAACGCTCTGCAGTGGCCCCAGAGCCTCCCCCTGCTCTGGCTGCCCCCACGCTTGGCTCTCCATCACAGCAGCTCCTTCCACATCCCATTCTGAGCCAAAGGCTCCCTGAGACCCCCCTTATCTCTCCTCAGGGCTGCCAGGTTTTACAAGGGGCTTTACTTTAAAGCACAGAGCAAATCTGAGGAGTGTAAAAGCAGAGCCTGGAATGCTGCAGGGCCAGTGGATGCTGCAGGGCCAGCCCGGCCTGGGGACACAGCTCTGGGGTTCCCTCCGTGATGCTGCCAGCCTCAAACGTGACACTGGAAACAGCTGCCAGAGAAAACATTCCTGGGTTGGCTGGATGAAGGATTTGAGCAAAGTTCCTGCCTTTCCTCTCCTCTAAAGGGAGCTGATGGAAAAGATGGAGAGCGGTTTTCTACATGGACAGTCAGTGACAGGAAAAGGGGAAATAGTTTTAAATTAAAAGATGGGAGATTTACATTGGCTATTAGGGGAAATTCTTCCCTGTAAGGGTAGGGAGGCCCTGGCCCAGAGAAGCTGTGGCTGCCCCTGTATCCCTGGAAGCGTCTAAGGCCAGACTGGACAGGACTTGGAGCACCCTGGGATAGTTGAAGGTGTCCCTGCCATGGCAGGAGGTGACACTGGATGAGTTTAAGGTCTCTTCCAACCCAAACCATTCCATGATTCTATGATTTAGCAGCCCTCCCATCTGTCCTTCTCCCATGGAAGGGACCAGAGACCTCACATGCACAGAGGCTGTGGCAGGGACAAAGCTGGAATGCTCCCTGTGTCCCTGTAGGAACACACGTATGTTCCCTGTATGGAAACCACAGCAGGATAAACAAGGCTGAGCTCCTTGGGCTGTCCCACATCCAGCTCTGGGGAGCAACTCAGACCTCCCTCTCTCATCCCTCCTGCAGCTGCAGCTGCCTCCGGTTTGCAGAGGGTCCAGAGGGCCAGGAAACCTGGAATCAGCCTGGGCTGAACAGGACGTGAGCAGGAGCATCTGTCCAGCAATGCTGGGCACGGACACGGCGCTCCTGGGGCCAGGGGAGCGGGCTGGGAGGCAGCTGTGCTGAGGGATTGCACCAGGAGCATCCTGATCCTGCAATTCCCAGTGCCCCCTGCACAGTGCGACAGCAAGACAGGCTGGGAGAGCTGGGGGGGCTCATCTGGAGAAGAGAAGGCTCCAGGCAGAGCTTAGAGCTCTTCCAGGGCCTAAAGGGGTTCCAGAAGAGCTCATAGGGACTTGAGACAAGGGATGGAGGGACAGGATGAGAGGGAATTTCTTCCCACTGCCAAGGGGCAGGGTTAATTGGAATATTGGGAAGGAATTCTTCTGTGTGAGGGTGGGGAAGCCCTGGCACAGGGTGCCCAGAGAAGCTGTGGCTGCCCCTGGATCCCTGGAAGTGTCCAAGGCCAGGCTGGACAGGGCTTGGAGCACCCTGGGGTAGGGGAAGTTGTCTCTGCCCATGGCAGGGGTGGAAGGACACCCTGGTCTGTACAGCCCTTTCCAACCCAAAGCAGTCTGTGATTCCATGGTTCCCTGGGCAGAGGCTCCATGCTCACTCCCCATGCAGCTGGGGTGCTTTGCCTTCCTTTCCTCACGATTGCAAAGGAAGGTTTGGAAGCAGCAGCTGCAAAAATGAGGGTGAAAACCAAGAACCTGTGACTTAAATTTGGAGGATTTTATCTGTGTGAAGGTTCTTTGTGCAGTCTTGGAGCTGGCGATCCTGATGGGAGCTGCTGTGATTCCAGGAGGATTCAACGGCAGTTCTGCAGGAGGTTTAGCCCCAACAAAAGAGAGGAAGAACAAAACCACCTGGAGGAAGCGGTGGAACCCATTTCCTATTGGAATGGCTGGGAAGAGCAGGAGTCTCTGCCCAAAGCAACGCTGGGCTCATACCTGATTGTTTAATGAGCTTCCCACAGGATGAGGACCTGAGCAGAGGAATTCCAGGCCATGGAAGAGGACACAGCAGCCCTGGTGGGTGCAGGGGGTCCGGGTGCTCCCCAACACCCACATCCCCACCAAGCAATGGATTTCCTTATCAGAAGCACCTGGCAGAGACCCAGCTGCTCCAGCTCCAATGAAGGAGCTGTCAGCTCCATGGGATGGGGGTCTCCTGGCACAGGGAGGTGAGGGACGAGCCAGCCCCTCTGCTCCTGGCCGTTCCTCGGGAACATCTCTGCCTGGAGGCTTTAATGACAAAGCCAAATGTGTGTGAGGAGGTGTAAGCCAAGGAGCCCGTGCCAGGTCCTGCTACCTACTTAATACCTGGGGCCTGTGCTGTGCTGACGATTCCCGCCTGGATAATGAATATTTTTAGCACTCTGCTAGAGTGCTTTTAGTGCCCGGAGAGGCCGTTCCTGGCCGGCTCCAAAGGCGGTGCTGGGGCTGCTGATGTTATTCCAAGGATGTCTTCCTCTATACAGATCCCAAAGGACTTGCAGAATATCCTGATCTCTCTCTCTTTTATGATGATTTTTTTTTCAACTTTCTCTGATGTAAGCAGAAATAAATCCTCTGCTTTGGAAACAGGGAAAGCTGCCGGGCCCTTCCCGGCTCCGGCACCGGGCACGGAGCAGGGACAAAGGGCAGATCTGTCCCTGTCACCCCCTCCGGAGCCTGGGGCTGAAGGAAAGGTCCATGCTGGGAGCAGAAAGGGGGGGTTGGCCCCTACCCTTTGGTGGGAGCGAGGGGCTCCATCTGGAAGCACTAAGGATGGGGGGAAAGCCGAGTTTCCAGTATTGTGTTTGGCTGGGATCTTGTTGTAGCGACTGCTGTTAATGCAAATCCCGGGGTGATTCGCTCCAGCTCACTTAGCGCGGGCGCGAGGCAAAGAAGCAGGATTTCTCCAGCTGGAGCCAGCAGCCAGGGCAGCAGAGGAGGAGATGGAGGAGAAAGAGAAGGAGGAGGAGGGCACTGGGATGCCCAGCTGCATGAACTGCCCTGGGCACTGCAGGGAAGAGCCCATTGGGGTCTCCTCATGATCCCTGGACATCCCTCTGGGGTGTTTTCTGGGCTTTTGGGATTATATTTCTGAAATTTTTGGCAGTTGCTGAGGTTGTTGTTTATATCCATGACACCAGGCGATGAACACCCACCCTGATCCCCAGGAAAGAGCCCTCACTGCCTGAGCTCTGGGGGCTTTGTGTCCCACCCAGGGGCACCCACTGCCTGCACTCCTCTGCTCTTTTCATCCCTCTCAGAAGAGCTTTTTTCCTTGCAGGTTTAAGTAGGGATATGGGATGGTTGGGCATTGGCATGGGCAGCTCATCACAAGCACCCACAGCCACTGGAGGCAGGATCTGCTTTCCCAAACAGATGAATTCCTCAGCCCTGGAGCACCCCCTCCCCTCTCCTCAGGTTACTCCGCTAATCCCAGCAGGAGAGGCATTGCTGATAACTGGGAGATGCTTCGGGTGGGAGGTGTCAGGATCCTCCATCCCGTGCTGGAGGACACACGTGGCAGCCCCAGGGTCACTTCCCACCTTGGGCAGAGCTCTGGAGAGCTTCACCCAGGAATGAGAAAATTCCCTGTGACATGGGGAGTGAGCCCTGACACCTCTCTGTGGCCGGGGGCTGGAGCTGTGGATTGCTGGAGAGGGTGTTCCTGCCCTCCCAGGGATCCCTGTCCTGGCCTTCCCACACCCAGGGCATGGGCAGGGCAGCAGGTGACAATTTGAGCAAAAACTGATCCCATTCCAGGTTCCTGAAGTCACTGTGCCTTTGCGATGTGCTAATTCCTGGGCCCGCACAATAATTGATTCCAGATCCCGGAGCAGTTTTGCAGGAGGGCGATGGATCTTGGCAGCCCTTCCCACCTCCAGCACAGGGAACCTGCAGCTGCAGAGGGACCGGGGCACAGCCCCTGCTGAGGGAGGGATGGTGGGAAGGGCATCAGCTTCCCGGGATGCTGCAGGGCTCAGATCCAAGCTGGAACAGCCGTGGGTGGCCATTCCATGCATCCCACCTCCTGATCCACCTCATCCTCCCTGGCTGCTGCACGTGTCCCCCACCGCAGGGACATCTGCTCCTGCTCTTCCCTCCCCCCTGCAATCCAGGCCGGAGGTGCAGCTTCAATCTTTCCAAGGGTTCAGGAAGGTCAAAGACTTTTTCCGATGGTTCTCACCAGGCTGTGCCTTGCCCGGATTGCATCAGGGCAGGAGAGTGCTCGTGATCCCCCACATCCGACCCCACGGTGAGCTCATTCCTTGGCCGGGCTGCTCCCATCCCAGATGGATTTATTCACCCCTCTGCCTGTCCCACAGAACGTGGATCCCAGAGGGTTTTTCCTATGGATCTTCCCTCCAGGACAACTCTTGCTGGAACATCCACAGTGTGTGGGTGAGGGGTGAAGCCTCCCCAACCCCCTGCCCATGCACCAGAGCAGGGGGGTTCCAACAATTTCCAAATCCTGGCTCTCCCTGGCCATCCAGGGCAGTGCTTGGAGCCCAAACGGAGCCACTGCGGCTGGGGAAGGTTGTGCTGGGGCAGAGGCAGCTCTAACTTGTTTTTCCCTCTAATAAAAAACTAATAAAGGAGAAAATGAAAAAATAATTTTCTGGAATTTGGCTGTGTCTGCCTGATTTCCTCTGTCCGATCCACAGGGATGTGGATGTGCTGGCATGTGAGATGAGGTACACTGCGGCATGGATGCCTCAGGGCAGGGATCTGCTTCCCTTTTTCCCTTTTTCCATTTTTCCCTTTTTCCCTTTTTCTGTTTTTCCCTTTTCCCCTTTTCCCCTTTTTCCCTTTTTCCCCTTTGCCCTTTTTCCTTTTCCCTTTTTCCCTTTTTCCCTTTTCCCTTTCCCCTCTCCACTTTCCTCCTTCCCTTTTCCCTCTTCTCTTTTCCCCTTTTCCTTTCCCTTTTCCTTTCCCTTTCCCTTTTCCCTCTCCATTTGTCTTCCCCTACTCTTTTCCCTTTAGCTTTTCACCCTTTCCCTTTTTCCTGCTCCTTCCTCTTGCTCTTCTCCTTCCTCTTGCCCTTCCACTTTTACATTTCCCTCTAGCTATTCCCTTCCCCTTCTCCTTCCTCTTTTCCTCTTTTCCTCTTTTCTTTC
>NW_005054456.1:161122-163917 GCF_000277835.1 Geospiza fortis
CCTTCCCCTTTCCCCTTCCTCCTGCACCACCACGCCTGTTCCATCCCTTCTGCATCCCATCTTTTCCCTGCTTCCCACTCAGTGCCTCCTGCCCTTTCCACCCTCTCCACAGCCATGGTCACCCCTTGGCAGGGCCCAACCCCCTGATCCCCTCTCGTTGTTGTGTTGGGCTCGGAGCATTCCCGGGTGTAAATCCCTGCTCAGGGCCCATCCCGTGTTATTTATGCTCCCGCCGAGACCCCGCGCTCTTTTATCCTCCTCTTTAATCCGAACCAGAGAGGGGTTTGGCTTAACCCAGTCTGCAGCATTCCCACTCTGGCCCCTGCCAGCCCTGCTCCTTGGAAATTCAGATAAGGGGAAGATTTATTCCGGCGAGGGGGGGGTTAAGGGAGAGTCACTTTTGGGGGTTCTTTGAAGATAAATTTAACTTGTTCTTATCTGCTGCACTTAACCAAAAGTTAACGCTGGGGGGGCTGTTGGAGGGGGTGGTTTTAATCTTTGGCCTCTTCCATTTTGGGTTCATTCCAGGGACATCCATCTCTCTGGCCAGGTAAAGAATTCCGGTCCCTGCCAGCACTGGGAGAACTGGAGATGCTGTGGATAACTGTGGGATCCTGCCCCCCCTGCAGCACTGACTCATCACCTCCATGGGGTGGGGGTGGAAAGGGGAGGTCCTGGCCGTGTGGGGCTCTAATCCCCCCTAAATTCATTGACAGCCCTGCCCCCATGCCTGGGCTAATGAGCACAGGGCTAATTAGTGCCCCACGTGCTCAGGGCCCAGCTCTTGGCACCAGGGGTTATTAAGGTGCTGCCAGCCGGGGTGACATGGAGGGTGTGGGGGGCTCCCCATGCTGGGAGGGGGGTTCACAGACCCTCTCCAGGAGCTGTGCCCTTGCCTTGTCCCAATCCATGAGGATCCCTTTGCCAGATGTGTGTCTGCCTGGATCTGGGGGCAGAAGTGCCCCAATCCCTTCAGGCAAGCTTCAATTTTGGGATGACCTGAGCAGCTGCAGGTGACATCCCTGGGGTACCTGTGCTCGTGTCTGGGCAGAGCACATAAATACGGTTTTTTTGGTTGTTGTTGTTGTTGTAGTTATGTTTGTGGTTTTGTTTTTGGTTTTGTTTTTGTTGTTGTTTTTGCACAGTTTCTTGCGGTACGAAATTTTGGCCAGAACGTTAAAGGTTTTCCTTGTGTGAGCAAGGAGAGGATGAGAAATAGAAAGTGTGGAGGAAATCTTTGCCTCCTGCCTGCTCTCTATGCAAAGCCAGCCATAGGTTTGCTGTTCTCTGTTCCCACATCCCCTTGCTGGAGCCTGCCTGGCACCCAGGGCCCCCATCCTGGGAATGGTGACGATGCCTGGAGCAGCCACATGTCACTGCAAAGGCCACTTCCCGTGGCTCTCTGGGATGGTTGTCCCTGACCTGTGACCTCAAGGTCAGCAGGTATTGACAACCCCCCCATTCCTGGGGGAAAGGAGCCCCCAGCCAGCCCAGGAATTCACGGCTTTGTGGAGTCAGAGCATCCCGGGATGGGCACTGCAGCTCCGGATCCCTCTGCTCCAGGCCCCTCCGGTCCAAGGGCTGGCTCCTATCACTGATTCCCATCACTAATTTATGTCCCAGGGCTTGGGCTGCCTTAATTCACCCGAGGAGGGAGGGCAGGTCCTGGCAGCAGCAGTATTTCTGCCAGAGGTTATCTGGGAATTCCGCCTGGCTCTGCCGGGGGTTATCTGGGAATCCTGCCTGGCTGTCATGACCCTGCATGGGCTGAGCTGTGCCCTCCCCTGCCAGGGTCCCACTCATCACCCCAGAGCACTCCAGGACTGTCACCTTCCCCCCCAGGGTCACTGGATGTTGACCTGGCAGAGATTGTGGGACAGCTTTGGGGCAGGAGAATGTGGGAAAGCAGGGAGTGAAAGAGTTCTGGATGGGGATCCTGGTGGTTCTGCTTCCTAACAGGGATTTCCTACAGTGTCTCCCTTGGAAAAGGGGCTATTTAAGATGGTCCAACCAGCAGGAAATAGTTAAAAGCAGCCACAAGTGTCCAAAATTTAGACAGAGAGGACTAATGGTGGAGAGAAGAGCTGAGGAAGGGATGAAATCCATGACTTTCCTCAGGCTGCACCAGCAGCTCCAGAGGGTGAATCGGCTCCTATCCATGGAGCAATGATGTTTTCCATGTGCTTTGTGCTCTCTCCATGCACTGCCCTGGGTGGGAAGTGCACAGGAACCATTTCCTCTCCCTCCCACCCCCTGGAAGGTGGATGCCGGTGGGGCAGCAGCGATCCATCAGGCTGAGGACATTATTTGGGTTTCAATCAACTGGAAACGAGGGAGTACCTGCGGAACAGGAGAGGGAGGGGGCTGCATGTGGCTGTTGAAAGGTCGGGGGCCCTGGGGATCTCTTGCCTTCTCCTGATAAATTGAGGCTGTGTGTTCCAACCCCATCCGGTGTCAGTTCCTCTCCACCAGGGAATGGGATAGGGGCACCTTCCTGGATGTCACTGGGGCATCCTCCAGGACTGTGTTGAAGGCAAATAAAGGTGTCCCCCTGCTCTAGCTCCTCATTCGGCACAGTGTGTCCTTAGGGATTGGATTCCCAGCAGGCAGGAAAACCTCCATGTCCCCAAATCAGCAGTGACCTCATTTTCCAAATCCTTTTCTGGAGGAGCTGCCCTTCCTGAGCCCCTGGAAATGGGATGTGGGTCCTGTCCCCACAGTGCTGAAGGACAGGATCCCCCTGGGAGCCTTTTCCCACTTGCCAGCATCCTGCAGGCAGGGCCTGGGTGAGCTGG
>NW_005054456.1:163927-166926 GCF_000277835.1 Geospiza fortis
GTGGCAGTGCCAGGGCAGAGAACAGGCAGGGATCAGGCAGGGAACAGGCAGGGATCAGGCAGGGAACAGGCAGGAATCAGGCAAGGATCAGGCAGGAATCAGGCAGGAATCAGGCAGGGAACAGGCAGGGAACAGGCAAGGATCAGGCAGGGATCAGGCAGGGAGCAGGCAGGGATCAGGCAGGGATCAGGCAGGGAACAGGCAGGGAACAGGCAGGGATCAGGCAGGGATGCCATGAATGCAACATTTTGGGAAATCCAGTGTCCTTCCTTTGGAGGGGACAAGGGAAGCCCCAGCCCTGCCAGAAAGCAGCAGGGACAGCCCTGGAACTTTTCCAGCAGAGAAGAGATCCTGGAAAGGCGAGGCTGAGGGCAGGAGCCTGCGGAATGGGAGCTGCAAAGGTTTTTTGAGCCCTGAGGAGCACAACTTGCCTGGAGGCAGGAGAAAGGACAGGAAATAGAGTCGGCTGAGGCAAGGGTAGGGAACAAAGTCCTCCAGCACTTCAGAGGGAGAAGCTCTGCCAGGGAATTTGTGCCTCCATGAGAAAGCCACAGGCAAGAAAAGGGAAGTGAAGGTGGGAAGGACACTGCAGAGGAGAGGGAGGATTTTCTGTGACGGATTTTTTCAGAGCCAAAGTCCCTGTGAAGGAAGTGCTGGGGGTGAGGGGCTGCCACTGCCAAGGAGAATCCCAAAATCATCAGCCCCAAGGAGCACCAGCCTCTCCAGGAGTGCAGGAGGATGGAACAGCTCTGCTGCCAGAGCAAAGGGATCAGGCTGGGAAGTGGCCAAGGAAAAAACCAATTGTTAAAAATGCCGATTCATCAACTTTGTCAGGAGCAGATCGGCACTATTTGCCTTTTTCACTGCAAAAAAAAAGAGAGAGAATACCTCCCCAAATTATTGAACACGTTTTTCTGTTTCGAAAACCCTGAAATTAAACTTAATGACAGGAAAACATATTAAAAATAAATGACCATCGTGACTGAAACAAAAGCTTGGGAAAATCCAGGGGGAGCACATTTGGGTTGTCCTGAGCTCCTCTTTGCAGATATTTTCCCTTCCCCCACATCATCTTTTAGCTGCTTTTTTTGAGCTGTCACATCCCCAATGCCCAGTGTGGCAGCTGGGGATGGATTTGGATGGAGAGGAGCCCATCCAAGAGGATGATGAGGACAAGATGGAGTGGCAGGAATCCACAGAGGATCCTGGATGGAGCTGTGAGCTGGGAATTTTACCTGCACCTCTTGACTCACTTCAAGCCAACACTGAACCCATTTTGTGTTCTGCTCCCAGGCTTCCCAGAGAGGGATTGCAAAGTCCTTGAGGCACAACGAGGTGCTAAAGTTATAATAAATAAGGTTTTAATTAAGCTTGTGGTCCCCAAAAAAGACCTTGGTGAAAGATGGGAGCAAATCCCACCGAGGGAATGTCAGCCCTACAAAGAGTGAGGCTGTGTGAGACCTGTAATGGCTCTGCCAGAAGGGCTCTCCCTTGGACAGAAAGTGAGAAAAGATGCCTTAATTGCTAATCCAGAGCAACTCGGAGCCATAGGCACAATGTCCCCTCCCCGGTGCAGGGAGGATGGGCAGGGAATTCCTGGAATGATTAATCATGGGACAAACTCTTTACAAACATAGAGAGGTGAACCCAAAGACTGGAGGCTCCTCTGGAAAAGGGATTTTAGCAGGGGAGAGGAAGGGGCTGGAGCAGCTCCCAGCAGTGACTGCTCTGGGTGACCTCGGTGGCCCCAAGCAAGGGCAGGGGTGGCATTTCCTGGCTGCTGTGGGGAAGTGCTGCTCCTGAGGGAAGATCCCTACTGGAACTCACCATCCTGGGGGCTGGAGCAGTGAGTTCAGGGTCTGGGGAGCTGGTGGATGCTCCATTGGCTGTGCAGGGCAACCACAGGACATCCCTGACAGCAGGACATGAGTCCCTCATCCTTCTGTCCCGTGCAAGGGAGGGCACATCCCTGCAGGACTCAGCGAAGGGATGTGCTGGGGGGATGAGGGCAGGGAGAGGGGCAGGAAACTCCAGTGGGAAATCCTAGAATCCTTTAGGTTGGAAAGGATCTCCAGGACCATCGAGTACAACCCTTAACCCAGCGCTGCCAGATCAGCCTCTGTGGGGAGCTGTGGGTGTCTGGAGAGCTGGGGGGCAGAATGGGGAGCCCTGAGTGCCAGGAGCCTGCAGCTGGGAAGAGGCCAGGGCTGGAAGGGATGGCAGGACAGGCAGGACAGGCAGGACAGGTAGGTATGGCAAGGCTGGCAGGACAGGCAGGACAGTGGGCAGCATCCTGCCCCCCAACCATCTTGCTCAGCAGCATCAGTGCAGCCCCAGGTCATGTTTTCCCATTTCCACAGCACAGCTGGTGGCCCGGGGAAGCTCCCAAAGCCCCGAGCCATGTCTGCAAGCACTCGCTCAGCCGGAGCCCGGAGGGTGGGAGGGATGGGCGATGAGTGGAGCCGTTTGTGTGCCGGGGATGCTCTTCCTGACAGGAGCCGCCCGCGGGGCAGATCCCGGTGTCCCGGGGATTCCTCCGGCTGCCAAGCCCATCAAAGATCCCCAACACCTCCGGGGGAGGCGGCGGGGTGGCCACGGGGTGCAGGGCTCCCGTGGCTCCGGGGTTGTTCTGGTGCAGAGCTGGGGGATGTTCCTGTGGCTGGATTTTGTCCTGAGCTGGTGGGAGCAGCTGGTGAAGCTGTGGCTGCTCCTGTCCGGCTGCTCCAGCGTCCTGGAAAAGCCCGGTGGGGTGTCCCAGGAGAGGAGACCTGAGGGAAGGAGGGGTGGGATGCCCTGCATTTACTGTGGGGTGAGATGTCCCCACATCGAGGTGGCTTTGGGGGTGGGATGTCCCCACGCCGAGGTGCCCTTGGGAGCTGGGATGTCCCCACATTTCCCAGCATAAGGGCAGTTGTGTCCCCGTGCGCTGAGCCGGGGAGGCTCCGAGCGGGGCTGGGAGGGGCAGCAAAGGTCTCGATCAAAGCCGGCTCCCTCCTGCC
>NW_005054456.1:166945-176041 GCF_000277835.1 Geospiza fortis
CGGGGGGCTGCGGGGGGACAGGGACAAGGGGGTGTGACACCAGTCCGTCCCCCCTCCTTGTGCCCGCCAAAGGCTGGTGTTGAAACCTCCTTTTTGCCACGGAAGAGCTTGGGTGGAGAAAAATTCAAATGTGAACGTTTTTGAGTTTTTATTTTCCCCAATTTCACAAAAAAAAAAAAAAAGTCGTGTTCCCTGCCCTCCCGATTTCGATGAAAGACTGAAAACACGACTTCCCCCATCTCTTTTATGTGTAGGGGAAGTGTTGGCCATTTTCTGACCAGTCTCACTCCCTGTTTTCCCTCCTCCCGTTCCTCCTTGTCACGGCTGGGCCTGCTCCCCGCGTGCCAGGGCTGTGCCATTGGCCCGAGGTGGCAGAACCCACACCAAGAGTGAGAAAAAGAAGACATGAAAGTGGTTTTATCTCCCGGGATGGATGTTAACACCCTTCACCCCACCCAAGGATGATGTAGAGAGGAAAAACCCAAGGAAAGAACCCAGGAAAGGGGGATCCAGAGCTGCCGGGGGGAGGATGGGGATAACCAGGATGGGTTTGGGCGCTGCTGGGTGGCGCTGGTCCCACCTGCCTGGCGGAGACTTTGGCATCCAGGGGCGATGGAGCTGCTTTGGCAGCGAACACCTGCGGGGCTGGGCCAGGGAAAACAAAGGTGAGGTGTGGGATGGAGGGCGAGGGGTTCGCGGGGTCGGCCGGCTCCTTATCTCCCGCACTGTTTGCTCCAAGATTAACCCGAGCCTGCAAGATGCGAAAGTCCAAGGAAAAGCGAGGCTGGGGTGGGATGATCGGGGGCCTCTCCCCCTTCCCCCGGCGGGATGGCCGCGCTCTCCGGGAGGGCTGGGGTTTAAAGTCCAGGCGATTGCAGGGTGATTTACGACTCATTATTCTCTGCTGCAAGGGCTGGTTAATGAGCAATCAGGGGTTGGGCAGGCGCGGGGGAAGGGGGGAATTGCGGGACATTCCCCTGGGGAAGGGGCTTCTCTCCCTGGGGCTTCTCTCCCTGCGGCTTCTCTCCCAGCTCATCCCGGGACAGGAGCAGGGAACAGCGCTGGGAAGGCCGGGGAAAATCATTCTCAGCCCCCTCAGCTCAAGGACAGGGCAAAGAATTCCTGGATCTTTTCCATGTTTTACACACCCCCTGCCACCACGTTTAGCTGTTTCCCCATTACTTTCCAATCATGCCAGTTATCAGGAGCCCATTTATCTGATAATCTGGGACTTGGAATTATTCCATGTTTTTGTAGTAGGTGATAACACTTCCCCATCCTGCTGACTCCATCAGTTTGTCTGGAATGGTGTGGACGGGCGCAGGAAGCATTCCTGAAGGAAAGTCTCCCAAACCGGGCCAGAACCAGCTGGATTATGGCAAAACCTGGAAGAGAGGGAGGCAGCTCTGCTTCTCTCCTTGCTCACAGCCAGCTGGCCATTCCTGCCCGGAGAGGGGATCTCGCTCCCAGCAGGGCCTTGGAAGAGTTAGGATGGAACAAGAGGATTCCCTGCACCCCGTGCCCTCGGGGCTTTGCCTGCCCTTCCCCGCTGAGTGCGGCACAAACATCAGCGGATAAAAAAATCCCATAAGCGAACCCCAGGGCAGGGAGGGAGGGGAATGGGAAGCTGAGCCAGACCGGCAGCGCCTTGGGAAGGCGCCGCAGGGAATGGCTGTGCCTAGAGCATCCCAAATCCCTGCCAAAGCCAGGGCAGGAGCGGGGCAAGGCAGCCCCTGGCTGACCCCGGCCCTCCCGCAGGATGGTGCGTCCCGCCTGGCTGGAAGGTTCTGGAGCTCCCGCGCGCATTCCCAAAGCTTTGATTCCTGTCCGGAGCAGTCCCGCGGGCCAGCCTGTCCCGGCAGGGCAGGGGACAGCCGCTCTGTGGCTCGGGGGACAGAGCCCAGCATCAATCACTGCCCCGGCAGGGCTCGCACGATGTGCTGCCCACGGGTCACCGCCCGCGGCCAAAGGGCGCTGCCCGGGGCTCTGGCTTTGCTCGGGCAAGTGGCTCTGGAATAACAACAGCCCCTGCTCGGTTCATCCCACCTGCAGGGAGCCTGTCCGTGGGGCTGGGACAGCCCCGGGTGATCCAGACTGGAGCTGGGGTGGGATCAGTGCCAGGAGGGATTCCCAGAGGGATTCCCGGCTCTCTGTGTCACAGGGACTTGGAATTATTCCATGTTTTTGTAGCCACGGGACAGCCAGGGGGGATTCCCTGCCTGGCGTGCCTGCAGGGGATGCTCTGCTGGAGGTGTGGGATGCTCTCCCATCAGGAGTTTTCCCCTGTTTGTGTGGGATGCTCTCCAGCCTCTCAGGCAGGGCTGGTGGGGCACATCTTTTGCAGACGCTGAGCAAGTGCTCCCATATTTCCCATGACCCCATTAAAGCAGTTTTCAGCTCCAAGGTCAGCACAAACCCTCAGCTTCACTCTGTGTCTCGGCTGCAGCATCCCCAGCCCTGCAGCTGGAACCAAAGGCTCTGTCCCAGCCCCTGGGGGGACAGTGGTGACACCAGAGCTGCTGCCACCACAGCAGCAAGTGGCTGCACTGGGGAGAGGCAGGAAAAGCAGAGCCCAAATCCCAGATCCAGGAGTGCTGGGGGAGACCCAGCTCCTGCTTCCCAACCCCTCCTGTTTTGTCTGGGCTGCAGCTGCGGGGAACCAGCAGAAAGTGGCAGAGCAGGGACAGAGGGCCCAAATCTGATTTAAGTCGGTGCATTAGGCCAGGGATTATTTGGCTCAGGGGCTGCTGGCTGTGAGCAGGATCCCAGGGAAATGCTCGGTTTGGGATGTCGGGAAGAGCTGCCACTCCCCAGGCCTGGTCGGATACACTGTAATTAATATCAACCAGGAATTAGGAGGGATTTGGGCGCAGAATGGCCTGAGATTAAGCCAAACAGCAACGTGATCTCAGCTTTGTTAGAAATGCCCTTCCTAAAGGAGCCGTGCTTCCTCGCAGCAGCAGGGCTGGGAGGCTGCAGGAGCTGTCCCCCCTGTCCCTGGTCACCCAGGGACCATGCACAGTCCTGGGATCCCCCCGATCCTGCACCCACAGCCCCAGGCATCACCCACAGGGTGGAGAAGGGCTCAGAGCCTTCACATGGTGCTTCAGAAGCTTTTCTTAGTGGCCTCTCTTAAGTCCCCTCTGAGGAGGGCAGAAGAATCCTCTTCCTCCCCGGGGATCAGATATCAGGGAGTTAAGCAAGAAACAAGATCCAAATCCCCCAGTTCCTCTCTAAGCCTCCTCTTACACAATTGGGTGCCTCCAGGCTGGTCCCTCTGCCCGACCCTGTCCCTCTGTCACCCCTCACCCGTGCCCATGTGTCCAGTGACAGCTGGAGCTTGGGAGGGTGGCTCTTCTGTGGGATCACAGAGCTGGTGCTGCTTTGGGGAACTTTCGGGCTATTTTTCCATCCAGGACACTGCAGAGAGCCCAGGCTGCAGATCCAGAGGCAGGAGAGGAGAAGGAGGAAGAGGAGGAGGAAGAAGGTGGGCTCAGGGGCTGCTTTATCCAGAGAAATCCTCATGTTTGATCCACCCACTCTTTCGGGATCACTATGGAATTACACCAGAGTCGGAGGAGAGGCCCCTCCTGCTCCCCCAGCCCTTGGCCCTGCTGGTGCTCCAGGGGCATCACACCCCAAGTTCCTGCAAGATGGAGCTGCAGGACCAAGTTCCAGGATTGATTTCCACATCCTGCTCCCTGCACGTGCCCAGGTGCTCTGCCCACAGCCCCAGCTCTCCCTGCCCTGGATTTTCCCAGTCCTTCCTCTCCTCATGTTTGGCCCAGGCTCTCCTTCCCTGTGCCAAAGTCAACACGGCCATGGCCACAGCCCAGTGGTGACAGTGCCCAGCAGCCCATGGACAGGTAGGAAATAAATAATGTCAGGAGATAAACAGAGCAAACACGGCCCGGGCTGCTGCATTTCTGACGATATTTGCACACCAGGTGTGTCCACCCCACCCTCCTGAGTCACCCTGAGCAGGGTGTGGCGGGTGGGGTGATGCCCTGGGGGCTCCCCAAAGCTCTGCCGGGGGTGCAGCCCCTGCTTTCCCCAGCTCTTCTCCTCTGTGCCCTTAAAGGGGCACCCAGAGCACCCCAGGTCTGTTCAGGGGAGCGTTGCCCCCTCAGCAGACCCCTCTGGTGCTTTCCATGGATCACCCACACCAGGGTGGATATCAGGGAAGTTGGGGGCCCCACAGCACCCTGAGGATTCCCTGGGAGATCGTGGAATCACAGAATGGTCTGGGTTGGAAGGAGCCTTAAAGATGATTTTGTTCCAAACCCCTGCCATGGGCAGGGACAGCTTCCACTAGCCCAGTTTGCTCCAAACCCCATCTAGCCCAGACTTGGACACCCCCTGATGCTCCTTCTGGAGTCCCCAGTGCAAGATGATGTTTGATTCAAAGAAAATTTGAGTTCTTTGAACCAGGAACTGAGTTTCCAGAACATCCAAGAGGTTGAGGAGCATTGAGGGACCTCAGCTGACCCTGGTGAACCCAGAGCCAGCAGCAGGAGCAGCAGGAGCTGCTGGTGTGTCCAGGAGTTATCCCAGAGCAGTCTGGCTTTGTCCTGCCTTGCTCCCAGCTTTGCCTTTTCCTTCTCTCCTCCCATCTGGCCAGAGGTGGCTGTGTCACTGCCACACCCTGAGCCTGCAGACCGTGTGTTCCCTGCTGGATGAGGGAAGGGCCAGAAGTGTGGATCACATCCCAAATCCAGCTCTTGGTGTGGCAGTGACAGATCCCTGCATCCAACAGGGAGCTTGGAATGGGCTGGTCACTCTGGCACAGCCTCCAGGGATGTGCAGAGAGATCCCAGGAGATCCCAAGCTGCCCCACGGTCCTGCTGGGCTGGTGAGGGATGGCTCCTCTCTTCCAGGAGAGGTTTGGATGTGGCAGAGATGCTTCTCCTGCTGCTTTCCAGCTCTGCCATGGCACAATTCCCACGGAGATGGTGGGGCTGACCTGACATCCATGGAGTGACTCTGCTCCACCACAGCCACATCCTGGGATGCTGCACCTCCACTCTCCATCGTGGTGGCTCCAGGGTGTGGCACAGCAAAGGGACACTTCCCATCCTCCATCCTGCTTTGGGCTGCCTGGAGAGGTTGGTTTTTCATGGATGCACTGCAAAAATCAGAGAGCTTGGGAAAACTCACAAAACAGAGCTGAATTCCTAAAAAAAACCCATTTGAGAAATTCCTTGAAGCATCATGAAGTGCAAAGGAAAAAAGTCCTGCAAAGCACAATGAAAATTCTTTTAAATCATCAGGAAAATTTCTAGAGTTCCTCATTTGAGGCATTTCTAGAAAACAGTGGAAGAATCTGAGAAAAGTCCTTGGCTGAGGTTCCCTGGATGGAGAAGTTTCTCAAAAGTATTTGGAGAATTTCAAACCGATATCCTAGACTGAAGAATTTCTTGAGAGCCCTTGTGGGAGTCTTGGAATTCATTGGGATGCTCCTAGACAGGTTGCAGATAAGGAAATGCCAGAAAACTTCCGGGAGAGAGAAAACTCACAGGGAAAATGGAAGATTCTGGGGAAGTTTCTAGGTGGAGGAAAAGTCAGGGAAGCTCTAGGGTGTTCCTCGAAATATTTCAGATTGGAGAAGTCTTATGAAGCCCTTGAACATTCCTGGAGATGTTCTAGATACAAGTCATAGGAAATTCCTAGGAAGCCTTGGCATTGCAAGAAAGGAACGTGCCCTCTCCAAATTCACAGGACAAAACCCTATAGGAGCTGCTGTGCTGTGGATCCCAAGAAAGCTCCAGGAATTTCCCAGGAGATTCCAGGTGAAGGACTCAAACGTGGTGCCCACCCTGGCTCTCTTTACTTTCCATCCCAGCTCTGGCAGGATTTGCCTGGAGCTGCTCCTGTTTTCTCACGGACGCAGGGCTGACCCTGCAGATCTGATCTCAGGGTGGTGAGAAGTCTCCACTGGTGACAATTCCTGCATCTCCATGAAGCCACTTGGTAGGAAAAGCATCCAATCCATTATCCAAGGTTCCTGTTGTCAATTTGCCCACTCCAAACCTCTACAACTTCATTTGTCTTTTTACCCCTTTTTCCCCAGCTCATTTTAAGTCTCTCCACACAGGTGTTATCCCAAACCCTGGATCAATGGGATCCTTTCCCCCGCCATCCCCTCATTCCTTGGCATGGATCCATCAGAGAGGCAACAGATGAAGGGAAAAAAGAACATTTCCCCTTTTGTTCTCTTTCCTTGCTCCAAGAATTCCTAATATTCCACTTGCCTTTTTTGACTCTTGCTAATCATGGGAAGGAGGCCTTCAAAGGGGCTCGGCAGCGTCTCCGAGACCTCGTTAAATCCCAATAATTGCTGATACGGAGCCGCCGCACGTGGCTGGGTGGGGGAAAAGCTTTTCATGTTCATTACTCTGCAATTATGAGCAGGGAAGTTCATCTGCCATTTTATTGCTCTGCTCCATACAATCATTCCATTCCCCTGCAACTCCTCGGTGCCAGGAGTAATTTGGAGCCGCTCCAAAGTGCTTGGCTCTGCTCTTCCCTCTTCTGCATCATTTTGGGGGGCACCAGAGGAGGCTTCTGGCCAAACTCCTGTGGGACCTTGTTGAAAGCCTTCTCTCCTGCATAAACAGGCTGTTCCCCAAATCCTGCCATCTTCAACCAGGGATTAACATTCCCATTTATCCCTGGGCTGCTCTTGCCTCACCAGCCTTGGCTGAGTGACCTTGCAGAGACCTTTTAGAAACCCCAAATATTGCAACTTCTTTGCTCCAAGCCTTGTCCAGGAGCTCAATTACTCTAATTAAGGTCATGTTACAGCATGGCCGGTGTGGACACACCAGCCCCAGGACTGCCAGGGCTCGGTGCTCATCCCACTTTTCTCCTGGAGGCTGGAGACTTGGCAGGTCTCTATCCCAAGCAGTGCATGAGCTGAGTGACCTGGCAATTCATGGACACCTTCAGCTGCTGGGGCAGGAGGAATGATCCTTAGAACCACAGAAGCCCTCCGGGACTGTGCAGTCCAACCATGCCCCAGCACTGCCAGGGCCACCACTGACCATGTCCCCAAGTGCCACATCCACATGGCTTTTAAATCCCTCCAGGGATGGAGGCTGTGCCAGGGCTGGACAACCCTTTCCATGAGGAATTTTCCCTGATATCCAAGTAAACCTCTCCTGGCAGGGCTTGAGGCTGTTACCACTGATCTTGTCCTTTATTCCCTGGGAGCAAAGCCTGACCCCTCTGACTGCCCCCTCCTGTTGTGCAGAGCCCCCTGAGCCTCCTTTTGTGAAAACTCAACCCCTCCAGCTCCTTCAGCCACTTCTGGTGCTCCAGCTCCTTCCCCAGCTCCATTCCCTTCCCTGGACATCCTCCAGCCCCTCCATGCAGCAGCACATGGGAAAAGCTCTTTGGACTTGACAAAAGCTCTCGAGGTGCTGCTGATGGTCCTGGCTCCTTCGGCCAACACCTGCCAAGGTCGGACAACTGGAAGGAAAGGGGAGGCCAAAAGGCCTCTTTTGATCCAGTTTTTCCTCCTTCTTGAGTGCGGAGTTTGATGGGAACTGGTTTAAAGTAAACAGAGGAGTCCTTGCAGGGCTGGCAGGATCCGCCAGGGTTGGCGCTGCCCCGGACAGCGAGGACGAGGCGTGGGATAATTCCCAGCACCCATAGGATGTTAGTGTTCAGACTTCATCAATAAGACTCTTCTCCTGTGGCTCCCCAAAATGTTTATGGAAGAGATACAGGAAGGGAGGAAGATCAAACCTGCTCTGGCGAGGCCTTGCTGGCTTTATCTGTGGTTTATGAGGTGACCAGACCTTGGCGGCTCTGTTTGAACTTGTTTTGATCTGGCCGTGCTTTATGACGATTATTCTGAAATGTTTTGACAGGCACGAGCCTCACCCGTCTGGGCTGCTCTGCTGGGAGTCCTGGGGCAGCACTCCCACAGCTTTTCCATAAAAACCCAAAAATTCACAGGGGGAGATGATGCTCATCCCAAGGATGTGGCACCCGTGTCCACCTGGGAAGGTTTGAGTCGCTCATAGCCCTTCCCTCTGCTTGGGGTTTGCTGGTAGTGCCTTTCTGAACTTTGGGAATGGTTTTCCAACAGATGTTTGGGCTCTCATGTTGCGTTTTTGGTTTTTCCCCCAAAAGTCTCTCTCGTTTGCACACATTTAGTACTTTTAGTTAAAGAATTCCCAGCTGCAAACCACATTTCTTGGAGGATCATTCCTTTGTGTTTCCAGTGAAAATGGGAACATTTCAATAAATCATTCTTGGGTTCTTTTTAAGTTTTTTTTATGGCCAATACTTGGAGCTGCTGGCTGGATTTGAGGACAAGTCAGATGTGCCCGTCTGGAGGGTGGTGGGGTGAGCTGAGCTGGGCTCCCAAGGCCAAGGGAGATGTGGGAAGATGCTGGTGGCTCCCAGGGATCAGCAGGATTACATCAGAGGCTGCATCTCCCCACCTCCTGTTTACAGTCCTTCCAGCCAGGTCTCCATCTCGGAGTCCTCAGGAGCTGGAGCCTGGAAATAATCATGGAATCACAGGAAATAATCATGGAATCACAGGAAATAATCATGGAATCTCAGCCTGGTCTGGCTTGGAAGTCACCTTAAATTCCATTGTGTGCCACCCCCAGCCGTGGACATGGACACCTTCCAGTATCCCAGGTTGCTGCAAATCCTGTCCAACCTGGCCTTGGACACTTCCAGGGATCCAGGGGCAGCCCCAGCTTCCCTGGGCGGCCTTCAGGCCCTGGAAGGGGCTCTGAGCTCTCCCTGGGACCTTCTCCTCTCCAGGTGAGCATCCCCCAGCTCTCCCAGCCTGGCTCCAGAGAGGCTCCAGCCCTTGGAGCAGCTCCATGGTCTCCTCTGGACTCTCTCCAGCAGCTCCAGCTCCTTTTTGTTTCGGGAGGCAGCTCTGCAGGTGGGGTCTCACCTGGTCAGGGCAGAACTCCCCCCTCCCTACTTCCCATCTGGGATCAGCCCAGGCCTCGGGGGGTTCTGGGGTCCCTGGGGACTGAGCAGGCTCCAGCCTGGTCATGCTGGGTGTGCCCAGCCCTGCTGTGGAAGCTTGGCATTGGTTTATTTCTGTTCAGGGTCCTGATT
>NW_005054456.1:176051-179999 GCF_000277835.1 Geospiza fortis
GGGATGTGCTGCCCTCAGCAGGGTCTCTCCTCTGTTCTCACCTCTGATGGACTAAACCTGCCCCTCTTTGCAGTTTGCCTCTTGGGGCAGGTGCGAGGGATTAGAAGATGAGGGTAAAATTGCCTCCTGCTAATTTCTGCAGGATGGGCCCAGGTGGAAGGAGAATAAACCCAGATGGAAGGAGGATAAGCCCAGCTGGAAGGAGGACAGGCTCAGGTGGAAGGAGGACAATCCCAGATGGAAGGAGGATGGGCCCAGGTGGAAGGAGGATGGGCTCAGGTGGAAGAAGGTAGAAGGAGGATGGGCCCAGGTGGAAGGAGGATGGGCAGGCAGTGAGCTGAGGCCGTGTTTGCATCTCCGTGGGTGTTTTCTTCATTAAAATGCTGTGGGAAGAGGTTGCCTTGCCTGCCTCCGTGTTTGCTGCTCCTGAGCTGGAAGCAAGAGCCCTTTGTCAGGGAAGGAGTTTTGGCAGGAAGGGCTTTCCGTGGGCTGCCCTTCCAGGGTGTGTGGGCACTGGCCATGGGTGCTGAGGCTTTGGCAGGGGACTTTTGGACAGTGTGGGTTTGATTTGGGCCACCCTGATGGCAAAGCTCAATGTCCCTTTTAATGGCCAAAGCCTTCTCTGTGCCTGTCACCTGCACTTCTGAGCACATCTCTCTGAGGATCCCTCCATCCCCCTTATCTGCTGTGGGTGGTTACTGGCAGGAATTATCATCTGCCTCAGAATTGCTTTGATCTGTTGCTCCCGGAAAAGGAAAACATGCGTTTTCTCTCTTCATTTTATTTTAAGCATCGTTTATCAGCGTGGCAACACCTTTAGGTGAAGGGGCACGTGGGCAGGGCCCCCAAACCTCTGAGGAAAGGCTTGGGAGCCCCTGGAAGGATGGGATGGCTCGGGATGGGGGTGGAAAGGACCCCCTGTGCCCCCCAGGGCGGGAGGTTTCACACAGCCGGGCATCCATTGGGCTCCTGATGCTCTCCGTGCCTCCAGGCAGGATTTGCTGGCCTGGACGTGCCTTGGAGGCAGTGCTGAAATGGATGCTGCTCAGTGAGCCCCTTAATTGCTTTTAGTTGTAGACTTATTAAAGAACAAGATTTAAATAACGTCAGGGGGAGGAAGGAAAAAACACCTCAATAAAAACAAGCTGAAGGAGGGAGAGGAGAAGCTTCCCGTGGTGCCGAGCGGGAGCTACCCGGGAGGAGTCATCAGCAAAGGCTTCCAGGTTTCCTATTTTTCCTCCAAATCTGCTTTGAGTTTAGGCAAATCCCCGAAGATTGCCCATGAATAGTCATGCGGGAGCTGCCCTTGCCTGTGCTCCAGCCGCTATCCCAAAAAACCCCAGATTCCTGGCAAAAAGGAGATGAGAAAAAGCACCCAGGTTTTCCTTGAATATTCCTCATTATTCGGGCAAGGCTTGCAGACACTTGTGCTGAGATCTGATAGGAAAAGATTTGCCCAATTATGGAATGGAAACGGTCCCGGGGGTCGCAGCCAAGGGGGAGGGAGTGGCTGCCGAGGCTCAGCCCGGGCACGACGCCCCTGCCAGGCAGGGAGAGCTGCCCCTGCCCCTCCTGGCACAGCCCCACGCGTGTGGGTGTCAAACTGAGAGGGAAAAAAATCATCCCGAGCACCTGGGGGAAATCCAGCAGCGAAAAGGAGCCAAAACACAGTGGGAAAGCTTCCCTTGATCGCCCCTTGGTGTGCTCAGGGGTCGGGCAATGGGAGATGAATCCCAGGTTTGCCCTGAGTGATGGAGGCAGATCAGAGGATTCATCCCAAGAAAACACCCTGGGAAGGGCGTGGGGAGAGGGACTTGTGTCTCCTTGGGATGTTGGGATCATGGCAGGAGGTGGGATGAGGGCGCTCAGGAACCCAGCACCAGCCGGTGGCTCTTGGCTTGTCCTGGGGTTCTCGGTGGCATAAAGGATTCACCCAGGGCTTGGAATTCACCCCAAATTGCCTCATCTTTGCTTGGTAGGAAAGACCTTTCCCCCAAGGAATTTTCCAGAAGCTACTCTGGAAGTGGATGTTGGGATTTCAAATATCAAAGGGACGAAGAGCCTTGGGTCACGCGTTTCCTTCCACTGCATCCCGTAATTCCACCGGCCGTCCCCCTTTTCCTGGAATTCAGCTTTTTCAGTGAAAAGGCAGGAGGAAAACAGCTCAAAGAGGAGGAAAATGAGAAAAAAAGGGGGGAAGAATGAGATGGTGAATGAGAAGGAAATGGGGGAATGGGACGCTGGCAGGGCAGGAGCTCCTGCACCTCTGGAACCAAATGCTCCGGGTTTGGGGTCCCATTCCTCTGCAATGAACCCAAAACTGCCTGGTCTGATCCCAGAAATTCTTTTACCCCCTGAAGTGGGGAAAATAAAAGGAGAGCAGGGATGTCCCTTGTCTCTCAGAGATGTCTCTTGGCCCACAGAGGGGTCTCTTGGATGAGCAGGGTGTCCCTGAGGAGCAGGGAATGGCAGCCGGAGCCGGGAATGGCAGCGGGAGCAGGCGGGGAAGGGGCTCGGCCGCACGGGGCCGGTCCCTGCCGTAGCTGCAGCTCGTTAAAGTCTGGCTGGAGGCGAGAGAGATCCCTCGATAAAGATGTGAAGCGAAATCGAGGGTAAGTACAGTAATCTCCCAACTTCCCACCGGGGTGTGAGCGCCCAGGTTGTAAATAGGCTGGAATCAAAGACTCATAAACCATGCAAATTGCTCCGTGTGTGTTTGTCTGTCTCCTTCCCATGTCTTTGCCCCTCACCTCCTTCCTCTGAGTCTCTATCTCTCTATCTCTCCTCGTTCCATGAGCTCTGCTCTGCTCCCGACGAGCCTGTTCGGGCGAGGGAGGGACGCTTTAAAAGGCATTTTTGTGGTTCTGGGCAGCAAGTCAAAAAAAAATTTGCTTTTTTTTTCCCCCCCTGCCACCCTGCCCCCCCCTTCCCCTTTCCAGACTCAGGGACACGTCACCCCAAACCTCCACAGCCATCAAAATAAACATTAATTAAGATATTTCCAGTGATCTTCACTGTCACAAATTACCAGCCCCACAAAAGCAGCGCTGCAACTGCTCAGGATGTTCAGTTTATCCCTTTTTGTGATTGCTGGGAGATAAAAGTGAATTTCTCCACTTTCCTCTTCTGCCTTTCAGCCCATCCTGCTCTGCTCAGGGAGCCTTCAGCAGCACCACGGGGCTGAAAACATCCCCAAAACCTGCATGGAGTCCGAGTGGGAATCATGGAGCCATGATCCGCCTAAATGAGAGAATTACAGAGCCTTGTGCTCTGTGGGAAGCTGGGATCCCCTCCTGGGTGCTGGGGGGTCAGGATGGAGTGTGGGAATGTGAGGATGCAGGGATGTGGTGGTGTTGGGATGTTGGGATTAGGGGAGGAGGATGGCAGGGAATGCTGGAGGGTAGGGTGAGGGGATTTGGGGGATTGCAGGATCCAGGGGCACAGGATGCAGGGGATTACAGGATCCAGGGAGGCAGGGATGCAGGGGCACAGGGATGATGGGAAGCACAAGTGCAGGGGTGCAGATGTGCAGGTGTGGGGATGCAGGGGCACATTGACACAGGATTGCAGGGATGCAGTGGCACAGAGATGTAGGGATTTAGGATACAGGGATGCAGGGACACAAAAAGGGACACAAAAAGCGATTTAGGGGGACATGGATACAGGGATGCAGGGGCACAGGGACACAAGATTGCAGGGGTGTAGAGGATACAGGAGAGTAGGTGTGCATAGGTACAGGACTGAGGGTGCAGGACTGAGCACGCAGGGATGCAGAAACACAGGGATGCAGAGTGGATTCAGGACACGGGGATACAGGAGTGCAGGGCTATAGGATTGCAGGAATTCAGGGCACAGCGGTGCAGCAGTGAGGGGTCCAGGGGGCCTGGATCTCCCTGTCCTGGCTCCCGCAGCCGCCCGGGAAGCAGCGTGGGCCGCCCGGAGCAGGCG
>NW_005054456.1:180125-187657 GCF_000277835.1 Geospiza fortis
AGCCGGGACCTCTCGGGCCCCTGCCCTGGGGGCTGCCCGCCGCTTGGAGCTGCGAGAAGAGTTCAGCGCATCCAGCCCCTCTCCCTGCAGGTCCCTCTCACAGCAGCACCGTGCCCGTGTGGCTATAGACAGCATTCCCCAAGCTCTGCAGGCAGCTGGCAGGAACCTGCTGTCACAGCCGGGTGCTGGCTCTGATCCTGGGCGTGGGACACTGGGGATGGCAGGTGTGACACTGGGGATGAGCCCTGGCACTGGGGATGGGAGGTCTGGCACTGGGTGTGAGGTGTCACCCTTGGGATGGGAGATGGGACAATGGAGGAGGCTGGTTTGACCCTAAGGGATAGCAGGCGTGGCACTGGGAATGGAAGGTCTGGCACTGGGTACCAGCTGTGACCCTTGGGGTGGGAGACGGGACACTGGAGGAGGCAGGTCCGACACTGGGAATGGCAGGTCTGACCCTAAGGATGGCAGGACTGACACTGGAATGGAAGTTCTGGCACTGGGGAACAGCTCTGACATTTGGAATGGGAGCTGTGACCCTGGGAATGGCAGGGCTGAGCTGGGACATGGAAAGTCTGATCCTGGGGATAGAAGGTGAGGCCCTGGCAATGGCAGGTCTGACCCCGAGGATGGTGAGTTTGACCCTGGGCATGGAAGTTGTGACACTGAGGATGGAAATTGCCGCGCTGGAAGTGGATGGTCTCATCGTAGGGATGGCAGGTGTGGCCCTGGGGATGGCAGGTGTGGCATTGGGAATGGAAGATCCGGCTTTGGGAATAGCAGGTCTGATGCTGGGGACAGCAGATCTGATGCTGGGGACAGCAGCGCTTGGATTTTGCACCCCGGCCGAGGAGCAGAGTGAAGGAGCAGCCCCGGGAGCGGCGATGCCTCGGGCGCATCCCTCGGCAGCCGCGTGTCCCGGCACAGCCCCGGGCTCCCGGCACTCCCCCTGGGGCAGGACACAGCCCCGGGTCACCTCCTGCTCCTCTGCCACCTCCACCGCTTTTCCTTTGGTGCTGGAGCCCTGCGGGAGCTTTGTCTGCCGCTGCGACTTCCCCCGGCCGCTGCCGCTCCAAAGAAAACAGATCCGTGTGTTTGAAAATCTCAGCTTACACAGCATTCCTCCAGCTTCTGCTCCTTTTTGGGGCTTCTCCTTCTTTCCCTGGCTCGCTGACCTGAAAATGCACTTTGTGCTTTCCCTGGGAGAGGTGGATGAGGAGAGCTCCGGCATAGCTGCATATTAAACCCCTCGGATTTTCCCGAGGTGCCGCCGCCGCTCTCCCGCTCCAACAACTTTTTAATCACTCGCCCCAGATAGACCCGATTACATTTATTATTTTTCCCCCCTCGAACAAAACCATGGCGTTTCCTGCGCTCCTTTCTGGCTGTTTAGGCCCCTTTCATGTCTCCCTGCCTGTGGAAGGACGGCCGGCCCCGCACACCGGGATAGCGGCGGGAATTTCAGCGGGAATTGCAGCGACAAGCTGCTTATCTTCGCTGCCAGGTCATTAACGAGCTGTGGTGCCTTTTGCAGGTCATTAAGAGGGATGTTAAGGAATGACCTCGGCAGTGTCCCCTTGGATATTCCCGCCTCCTCCAGCAAGCTCTGCATGAATGGATATATTGCTACCTCATATATATAATCTATTAAAATGCAAAAATTCCTTCATCATGTATAAATACATAAAATCTATATATACCCACGTATAAATATACGATATATATATATAGACATATATAATACATATATACCCTCATAATTGCATATATATATACATCTACAGATATATATTAATGTGTATATATATATATATATATAAAAATATATATAAATATACACACATTAATATATATCTACACATGTTTCTTTTCCCATCATATTCCTCCTGTAATTTCCCACTGTGTCGTTCAGGGCTGCTCCTTCTCCAGCCAATTTGAGGCATTTTCCTGATATTTTCAACAATAATGGTCAAAGAGCTAAAGGCAGCTCCCTGGCACTTCTCATCCCTCACCTTTGTTCTTGCAAGACTGAGCTGATTCATTTCCAGTGGGGTTTTGGGATGCATTGCTTGGTTTACTGGGAATATCAGGATGCTCAGGACCCTTCTGTTGCCCTCTCTCCATGTTTAGGGTGGCACCAGCTGCCTGCCAGGGATTTTTCATTGTGTTTTTTGTCATTCCTTCCCTCTCCCTTTGTCTTTGCCAGGGCACAGCCCAAGCCATGGATTTGCTGGAGATGGGGAATGATGTGTCCTGTCCCAGAGAGCAGCAGGAGGGCAGAGGCAGGAGGGAATTCAGCCTCTCTCACCCATTTCTGTGGCCTCATTCATTGAAGCCAATATTCCTCCCTTCCCAGAGGTCCGGAGGAAAGGGAGCTGCTCCAGTGAGGATGTTTAGGATTAAACCTCTACTCCAGTTCCATTAAAGCTCATGATTAAAGTGCTGGACTCCAGACAATGCTTCCCTGACTTCCCAGCTGCTCCCCCAGCTCCCACTTTCCATCTCCAGCCCAGCCTCTTTTCCGCCACCTTTGAATTTTCCCCTTTCTTGCAAGGTTTTATTCTTTCTCTTTAATTTTTTTTTTTCCAAACCCCAAATCCATGAGTGGCCACTTCTGCAAGCGATAAAAATCTTATTCCCTGCCTTTGGATTTTTTTTTCCAGGCAATTGTAGCTTGCAACACCTTAATTATCGCAGCTCTGAAAACCGGTTAAAGATTTTAATACTTCCTTCCCCAGCCTATTATGCAGCGACTTCTCAGCCCTATAAAATGTTCCTCTGGAGCCCCGTGGCCTCGTGCTGCTGCATTTCCCTGCTCTATCCTTTCCCCATGGATTAAACACTCCCAGCTCTCCCCTTGGGGCTGCTGGGAAGCGCCCGGATTTCCAGGTGGAAAATGGGGCTTTTTTTTTTTGTAATTGAAATCCTATGACACAGCCAGCAAAAATGTTGCATCATTTTAATCAGGCAGCACATCTGCAGAAGGTGCAAGATTCCCGGAGCCTGAGCACGGGAATGATGGGATAAATCACGGGAAAGGCGAATCCTTGACATCACCTTCATTGCTGGTTTTGATGCTCTGATTTCTCGGCTTCCCGGGCACCCATCCTGCCTGGCTGGCTGGTATTCCATGGGTGCAAGGCTTTTTTGGATGTCTCCATGCATCCCAGGGGAAAAAACCCAAAAATCTCTCTTTTTTTTTGGTTTGGTTTGGTTTTTTTGGGATTTTTTGGGGGTTTTTTTTTTTTTTTTGGTTAGGTTTTTTTTGTTGTTGTTTCTTTTTGTTTTGTTCTGTTTTTGCTTCTTGTTTTATAGAAATTTGGGTCAATCATGAATTTTGGTCCCATCTCTGCAGGGCTCCTTGGAAAAGCACTTTCCAGGGAGAGGGGCTGTGCCTCTGCCAGGGTGTTGGGGATCCACGTGCCAGCTCGGTGGGATCTCATCCCTTTCATCCCAGAAAACACTTAGGGGGAATATCTCCCTGGTCCCACGGTGCCTGTGGGATGAGAGAAGTTTATTCCCCACCGATGTTTTATTTAGGTGAGTTTTAAATAACTCCAGCGCTTTCCTGGGGGAACCATCCCCCGGATTTCTGCACTAAGCACTTTTTCCTGGTGTTCAGCCGAATTTCTCTTTTTCTTTTTTTTTTTTTCCCTCTGTTTTATCCCATTTCTTTCTTTTTATTTTTTTTTCTTTTTCGGCTCAGAAATTTCTCAGGTAATTTAAATGTGAAGTGGCTGCGGAATACATTGGGCTGCAGCTCATCACTTGATGAGGGGCTGATTGAGCTCGGAGAGACTCTGCCAGCAGGGAGGGAGGTGGGAGAGCCGCGAATTTTGGGAATGATGCCTGGTGTCACCGGTCCAGTCGTTTTAGAATGGAACAGGTAGGGGAAAATCACCCAGACCATCCCCAGAAATGTTTTAATGAGGCTTTTAGGTGAAGAGAGAGGAGAGGGAAGCCAAGAGTCTGGAATCCATAGGGTGTGGGAAGGGCACATCAGGAATTGTGGGAGGGGGATGAGGCAGATCCTGGGCCCCAAAAAGGTGAAGAACTGGGGAATTCAGCCATGTCCTTTCTTGTCCCTCACCCTTTGCAGTTGGGGAGCACCAGGTCTGTGGGTGGCTCTTGGATCCCTCATGGAATGGGAGCCTGGAGCAGCACCCCAGGATGGAGCTGTGTGTGAGCTGAGTCCCCCAAAACTCATGACATCCACATGGGAATGTCCATGGCAGCCCCAGGAAAAGCGAAGGAAGGTGGAAATCCCAGGAACTCCTTGTGGAAGCACAAGGATCATCCATCCTGCCTGGGATTTTGGGCACGGACGGGGTTTGTGGTGCCCTGGACCTGCTCAGAGCCCCCCAGGATATGAATCCCTTCCTTTTCCTTCTACCCCAGCCCAGATCCCGGTGTCATGGGTGCACCTGAGGCAGGGAACCACTTCCCACTTAATTTATTGGAGTTTTTTATCCCTGAACCATCCAAGGAATCGCGCTGGCTGGTCACCACCGATTCCTTCCCATGGCTGGGTGGGAAAATCAGGTGCTCTGCTTCCCTGGGCAGGTGTTTCCTGCTGGGACAGCACCCGGAGGGCTGGGAAGGAGCTTTCCCACTCTTCCACATCTCCAAGGTGTCCCACTGCCCTGGGTGAGCCCTGCTCCTGTTCCACAGGGCCTCTCCCACCTTGAAGTTTGCTTTGGTGTCCCTGACGCATTCCAGGGAGGGCAGAGGCCACAATCCGGGTTTTTCCTGGCGTGCCAGGTGTGGAACTCTCCATGAGGAGGTGACCTTTGGAAGCTCCTGCCTGGCTCAGCTGCCCCTGCCTCTCCTGCTCCTTCCCCCATCCCAAGGATCCACATCCCCCACGGGGTCTGATCCCAAAGTGTTCCCAAAGGGATCCTGTGCCCTCCTGGCCGGGGTGGGAGCTGTGGGGGTATCATCCTCCTCCTCCTCCTTTCCAAAGCATTCCCGGGCTCCCGAGCCCCACCTGAGCCGGAGCCGGGAGAGCGGCATCGCCATGGCAACGGGGGCTGATGTCAGCCGGGGATGGATGGAGGGGCAGGAGAGCGGGAACGGAACGGGCAGGGAACAGGGAATGGGCAGGGAATGGGCAGGGAACAGGGAATGGGCAGGGAACGGGCAGGGAGAGGGCAGGGAACGGGCAGGGAGAGAGGGAATGGGCAGGGAATGGGCAGGAGGAGAAGGAATGGGCAAGGAGAGGGGGAATGGGCAGGGAATGGGGAATGGGCAGGGAATGGGCAGGAGGAGAAAGAAGGGGAAGGGAGAGAGGCAGTGGGAAGGGAATGGGCAGGGAACGGGCAGGGAACAGGGAACGGGCAGGGCATGGGCAGGGAGAGCGGAAATGGGCAGGGAATGGCAGGGAATGGGGAACAACCAGGGAGAATCAGGGAGAGAAGAAGGAATGAGCAGGGAATGGGCAGGGAACAGGGAACGGGCAGGGCATGGGCAGGGAGAGAGGAAGTGGGAAGGGAATGGGCAGGGAGAGAAGGAATGGGCACAGAATGGGCAGGGAATGGGCAGGGAATAGGGAATGGGCAGGGAGAGAGTGAACGGGGAGGGAACGGGGAAAGGGCAGGGAATGGGGAACAACCAGGGAACAGGCAGGGAATTGGCAGGGAGAGTGGGAATGGGCAGGGAACAGGGAATGGGCAGGGAGAGAAAGAATGGGCAGGGAAAGAAGGAATGGGCAGGGAACAGGGAAGGGACAGGCAATGGGCAGAGAACGGGGAACGGGCAGGGAACAGGCAGGGAGAGAAGGAATGGGCCGGGAATGGGCACAGAACAGGCAGGGAATGGGCAGGGAACGGGCAGGGAGAGCCAGAAATGGGCAGGGAAGGAAGGAATGGGCAAGGAAAGGGCAGGGAACGGGCAGGTAAAGAAGGAATGGGCAGGGAGCAGCTAGGGAGAGGGCAGGGAATGAGCTGGGAGCAGACAGGGATCCAAGGCTCCTCTCCCAGGACATAACCACGTGCTCAAATATATATATTTAAAAAAAAATCACATTTTTGGATGTTTTCCTCCTCGTCCCTCAGGTGTTTCCCTCTCCTTTGCACCGGGATGGCTCCAAGAGCCCAAATCCCACTGCTCCCTGTGCCCAGAGAGCCCCACACGCCGTGTGCCACCCCCAGCTTGGGATTTTCATGGAAAAGATGTAAAAATCACACTTAAAACCTCCAATTTTAAGAAATTTTAATAATAGGGAGCAAATTTAACCCGGATTGTATAATTTTTAAAATTATTTTCTCAATAGAAACGGAACTGACTCCGCCATTTCTTTGAATTTTTGAGCTTTAATTTGAATTATTTTAATAAAAACCGAAGGGACTCGGGGGTGTTTTGGTTTATTTTTGTACGCCAGAGTGACTTTTTTGTTTGTTTTTCAATTTTCTCAACACAAATGAAAGTGACGCCAAAATTTGTTGGTTTATTTTTGTAACAGAAAGGAACTGACTTGAGGGTTTTTTAAAAAATTTCCTTAATAAAAAGTGAACAGACTCAGGAGGGGGTTTTATTTTATTTTGTTTTTATTTTATTAATAGAAATTAAACCAACTCCAAAGGGGTTTATTATTGTTCTTGTAATAGAAAGTGAAATGAACTCCAAAGATTTTCTTAACAGGAAGCAAATTAATTCTGGATTTTGGCTCCTTCCTCCTCATGGCCCAAATAAAAAACCATCAAAAATTACAAAAACTCCAAAAAGTCCAGAGCACATTAAAAAAATTGCCACAGAAATAAAAATTCACTTTAAATAAAATTTTAAGAGAACCTCAAAAGCCCTCAAAAATAAAAGAAAATTTTCAAAAGCTAAAAAAAAAAAAAAATTAAGGAAGAAAAGCTCCAAACAATTCTGGAAATGAAAAAAAAATTTAAAAGTTAAAAATAAGTTCAGAAGACTTAAAATATCAAGAAAACTTGGAAAAAAATTTAAAATCTTAAAAAAAAAACCCCAAAAAAACATCTCAAATCCCCCAAATTAAAAAAAATAAAACCCTAAAACACCAAAGAAAAAAAATAAATCAAGAAGGTTTGAGAGGCTTTAAAAATGAAAAACCTTCAAAAAATAAAAAACCTTTAAAAATTAAAAAGAAAATTAAAAATATTTTTAAATGCTTAAAAATCTGCAAAAATTCCAAAAAATCTTTAAACAAATAGAAAAAAGTCTGAAATTACTTAAAAAGCTTTCAAAAAAGTAAAAAGAATTGCAAAATCATGTACAAAACAGAAAAAAATTTTAAAAACTGAGAAATGCTCAAAAATTCCAAAAAGTAAAATATTAAAAAAAAAACTTTTGAAAAAAGCCCCAAAATGCTGAAAGATCTTTTAAAAACCCTTTGAAAAAGGTAAAAATATTTTTAAATCTTTCAGAGACTCTCCAAAAGGTTGAAGAAGTGAAAAAACTTTTTGAAAAAATGGGAAAAAATGAGCAAAACCTTTGAAAAAGCCTGGAAAAAATAAAATTCAAAAAACCTAGAAAAAAAATTAATTAATTTTTTTTTTTTAATTAAAAAT
>NW_005054456.1:188499-207768 GCF_000277835.1 Geospiza fortis
TTTTATTTTTTATTTTTTTTTTTCTTTTTTCCCCCCTCTTTTTTTTTTTCCTCCCCCGGATCGCCGCTTCCCTCCAGCGTTTGGATTTATTACCTGTTTTTTAATTATTGTTATTATTTTTTCTGGGTTTTCTCATCCGAAATCAGCCGCGGAGGAGAGCGAGGGGATTCGTTCCGCCCCCACCTCGGGCTGGGTCCGAACAAAGCGGGCGGTGGGGCTGCTCCGCCTGTAGAGCCACCTAAATTCTATAAATTTATATATTTTTATATAAATCTCGGAATATGGACGCGGCTGCCGTGCAGGAACAATGAAGGGCGAGGAGGAGGAGGAGTGGGGGGTGTTTGGTCGCCCCTACGCCGGGGCTGGTGGTCAGGATGGGTCGGTGGCCCTTGCTCAGCTTTATCTTGTAGATCACAGAATGTTTATTTATCTTACTCCTTTCTCCCTTCAAAAAAAATTCCTGCTTTTAGCCTGCTGCTATTTTTTTTTTCCCCCACCACACTTCTCAAGGTAAAAAATAACCCGAGAATAATCCAAAGAGTTTTTGAGGGTTGGAAAGAACCGAAACAATTTGGACAACCTTCCTGCCTGGACACGTATTCCAACCAAATATTTATTTCCTTGGTTTCTCGGTGGGGAAAAAAGAACTTTGCAGGCACACTTTGCGTGTCCCCACTCTGGAAGTGCCGGGACGGCGGCTCCGTCGCTTCGTTCTCCTCAGTGTGTTTTTCCTTTCCTTTCTTTGGGAGTTGTGTCACTTGGCTGGAGCAGAGAGAGCCTTTTCCCTCAGGAATTGCCCCGCTGGATTCGTGAGCTTGGTGAGGGGCAGGCAAATTGCTTCCAGAAAATAGAGTTTTTATTTGGGAAAAGGCAGCTGGAGGTGGAGGCGGCTGCGGCTTGGTGCTGGAGGATGCCATGTCACCCCTCTTCCCTTCCTTTCCCTGGTTTTCCTTAAGCTCCTGGGGACTGGGAAGCTGGGAGGAGGCCGTGGCCATTGGCTGGCACAGGGGTGACACTCCAGGACTTCCCACTGAGCCCTGGAGTGGTGGCCTTGGAGATGGGATGCCCAGAGAGAGCTTGAGGGGTTCCTTGGTTTTCCCAAACTGGGAGCTTGGTGGTTTTCTGTTCCCAGTTTTTGGGGCTCAGTGGTTTCTGCCTGTGGTTCACGCCTAATTCAGAGCTCAGAGGTTGTCTGGGTTTGGTTTTCTCCCAGTTTGGCTCTCAGTGGTTGCCCACTCTCAGTTCCTCCTGAATTCAGGGATTGGGGTTGTCCACCCTTGGTTTCCCCCAATTCAGAGATCCGAGTTTGCCTGCTTCCAGTTTTCTCCCAGTTTGGAGCTCGTTGGTTGCCCACTCTCTGCTCTCCCCAAATTCAGATCTTGGTGTTTGTCTGCCCTCAGTTCTCCAGTTTGGAGCTCGGTGCTTTTCCACCCGCAGTTCTCCCCCAGTTTGGGGCTTGGTGCTTTTCCTCCCCCAGTTTGGAGCTTGGTGCTTTGCCACCCTCAGTTCTACCCCGCTTTGGAGCTCGGTGCTTGCCCACTCTCCATTCTCCAGGAATTCTGAGTTTGGGGGTTGTCTGCTCTTGGTTGTCTGTGGATTTGGAGCTCAGAGGTTGTCTGCCCTGGACCCAGCTTTCTGGGAATGTGCCATCCTGTGTGGGGCGGCTCCTGTGGGTGCTTCCCCATCCCTGTATCCCCACAGGGACAGGAGAGAGTGAGAAGCGCCCGAATGTCGGCGTTTCCACCCAGAAATGGCTCTGCGGGACATGCACAGGCAAAGCCCATGGAAGTGTTTTGCCTCTGTGGGGACTTTCGGGGCCTGGCTGTGATCCCACTCGGATCCCTCCAGTCTGTGCCCCTGCGGAGCAGCCCCGGATCCTCGTGTCCGGGATCTGTCTTTGGGATCCGTCGCTTTCTTTCCCAGCTCGGAGCTTTGCCGGCTGCGTGGCATCGGGCAGAGCCTCCTCACGGCCGCTCCCAGCAAACCCAGCTGAGGAAACCAGTCAGGGGATTGGTGTGCTGGGCAAAGTCTGGCTCCAGCTGGAGGAAAACTCATGCTCTTGGTTGGATTGGGATTATCTTCCAGATAGATCCATAAAAACCCTTCGCCACTGTACTTGGGCTTCCAGGCCCCTTCCTGGGGCAATGCCGGGGCTGTGCCAGCCCCCATCCTATTCTGCTGAGCTTTAACTCTTGTTTTTAGAGTAAAGAGAGCTAAAGCCTTTAAAAATAACACAGCTAAGTGGAATTTTCCAACGAATCTGAGGAGCAAGCGTGGCGCTCCGGGCCTGGCCAGCCTCAGCACAATTGCTGTAAATAAGGAAAATATTTTCCTGCCCTTTCTGGGCAGCTGGGAGCTGTGGGCTCCCTCTCCACCAGCGAGTCTGGGGCTCCTGGTGTTATCAGAGGGATGCTGATAACACATCCGATAGATGGAATGATTTCCTAATCGAGTTAAATCAGGCTTAAGCTGTGTGCTGGTTTGGGAAGCCCAGGTCGGCTCCCGGGTGTGTGTCCCAAAGCCAGCGGTGAAATCATTACCCACTTCCCACTGTGAGGATGCTGGGGCTTGAAAGAAAAAAAAATAGGCCTAGGAACGGTTTTGTTGGAAAAAGTGATAATTGTCTTAAACCTGTGCTTGGGATGAGCTCACCCTCTGAGTGAGCTTTCCTTGGGATGCCTGCAGAGTCCTTTGGAAGGAGGCTTGGAGAGGCAATATGGCTTTAATTTATTCTATCGTGTCCAAGGGGGGCTTTGGGGAAAGTGCTTCTGGGATTTACTCGTCCCCTTTGCTGCGCAGCCGGGGGGCGGTGGGAGCGTGCTCTCTTTGGACAGCCGGGAATTGCCAGAGGAATTCTGGCTAAATCCTTTCTCAACTCCCTCGGCTGTAATTTGGGAGAAATATTGACCCTGGTGGGCTCCTGTACCGACCGTTAAAGGGAAACATTCCTAGTAAAATATGGTTTGGAAAATTCATTTCAGGCTGGAATTCGCCTCCCCAGAAAGTATTTTAATAAGGAGGTGGGGGAAATGGGACACATCATCCACGCCGCTCCGGAGAACGCCTCCTTTCGCCTCTGCTTTTCCCTCTTCCCCTTCCAGAAAGTTTTGCTCAGTTCCAAACTTGTTAAAAACCAAATAAATGCATTTATTTAAGAAAAAAAAAAAAGGTGGGGGAAAGGGGGAAAAAAAAACCCAGACAAAAGTCTAATCCTTAGTGGTATTTTTATTCTGCCTTTAATGACATGATGGTGTCCCATGGAATTCTGTCAGCGCTGGAGTTGAAGCCTGGCAGATCTTTGCCTCTTTTAATGCCGTTTTACGAGGGACAAAGTGCTTGTGGGAAGGCTGTTTCCGAGGGGAAAGGCTGGCCTGGAGCTCTGGAGCAGGGGGCTCACACTTGTCGGAGCAGATGGGATGGAATTACGGGAGCCGTGGGCGCGGGAGGCACTTCGCGATGTCAGGATTTAGGCAATAGGGAAAACTCGCTGCTTATTTTTAATTAAAAGTAATTTCTGACTTGTGGACACTCCTCCTTCCTGAGGCTGAGAGGTGGAGAACGGGTTTAAATTAAAAAGATGGGAAGTTTAGGTTGGATATTGGGAAGAAATGCTTGGATGTGAGGGTGGGGAGGCCCTGGCACAAGTTGCCTAGAAAAGCTGTGGCTGCGCCATCCCTGGAAGTATCTAAGGCCAGGTTGGACAGGGCTTGGAGCAACCTGGGCTAGTGGAAGGTGTCACTGCCCATGGCACGGAGTGGGGCTGGATGGGCTTTAAGGTCCCCTCCCAACCTAAACCATCCCAGGATTTATGCTTCTGTGTTCCCATCCAGAATCCCATGGCCCCTATGTGCACCCTGGCCTTTCCAGGGCTTTGCTTCATCTCGCAAGGCTGGCTTGGGCAAAGCAAGCCTGGACAGCCTGCTTTCCCGCTGGAGTTTCCCTTTGGAACGGGGTGGGGGGACCCTTTGCTGGGTGCCAGGCCTTTGGGAGCCCTCCCAGCTCCTGCTCCCCACAAGGCAGAACTCCTCATGCCCAGCCCACGTTTCACCAGAGGCATTCTCCCTCTGCCTGTGCCAGGGGGAAAGGAGCACCCAGGGCTCCTTGTGGGTCGTTTGGGAATGACTTCATTAACTTAAATTAAAAAAAAAAGGGAAGGCAGGGCTGCGGCTCTTGCAGTAGCAGGGTAAATACCGCTGGATTCCATAAAATGGATTTAACTGCTTCCTTTAAAAGAAAAAAAGAGCCGTGATGGGGTGGCTGATTGATTGTAAAAGGAGCCGGAGCTTTCTCCGGAGCAAAACAGCTGCTGCAGCTCCTTGGATCTGCCTGGCAGTGGGGCTGGATGGGGCTTCCATGCCAGTTCTGACTGGGAAGGGATGGCAGGGGCTGCTTTCCTCCACTGCACCTGAGCTCCTGTGTTGCTTTAGGGTCTAAGCTGTTCCCTTGAATCCTCACCCCAGACAGGCTGGATGTGGCAGGGTGGGATGTGCCTGTGCCCTTAGTGGTGTGGCCAGGTGGGCTGGGGGTCCCAGCAGCTTCACAAGGTGTTTAGGGGTTGCCCCAAACTGCTTCACTGGAGACTCAGGGGTCCCCCCCAAGCCCTGTCCATATTTTTAGGGATCATGGGTATCACAAAGAGCCGGAGTGCACGAGTAGTCCCTTGCATGACGTCCTTCAGGAGCTTTTTGGATTGTCCCCTATAAACCAGAGGCTTAGCAGTGGGGATGATCCCTTGTTTCCCTGTAAGATTTGTATGTCCCAGCTTCCCCCCAGCTTTCCCATAGCTTTGTGCTCACTGCCCCTGTGGCAGGGCACCCTGTCCTTGGCACAACAGTGACCGTGCTGCTGGGAAGCCTGTCTGCTCCAAGGAGCGCTGGACTCTGGTGGGAAAACATCTTGGAGCGATCAGTAGCACATGCTACTTGGAGTCTGGCAGCTGGAATAGGGTGGGGAGAAACAAAGCTGATTCCGTTCTGTCTCTAATTAATGATTGCTGGGATCAGGGAGCAGGAGCAGGGCTGGCTCGGCGCTATCGCGGCGTCACATCTGGGCAGGCATGCGCGGCCAGGCTGTGGGGCTTTTGTTGTGCAGGGCTGAGGGAGAGCTCAGCTCCTTGCTGCTGTTTCTCAGTGCTTTTCCCCTTCCCATCCCTTGCTCTGGGTCGGGTGGTGTGGCAGAGAATCCTGCTCCGGAGAGCAGGAGGGATGGTGGTGCTGGTCCTCCTGCTTGTGGAGAGGGTTCATGCAGTCCTGGCATCCTTTGGGAGGGGTTTTCTTGCCCCTTTTGGGTTGTTTCTTGCTTGATGACCAGCTCAGAGCTTCGGGGTCCCATCTGTTGTTGAACCCTGCTGATCTGCTCAGGGCTTTGCTGGAACCTCTGGATTGCTTCTCCAGTTGGAGCATCAGAGCTCAGCTCATTGCTGTGCTGGAGCCTTGGGATCCTGTCTCTGGTTGGAGCCGCTGTGCTCTGCTCACAGCTGAGCCTTGGAGTCCTGGCACTCCTGGCTCCCCTAGCCTGTCCAGGCTTGGTCCCAGAGGAGTTGGACAAGCCAGGGCTAAATGTCCTGCTCGGTGAGGCTGGATTTGTGCACAGTGGGGTTTTCCTGGCCCCTGCCCTTCCGTGGAGCAGGTTCTGCTGGACCTGGAGCGGAGGCTGCGGGTGCTCCCCGGAGCGTGCCTCGGGGGCCTCCAGTCCCTCCTCCCTGGAGGATGAGGGGACAGGTTTGGGGGGTTCCTCGTGGTGTTGCAGTGAGCAGTGGCTTCTCTGTGAGCTCTCCCTGCCGGAGCCCCTGGGCGGGATCCGAGCCGGCTCAGGTGCCGGCGTGGCAGTGCTGCCCCGGCCGAGCTGAGCTGAGCTGAGCAGCTGCACTTCAAAAATGCCAGCTATTTATAACTCTGGCTCGCCTGCTCGGGAATAACCTTTTCCTACCCACAGCCGGCCCTTCCCAGGTGGGCTGCTTGCGCTTTCTGAGGCCATGGGACCCGGCTTTTCCAGGGGGGCTTTGTGAGGGCAGAGCCGGGGCTTTGGTTGGTGTCCAGCCATGAGCTCCCCTTGGTGTTTTTCACAGGCTCTATCCCTCTGTGGTGCTGTGCCTGCACAGCGATCCACGTGTCTCATGTCTGCTGGAGCTGGGCTGTGGTGAGAAGCCTGGAGTCACCTGGTTTAACATGGATTGGCCCTTGCTAGTGCCAGTGTGGAGGTGCCAGGCTGGGATACTTGGGAGACACTGCACGAGCTGTCCCATCTCCTTCTGTCCCAGCACCTTCAGGTTGGAGTTTGGGAAGTTCAAAGCCCTGGAGTGGGTGCCCTTCCTCGTTGGGGGTCCTGGCTGGTTTTGGTGGTACCAAGGCTTGTGTCACTGCTGGTGATGGGATGGGAACATCCCACTTCCCAGCAATCTCTTTCCTTGCCCCTGGCATCCTACCAGCATGAGCCCAGCCCTGTGTACCAGCTGCACTGCCTGGCTTTTGCCATCCCACCTCTTCTGAATAGATACTTTGGGAGAAGCAAAGTGCCTTTTCATGGCTTATAAGCTATAAACCCTCTTACACCATTCCCATTGATCCCAGAATGTGTCCATGTTTTCCTTGTCATTAGGCTGGGCAGTGTCTGCGGTTGCTCGCACAGGGCTGAGGCTCGGCGCCGTCTCCTCTTTGCCACCGATTTTTCCCTTTTAATGGATTTCTGAAACGTGGGAGCACGGCCTGGCGTGCAGGTTGGCAGGCAGGGCTGGCAGCCTCGGGATGTGGAGGGATGCAGGGATGTGCTGGTGCTGGGCTCCGCACTCTTTGTCTGGGCTTGGTGTAGTATCGCAGCCAAACGCGAGAGGGAGGGACGCAGCCCCCTACTCCCACTAGGATTTCGGGGGGCAAATCCTCAGTGGGGTTTGGAAGGGGAATGGGCACAGAGGCACCCCCACTAAGGCAGGGTGGCCGGTGTTCCTGTGCGGGGGGTCGGGCGGCTCCCGGTGCCGGCAGGGATGCCGTCCGTCGTGGCCTGCCTGCGGCCGGCCGGGAGCATATGGAAAGGATCTGGGTGTAATATCCCGGGCTGCTCCGCGGCTTTGCTGAAGAGGCCACTTCAGCAGGGGACGCGGCGTGGTTAGTCCTCCCAGCTGACACATCCCAGGCCTTCCTCCGACTTGAAAGAGCTTGAGTTCGCCTTTGAATCTGAGGATTTATAGCCCTTTTAGGCCTCTCCAATAAAAGCACTGCTCCCTCCTCAGACAGAGCCCACCGTCTCCCTCCTCCGGGCTCATTATCCTGGGGATTTGTGTTGCTTGCTCTCGCTCTGTTGTTCGCTACTGCCGCTTTCTTCAGATGTGTGGCCGAGAACTTCAGAGCAGAAAAGCCGAGCTGGAGTGGCCGCGGGGCCCGGCCTCGCTCCAGGTTGGAGCAAGCATGGATCCACATCCAGTGGTGTTCCCAGAGAGAACCCTTATCTACTGATGATCCCCTGCAGTTGGGGAGCAGCAGTTCCTCTTTGTTCCATGCGTTCCTCACGGATTGTGAGCAAACCAGGATGAGCTCCCTTTGCATGCAGAGCTTCAAGCAAGTGTCTGTTCCATACGTCCTTCCCATCTTCCTCGTTCTGGCACATGTAGACATTGGAGCACCCTCAGCCCCGCAGATTTCTGCTTTCTAGAGGCCCCTCAAGCCTCAAACTGTTTAAAGGGAGGCTTAGGAAAGAGGGCAGAGAAACGACATAATAATTATTGTATTACAAATTGTTTCCTTTAATGGGCCCTGTCAGATCGCTCAGTCTGCTAAACACATTGTGCCCTCCCCCAGCCCCTTCCCACTGCTCCAGCCTCCCCTTGAAACCCTGGTTTCAGAAAATTCCTCCTGGTGAGGAGCAGGGGTGGTGGGATGAGGGATGGGGCTGCGTGTGCATCCACCTGCTCCCTCAGTTCTCCACTTGTGAGGGGAGATGGGGTGGCTCCACTTCAGAGTGGGGATCCTCTCCTTGCAAGTCCCTGCCTATTCCCCATGCTCCAGAGTTTTGTACTACCCTGAATGTTGCATATTCCAAGGGCTTTTGTGTGGTGGCACCCTCAGCTGGTTCTCAGGGCTCGTGGACATTGACTCAAAAACCTCTTGCTGTGCAAGGGCTCCCTGCCTCCTGTTCTTTCCTGGCGTTCCGGTGTGTGCTGGCAGAGGCTCCCAGGCAGCTTTTTGGCAGCTCCCAGCCCCGAGGGCTGTGGGGTGTAAGCAGAGGAGCCACCAGCGGCTCTGTGAATTTTTTCCTTGCCCCCCAAAGAATGAACGTGTTGGAATTGGGCAGCAGGTTACGTTTCTTCAAGGCCAGGCAGCAAATATGTTTTAAATTTGGCAGCCGACAGCGGAGAACGGGTGGGAGAAATTTTCCAGGTATTGCATTACACTTTCCCCTGAAAGGGCTCTGCTTTGGGGCTGGGGATTAGAGGGAGGAGAGGAGGGGGACACCCTCCCTTTCACGTACTCGCAGCCCTGCTCTGAGGGTGCTGGGACTGGGGTGCCCTCCCTGGGTGCTGCCTATCCTGGGTGATGCCCGCCCCGGGTGATGCCCGTCCCGGCTGAGTCAGGCCCTGCTCAGGGCAGAGCTGTGCTGCGGGGGATGATCAGGATTAATTTTTGGGCTTCCTCCCTCTGGGTGCGATGGGAAATTTCCAGCGTGCTCTGGGCACCGCCCTGGCCTGCCGGGCTCTGCCTGGCCCCCCTCCTCTCCTCTCCTGTCCTCCTGTGATGTCTTTAATAAACGCTTTATGCAAGAGCAGACCTGGGATCCACTCCCAGCACGGACCTGGGGCTCAGCCAATTAGTCAATTATTTCAAAAGAAGAAATTAAAAAAACAAAAAGATGAAATGTTATTTTTGTAAGGGAAGGTCTGGCCCATGGCTCAGCCAGCAGCCCCTCTCCTATGGGAAGAGCTGGGGTGGGGGAAGATGGGGAAGCTCTGCACAGCCCCTCCCTCAGTGACCACAGCTTGCAGTTGCCGAATTCCCTGTGTCCCTCTCGTGTCCCCCCATGTCACCAGGACAGGGAGCTGCCGCTCGCACCAAGCAAGGGGAGGGTGTCTTGGCAGCTGCCTGTGCCCCCTGCTCCAGGCTGTCCCTCCCAGCCTGTCCCTTGTCCCTGGGCAGTCAGGTGGGTGGTCCGTGAGTGTCCATCCCTGCCGGAGCTGGCACTGGCGCATCCCATTGTTCCCAGCTTCCTTCGCAGCATGTGAAGAGGAGGAGGAGGAGGTGGAGAAAGAAATGCCTCCTCAGGCGGTGGGAAAGGCTGTCCCAGTGCCATTGGGGATGCAAAGCCCCCTTCCCTCTCACTGGGCCAAGGAGGCCTGGCTGGATTGGGGTTTCAGGAAGGCGCTTGGAGGTGTGAAGGGCTGGAGGCAGCTGGAATTTCCCCTTCAGCTGTGTTTGGGTTTAAGATTTGTATTATTCTTCTTTCATGGAAATTTTGCGAGGCCGAGATCTGGCTGTGCATCCCAGCTGGTTTGTGCCCCCTTTTTCCTGCAGCCCCCTTTCGCTGTGCCCCTCTTCCCCTGCCCCCCATTAGCAGTGCCTGCGCTCAACTAATTACTGAAATAATTGAGGCAGCAACATCCTGGCAAAGCAGTGGAGGGTGGGGAAAGGGAGAGGAGAGTCCCTTTTGCTTCCTGGACCCCCAGCCCTCTCCCACTGCTCCATCCTTTGAGCTTCATGCTTGCTGCTCATTTAATGGCAGTAGAAGAGCTTTTTCTTATTTTCCTTCTTTTTATTTCATTTCCCTGAGCTACAGGAAGACTTGCTGGAGGTAGGGGATGGAGGAAAGCCTGCCTGTGTTGCCTTGGCTTGGCATTCCCTTCCTGCAGTGAGTGGTTCTGGGATGCAGGGATTGGTGGGGGGGTTCCTACAGGAGTCCATTCCCAGGAGCAGCTCCCGATCCTGGTGAGGTTTAATGCTCAATTCTGCTTTTGATCTCTGCTCTGACTTGGTGAGCACTGGGTGCTGTTCCCTAATTACCCCCTTCATGTGGGGCAGTACTGGGTATTTGTGCTCACCCAGTCTCTCCAGAAGAAAAACCCACCCTGCGAGGGTGTGTGCGGGGCGGGGGAGCCACGTGCTTTCCCAGACCACGAAGGAATCCTCCGGGCTCTCCATATAGCCCTGGGTGCTCCCACCCACGGCAGGCAGTTTCATGCTCCCTGCCTAGTTTCATAACATCCAAGAGAGGCACGAAAGTCTTCGTGAGCCACCTCCCTCTGCTGTGTGTGGAGTTTGTGGGCCCAGGAAGGTGGGCGTTGGTGCTCCTGTTTGAGGTGCTGGGGATTTTCTGGATGTGCCAGCCAGCTGAAAAAGCCCTGGTGCCCATCGGCCAGCCCTTCTTGGCTGGGTTTTCCTTTTGGGATGCAAACTACATGTTGTCCCTGAGCATAGTGTGGGATGAGGACAATGCCAGGGAGAATGCAGGGACTACCTAGCCTGGGAAGGGGGTGTTCAGGGTGGTGGGGAAGGGTTGTGGGATCCTTCTGGCTCCTGCTCTCCTAGACAAGGCCTGTTCCTCCTTGTTTTTCCTCTTTGAGGATGGAGGCACGTGGGTTGAGGATGGAAACACATGGTTTGAGGCTGGAGGCGTGTTGGTTTAGGATGGAGCACATGGTTTGGGGATGGAATTGCACGGGGTGCGTTGGAGGCATGGGGACCATCCCACAGAGCTCCCAGAAGTTCATCCATGCCTGTAAAACAGTTGGAGGTTTTTGGGGCATCAAACTCAGAAGTATAGCGTTGAAAGTGCTGCAGCATCATACCAGGGCACAGGCAAAGGAGGCAAATTGTTGTAGTCCTTATCTGAGTGGGCTTCTTCCTGAAGGTGCCTACAGGTGCCTGTTCCTGCTGTGCCCAGTTCTCCTGTGACCTGGCAGGAGGAGCCTTGCCCTTCCTGCTCTCCATCGGGAAAGTCTCCACTGCCTCGCTGGGATGAGGGATTTATCCCTTTCCTGGTTTATGACAGAGAGATTGCTGATACTGGGCATGGTTCCTTACAAAAGGAGTGGGTGACAGATACAAGAGTGCTGGGATAATTGCTTCCAGATGCTGCCTCCCCTTGTCTCCGGGGCTGTGTGTGTTCCAGCGTCCTGCCAGCTCCAGTGAGCAAAACCAGGGAGTCATCCCAAAAACAGGGCTGGCTGGAGCGGTGTCAGCTCGGAGTGCAACGACTCCTGATGTCACCCGAGCTTCTGGTGGCCACTGTGATCCTGTGTGGCTGTGGAAGCAGGTTGGCTCGCAGGGGCTCTCCCAGTTCTGCCAGCTCCTGAGCTGGGGCTTCAGGAGGAGTGCCGAGTGCTGAGGGACTGGGATGTGCACTGGAATTGGCAGCGCCGGCTGCATTGTGCACAGCAGGCGGCTCTCCCGGATCCTGCCTCCCCTTGTGCCATAAACACGGCGTTTTTGGCATCTGGGCTTTCTTGCAGAGAGCCTGCTTGCTGCAGCAGCATTAATGATTATTTATTGGCTCTTAATGCCAAATAATGTCAACATCTGGCTGACGCAGCACACGCATCCCTCATTCCGTGAGGCATCTCCCAGTGCTCAGCGTTGGGTTGGCGTTGGGCTTGTGCGCTTTAGGAATTAGAAGGTAGCAAATGGTGGGGTTGTTTGGGTACTCCCCTGAAGGGACAGATTCTTGAAGGGCTTCGCTGCTGACCTTCTCCTTAATTGCTGCTCTGCGGCGCCGGCAAGACCAGCTCAAAGGGAGCAATGAAGCGTCGGCACCGGCGCTCGGCCCAGGGCCCCGCGAGGGGAATGCTGCTCCCTCCCTCCCTTCTGCCAGGATGGTGCCTCTCTCCGTGAGATTCCCTGTGCCTGGCAGCTCAGAGCTCCGCTCATAACACCTGTGTTAAGGTTACCCTTCTAACCTTTGTATACACCAGCAGTTGATGCAGGATTTTTCCCAAGGTAAATCCAGCTGATTACAAAGGTACCAGGGAGGAAGAGGGAGGAAAATGGCATTGCCGTTCTTGCTGATGGACACAGGCTTTACCTCCCTGCAGCTTTCCCTGCTTTCAGCCCCAGACAGAGCTGGGAGGGAAACCAGCTGATTACAAAGGTACCAGGGAGGAAGAGGGAGGAAAATGGCATTGCCGTTCTTGCTGATGGACACAGGCTTTACCTCCCTGCAGCTTTCCCTGCTTTCAGCCCCAGACAGAGCTTGGAGAGAAAGAGAAAGGAAAATGTGAATGGAGGAAAATTTACTTCTCCTCTGATTCCTGTGTGGCTTCTGAAGGTGAGAGTTGAGTCACTTTGCCTGGAACCAGCTCAGCAATTCCACCTCGTCCCCAGAGAGTGTCTGAAGTCACGCAGGGAGAAATAATGCTGGGGGTTAAAAATAGACGCTGACAATAGGACGGGAGGACTGGAAAAGCTCTGTGTCAGGCAAGGTGGACAGAGCCTGGTGAACGGCATTGGGATTGTGCACTGCTAGTGTTGGGCTTTACTGGGTTAAACTGCACTTAAACCTCATTTGCACTTGGAACCTGGAGCAGATTTCAGTCTTGGGCTTGCGTGTCCATCCGGTAGACTGGGGAAAGCACTTCTGCTTTTAAGGGGCTTGGAGAAGTGAGGGAAGGATGTGGCACTGCTGGGGCCAGGGTTGGGGAAGGAAACAGCTCAGTAAATCTAAATTGCTGGAGGAGGACAGGTGGGACAGGGCTGGGGCAGAGCAGAGGCTGGCACTGGCACCTGTGGAAGTGTTCCAGCTCCCCTGGCATTTTAAAGACTCATCTGCAGAGTGAAGCATTTATGCTCGATCCACTTGGGTGCCAGCTGAGATGTGCAGTCATGACCAAGCCCAGAGCGCTGTGTCGGGGTTTCCCAGTGCCACCAGTGTCCTCGGTGCTGGGAGCGGGGTGTGCAGTGCTGCTCGGCCGGGGACAGCAGAGCAGGATGGTGGCTCCTGCAGCCCTTGCTCGGGGCTTTTGTTGAAGCTCACTGAAACTGTCTGTGGCCGCCGGAGCCTGAGCAGAGCCCCGGGTGACAGCGGAGGCTGGGGCAGCGAGTCCCTGTCCCTGCAGAGGGGACACGGCCAGCGCCGTCCCCCGGGGCGGCCGCCAAGCAGCAGGCGGGAGGAGATGGGGTCACAGCTCCCGCTGGAGCGGGACCAGCAGCGATTCCGGCTTCTCTCTTAGTTTCCAGCTCTTTTCTTTCTCTCCTGTTCCTTTCCCGCTGGCAGCGCGCTCGGCCCGCTCCTGGTGCTGCGAGGACAATGGGGCTGCGAGGTGGGGCGGGAGGGGGACGGAGATGAAAGGGGAAAAGTAAAATCGAAGCATGTCTGGAAGGGCATTTTGATGTAAATGGGACTTTTTGATAGACTTTGAGAGACACCGGCAGAAAGGGCACCGGCCCCCTTCGGCGCGCTGAGCTCCGGGCTCAGCTCTTTCATTTCCTCAGGAAAAGGGCATTTTTTCACCTCCTGTTGAGTGCAGCCACGGTCCCTCCTGGTGCTCTCCGTCCCCATCACTGCCCGTGTCCTGGTGCGGAGCCCTGTGTGCGTGTCTTAACTCCAACAACCGGAGCTCCTGTTCACATGGTGAAAGCAGTGGCTGAAGCTCAGGAAAGGGAGATGGCTGCCTGCAGCCCATGGGCGGCTGGGAGGGCCTGGCTCCATACCACCTTCCTCCCCCCGGGCAGCTCCCTGAAACCTTCCCCCTCCCCGGGGAGGGCACATGTTTGATCCTCTCCCGTGCTTTTGATCCCAGCCTTTGTCCTTGGCACCGTCTCGCAGCTCTCGCGTGTTGGTGGAGATGTGGCCTCACCGTGAGTCATCCTCCTTCCTTTCTGCTGCTGTTTTATTTTTCCCTTTTCCTTCTCCTAAGAGAGCACTTAGTAAAAGGAAGCAGCGCATTCATCCAGGAAACGGGAGCACAACAAACGCCTGCCGTTTATCCTTTCAAAGGCGTCTCCCTTGAGCTGTTGCTGCTGCTGAGACAGGCTGAGGAGAGAGGCAGCTGCTGGTGGGGGGCCCGGGGATGCTTCCCTGTGCATCATCCCCGGGGTTCCTGGTCCTTCCTGGCTACGGGGAGCCCTTGGGGGGTCACCTTCCCCTGTGCTGGCAGCTCCTGACCCCACCAAGGTAGGAGGAGGAGAAACGAGGACGGATCTGCTCCCTGGAGAGAAGTCTGACAGGTTGGGGGGCTGGGAGGGGGGGCCAGGAAGGTCGGTCGGAGCTGGCATCCGTGTTCCGTGCTGGCACTGGGGAGCCCAGGAGGAGCCCTGTCACTTCTCATCTCGGCCTTGTCGCCTGAGCCCGGGGCTGGGCTCGTGTCCTCCCCGCACCTCCCTGCTGCTGCCTTCACTTGTCTCACACACCGAGCTGTCAGCAGCCCAAAATTTACTGCTGGCATAAACCCATCAAAAAGCCAAACTGTTGGTCGGTAAAAATGGCAAAGCAATTGCAGGGGAACTTGTTTCTTCCTCTGACAACTTCTGAGTCAGTCCTTTAATCTCTAATCTAGGTTTATGGTCATTTTATTGAAATGCTGGGCTCTGTGGAAAACTGACATGTATGACCATCATAAACCAGGAGTTATGGGAGCCCAGAATTGCCTTGATGGTCTAAGTGTCTGCAGGAAGCATTTTTAAAATCCGTAATTGGGATTTATTGGCCATTGTGGCTCAAACTGTCAGGAGAAAATAAAATAATCAGCCTGGGATTTTTTTTTCCTCTTCAGCTTTTGAGTCTTTCCACATATTCTTAAATCTTCTGGTGCTTTGCTTCCGTGTTTAATTCCCTTGTAATGGGGGGATGTGGATGTGAGGAGGGAGCCCAGCCCTGTGGGTGCCACGGCTCCCATCCTGGCTGTGCAGGCTCCCTGTGCCCTCCTGCCTCTGTGTCCTGTCCCGTGGGATGGCTGGGATCTCATCAGTGTCCCACGGGATGTGGTGGTCATGGACACACGGGGGATGTGGATGTGGGGACGTGGAGCAACAGGCGAGCCTGGAGGAGGCCTCTTGGCTGGTTCCTTATGTGGGCTGGCTGGTTTGATGGATGAGGAGATCTGTGGGTCAGTGAGGTGTTGCTGGAGATGGAAGTGTGTGGTGGGCTGGCACAGGGAGAAGAGACACTCCTGTGCCCTGCCAGAACTTGTGTCAATCAAAGCATCCATTGCCATGGAGTTAAAACATGCCAGCACCAGAGCTTGAGGCCAGTGGCACATTTTGTACCAGCAGCCCATCTGAGGCAGTGCCATGGAGGTGGGCTGGGCCATCCTGGAATGGGCCAAACCCCACTTGGTGTTTGGCAAACCTCGGGAAGGACCTTGGTGTTCCATCTCGTGTTCTTTCTTTTTGGGTATGTGAACTGACTCATGTTTCGGGGTTTTTCTTCCCAGTCTGTGAGTGACTCCTGTGCTTTGCCTTACACCTGTCTGTGTCCAATGGGGCATGGACTGATCCAGGCTATGGATGGCTGTCCTCAGTGCTGCCATTCCCCGGCTTGCTGGTGCAGGATGTATCCGCCAAAATTCCTTCCCCGTTATCTGCCATTCCCAATTTTCTCTCCATTAACTTGTGACCGCAAGCAACATCCAGCAGTGCCAGGTCCAGAGTTACCCTGGAATAATCTGCTGGGCTTGATAAATATCTCTGCTTCTGTTTTGTTTAACAAATATCTCCTTTAATGGCACAGCTTTTTGTTAAGCTTCCTCGCATTATCATCCCGCTTAATCATGCAGGGTGACTTCTAAAAGTACTTTTTTAAAAAATGCCACTTTTTATCCAGGTTTTAAAATTGAAACTCATTTTTTATCCAGAGGCAGGATATAAATGAGTCTACTAAAATTAGATTAATCCTAATAAGAATGTCAGTTATCATTTCTGAATACATTAATTTTTTTTTTTAAATTTTACATGCCTCTTTAGCTATAATTGCTGGTGTAATTTCTTACACAGACATGGTGTGTCCTCATGGTTGACAGAAATACTTAATGCAATGTCGACACCGCACTAAGTTCCAAATTAGTGCGTCGCAGACACTGCCAACGGTTTGAACTTTCTCCTTAATAAGTTAAAAAAAGAGAAAGGCAAAGAAAAAAAAACACCTTACATGCAAAGAAAGACTTAAATGGATTGAGGGAGTTGAGGTGAAGTGGGATAACTGGAAGCTAGAGCCCCATGAAGGGCTTTTCTGGGAGAGGGAAGCAGGAAAGGGATGGAGGAGCTGGAGGTCAGGGAGGAGATTTGGGGTCCAGCGAGGGGTTTGTGGGTTGAATCCTGCCAGGGGCAGGATAGAGGAGCTGAGGGTCAGGGAGGAGATTTGGAGTCCGGTGAGGGATTTCTGTGGGTGAGTCCTGCCAGGGGCTGCGGGGCAGGACAGGGAGGACCCACAACAGCACTGGTGCTGCTCACTTGGGGTTTTCCCAAGCCAGGTTAAAGGACCCCCTCTTCTAGGGGGCACCCCAAAACCATCGCTCCAAGGTTGGTTGGTCTCTGCTCTCACAGCTCCGTGGGTTTGAGGATTGCTCTGTGTTGGGGACTGGGAACTGGGCTGTGTCTCAGCAGGACAGACAGACACCAGCCTTGGAATGAACTCTGGTTGGATCGGTGGCATCAGCCCTCTCGGGCTCCCAGTGTAGTGGCATGGCAGGGACATGGCCCCAGCCTGGTGGCACACACTGAGTGGGGTGAGGAGCCCTGCTGAGAACGCTGGAGCTAGTGGGATCTTGGGACAGGGCTCTGGGGGATCACATCTGGCAGCAAAGCAGGGGGGCAGGATGTGGCTGGGGGAGACTTTGGTCTCTCCTGCGGCTCTCGCCAGTTTTCTTCCATGAGTGTGGGTGGCAAGGCGGAGGATTTCGTCTCGGGGGGAGGATTGGGAACACTCCCCGTCCACAGGCAATTGGAAACTGCTGGCGCTGGAGCGGGACAGGCTGGGTGCTCTGCCCTCCTCCTCCTCCTCCCCAGGCCCAAGGGCTGGGTTATTTTTAGGTTTAAACATGAGCTTTGCTTAGTGCCTTGTGAAAGCTCCCTCTGGGAGTGGGAGCTGTGTGTCCCGGCGGAGTCTGGTGACATCCTTGGAGATGGGAAGGAGCACCAGTCCCGAGATCTCTGGCTGGGTTCTGGTTCCTCTCCTCTCCCATTCCGGGCTGGAAGTTGTACATTGGATTGAAGTTCAGCTGTACATGTAAATCTGGCCTAAAAATAAAAGCAAGTACAAGCCAGATCTCTTTGTACTGGAGGAGGGATTAAAACCTGACACTCCTGTGCTGTGCTGGTCTCTCTGCTGGCCCCTCCCTCAGCTGCTGCTCTTCCCTTCAGACTTCAGCTGGATAAACTGGGAGCAGTGGAAGGGCTGCTGAGGGGGAACACAAGAGTGTCCCAACTCCTTCCAGTGGTGAAACCTTTAGGAGGGTCTTTTTGGTGTAAATATGGAGAAAATTTGGGCTGTTGTTCCAGAACAGGACCTCACAGTAAAGAGGGGTGTGGGCAGCACTGGGAACAGGTTCTGGGGAGAAAGGGGCAGTTTCTGCCCTGCTGAGTGACATCCAGAACAGGACTGGAGGAGGAGGCTGGATCCAGCTTCCCTGCAGAGCTGGCTCTCCAGGCTTTGGTGATGGCTCAGTTATGTGCAGGAGGACAAGAGATGAGAGAACAAATGAACTTTTGAGGTCCTGTGACTCATCTTCAGCTTTTTCTCCCAGACCTAACCCAGCCCCATCCGCCCCCATGGAGCAGGGCCAAAGGTCTGGAGCAGCTGAGTGCAGCGAGCCAGTAGTGGGATTGGTGTGGGAGTGAGGAGCATGGGGTGACCTGGTTGAGCCTGGAGAAGGGAAGGCTCCAGGGAAACCTTGGAACCCCTTCCAGTGCTTAAAGGGCCTCTAGGACAGCTGGAGAGGGACTTTGGATGAGAGACAGGACAAGGGAGAACGGCTTCCCACTTGCCATAGGGCAGGATTAGATGAAATATTGGGAAGAAATTCTTCCCTGTGAGGGTGGAGAGGCCCTGGCACAGATTGCCCAGAGAAGCTGTGGCTGCCCCTGGGTCCCTGGAAGTGTCCAAGGCCAGGCTGGACAGGTCTTGGAGCAGCCTGGGGTAGGGGAGGTTGTCGCTGCTCATGGAAGGGTTGGAACTGGGTGGTCATCAGGGTCCCTTCTGGCTGGGCAGCTGTGGGCAGATGTGCACATGGCCTGTGTTGGGATGGGAGTTGGGAAGCTTTTAATAACCCCCAGTGCCGGTGGCAGCCGAACAAGTTCCCAGTAATGACGCCGGGGCTGAGGGCTGGTGATTTGCAGCTGCCTGGGAAGATGGCGCTTCCAGACGGGAGCCAGGGCTGGAATGCCAGAACTCGTTTGGCCACTCCGGGAGCCGGGGGATCAAAGGGGCCCGGAGTGAGTCAGGGCGGCGCGGTGGGGGTGACGCTGCTCCCCTGGGACCCGGGGCTGGCAGGGCTGGCGAAACCCGGGAGACCTGTCAGGGCAGGGCAGGGCATCCCACAGCTGGGATGGGGAACCCTCCGCAGGGTTTGCTCCTCCCTGCCCAGTTCCTAACATCGGGATTAATCCTTGAAACCGCAGCATTGCATCCCCAGGCTGAGCCAGAGCCCCAGGGACCTGGGTGGGTGCTCTGGAGCTGCCTCCTAGCCCTCAGTGGGATCTCCAGGGATGGAAACCCAAGCCCTGGGACACAGTGAGGGGCTTCTAGGAGCCAGGGGAAATCCAGGAGACCTTGTGGTTTCTACTGCTCCCCAGGACATGTGTGGGCTTTATTTTATTTTTCTGGTATTTTTCAGAAAAATTGGGAGGCTGGTGGCTTCTCTCCCTTGCTTTGGAGGTGGCCAGTGAAGTGGGAAGCTGAGGGATTTGGGGAGCCCTCTGGTACCCCTTGGAATGCAGCAGCAGGAGCACTCAGTTACTGTCCCATGGGGAGTTTTGAGACTCCTGGCTGCAGACTGTGTTTGTGGGGTGCAGGGTTATATGTAGGGTGTCAGGTCCTGGGGTTCAGGAAGGAAGGGGCTCCTTCTCTCCTAAGGCCCAACTACCAGCTGTAACTTCAGCTCTTGGCTCTTAGCTTTCTGTTCCTTTTTTTCCAACTGAGCTTGAAAAGTGAGAGGTGGGAAGAGGGGGGATCTTGGAGAACACCGGGGTTTCTGTCAGGTCTGATGTGCTGAACCCCCCACCCGCCCTTCCCTGTGCCCCAGCCCTGCTCTGGGGAGGGGGGCCTGCAATTTGCCTCCGTTCTGTCCCGACTGGGGTTGATCTGCATGAGAATGAGCGGGTCTTGGTGGGGAGGGCTTGTCTTGGGTTCCTTGGGCATATT
>NW_005054456.1:207825-210413 GCF_000277835.1 Geospiza fortis
GTGGACGGGAAGACGAAATCTCCTCCGTTTTATTTCTGAGGGGTCAGGGAAGGAGTGGGAACCCCGCTGATCCAACCGTGTTCCCTTTTAACCTGCCTCTCCCTCTCTCCCCCTCCCGGCCCCCCGTCCTCCGGATGAGCGGGGCTGTAGCCAGGGCACGAGTGGCCAAACCGAAGCCGGAAAACACACGGAGCCGAGCGGGAACATGAGCTGTTTCCGATGGATCATTTAATATCTGCAGCATCCCGGGGCTGGGACTGTGCTGCTCCTGGTGCCGTCAGGGTTTTGTGATGCCTGACGTGTGCTGGGCTCTGCCGTTCTGCCTCCGTGTTCTCCCCGTGGGTTTCAGGTGGTGTTTTTTGGCATGGGGGTCATGGTGCAGCCTCCAGCTGCCAACCTCTGTTGGGGTAGGGATTGGGGTGCGGGTAGGAGAAGGTGAGTGCCCACTGCCGCCGCCGCCCAGCCTCATTGTCTCACTTCTCTCTCCATTCCTACGCCAATTAAATCGCCGTGTTGCCATTCATGGCCCTTATGGTTTTGTTCAGTTGTCTGTCAGCTCTTGTCAAGCCCTGTCCCCTTCCCCTCCCCCGTTTCCAAAAACAAAACCCCTGACAAACCCCCCTTTGAATCCCCTCTTACCTCACTCCCAGCGTGGGGCCCCATTGCCGGGGGATGCCGGCGGCGGCGGCGGGGAGACCGCTCCCCACGCCGCCTTTGTGGGCTGCCGCCGCCCCCCAGCCCTCGGCCTCCCGCTTCTGCCAGCATTAATTAGATAACTCGGCCCCTCTTGATTCCTCCGAGGGGAGAACGGGACGATCCGACTCCAGGGAGAAAATATGGCTTTTCTTCCTTTATATTTTTTGGCCGAGCTCGTGGTTCCATCGCTGCTGGAGGTGCTTATTGTGCTGGGAAATAACGGGTCTGGGGGGTGGGTGTGTGACGGGGGTGAGCCTGCGGGACTCCCGGTGTTCCTCATTCCCTGTCTGGACCCCAGGCGGGCGTGGACGGGAGCCCGGGGTCCCCCGAGCCCACGCCAGCGGCTGCAGAGAGTGCTGCAGGTGGCAGCAGCAGCCTGTGCCAGTGCTCTGGCCCTAATTAAATCGACTCCAAAATCCCTCAATTAGCAGCAGGTTTTGTTTCCCCCCCTTGCTAGGTTTGCACTGAGATGTTTCGGGTGCAGCGCCTGAATGCATGGAGTGTGCGCGGACTTGGGAGGATGGAGCAGCACATGGCTGCTCCTGGCAGGCCTGGCTGCTGTGAGGGCTGGGAGCCTTCCCTCTCCTCCTCCTTCTCTTCTTCTTCCTCCTTGGGGCATGAGGGTGGTCAGCAGCTGTTCCTGGAAGTGATGGACTGGCATCAGGATACATCCTGGCTGAGCCCGCAGTGGGACAAAGGCGAACATTCTCCTTTTGTGGGTGCTGCCTTTGGTGGTGGTGATCTGTCATCCTCCTTGGAGCTGGTGGGGAGTCTGGCACTTGGATACTCTCCCTGGCCATGCTGTAATTATGGGGATAGCTCAGGGAGAAAGCTCTTCCTGCAGCCCTGCTGTGGCACAGGAGGGCTGAGTCACTGGGGCCAGGGATGTCACCAGCTGTGGTGGCAGCCACTGGCTGTGGGTGCTGAGGTGTGGCTGGCATCCCACAGCATCCATGCCAGCTTTCCTGAAGCCTGCTGACCTGTTCTCCCAGCATCCTGATGGCTGGAACCCTCCTCTGCTCTTGGCTGGTGGTAGGAGAACTGGACTGCAGGAGGGGAAAGCAGACCTGTCCTCAAGCTACGGGTTTGCGATTGAAAACAGGCTCCTGCTCCTGACTTCCTGCTTGAGAAACTCAGCAGTGGTGGGTATTTTAATGAAAAAGTGGGCTCTCTGGTGTGTTCCCCAGATGTTGGACAATGGCTTGGTCTTCAGAGCTATGGCAGCGACTGCAACATGTGAGCAAAGCTCAGGGAGCTACAGTGAGGCATTCCCTGCTTCCCCCATTCCCTGAATCTCACCTTCCCTGCTTCCATGGCTGCTCAGGGTAAGCAAGGTGCCTTCAATGTTTGAGGCTGCTTGGGAAGAGTTATGGTCCAGTGCTGAACATGAGGCTCCTGTTTGCCAAACCTCTGTGTGAAGCACTGGAGTGGCCTCTTGGCCATTGCCAAAGCATGGAAATCACCAGAGTCACCGGTTTCCCTGTGGAGAGATGCTGGGAGCCATGCTGTGACTGGGGCTGGTGTTTGAGCGCGAACAGACCACACTGCCTTGGGCATCACCCCCCTTTCTGGGCAGAGAGGGGCAGTTTGGGTTCGTTTTCCCCTGTACTTGGTGTTTCTGTCCCTTCCTCTCAATCCCAACCCTGGCTTGACCATGACCCGGGGTCGGTCACAGTGCAGAGCTTTCCGGGGTGTCTGTGCCAGGGGGACACTGGCTTGGGCATCTTGTAACTTCACCTCAAAAAATGTCACCCCTGGCACCCGGGGGTGTGAGCTGGGGGGTTACCAGCTTGCGAGGAGCCTCCCAGCTGGCAGAGAAGCAACAAAAGGGTTTTGGGGAGCAGCAGAGTTGTAAAATGGCATCCCAGAGCTGGGGGGGTCGGTGAGCGTTG
>NW_005054456.1:210439-224981 GCF_000277835.1 Geospiza fortis
GTCGTGTAAATCCGTTTGGAAACGAGAAGGGCCTTTTGTCTTTGGGAGGGTTGAATGGGCCTCATTAAACCCGAGATGAGGAAAAAAAAGGGCCTTAGAGTGTATCTGGGAGGGGGACTGGATGGGACGGCCCCGGGGGGCTCAGCAGAGGCAGTTCCCTCTCCCAGGGATGGTGAGGAACTGGGGGGGGCTGGAAGGTGAAAAATATCTCCTTGAACAGCAGAGACCAAAGGAGTGGAGGAGATATGAGCTGCTTTCAGATACCTGGGATTGCTGGCTCTGTGTGGCCACCTCGGCTCCAAAAGGATATAGCAGAAATAGAAGAGGGCTGCTGAAGGGCAAGGAAAATAATTATCCATAGATTAGCAGGGGGAAAAAAGATGGCAGGCTCTTCTAAAGGAGACTAATAATAGAGGAGCACATGAAAGGAGTGGGATCTGAGAGCGTGGGGGTTCGTGTGCTCCTATTTACCCTCTTGTGGTGATGAGCGGTGCGATGGACGAGCGAGAAGGCGACAGATACAGAGGGAGGAACCTTTTCATTCCACTTGTAATTAACTTCCTTCCACGGAGTATCTTTGTTCCCAAGAGCTGAATGGGAGTCAAATAGGAGAAAGGAGCTGTGCCTTTGTGTACTGGCACCACTTTGGGGAAGGGCTGTGAATGTTGCTGGTGTGCTGGGATCAGGTGGGCCTTTGGGATTAGGTGTAATTCCTCTGGTTTGATTGTTCTCTGCTCTGGAGAGGTGAGGTGAGGTGGGTGGGGGCTGCTGTGTCTCACTGATACCTCCTGGTGTCAGCAGGAGAACCTGTCCCTGTGGCAGGGGGTGGCTGATATTCTCAGCTCAAGCTCCCAGAGGACCATGTGGTTGTCCCTGTCTGGTAATGCTGTTTGGCCTGTGACATCCCACTTCACCTAAGTTAGGTTCCAGTTTTTACTACTGACCTCTCAGTTCTCTTTTTTGGTGAAAATACAGGTTTAGGCAAGGGCAGAGATGGCTGGGTGTCACCAAGGGAGCTTTGGATGAGCTGTGCAGGGACCCTCCCATGGCAGGAGTGTGATGTGCCTCTGTGACATCGGGGTCTGGAAGACAGCTCTGGGAACAGGACTGATTCTTCTGGCTTTGGCAGAGAGTCCCCAGTGCCTGGGCATGGCAGCTGTGTCCCAGGGAAGCTTGGATGAGTGTGGCAGAGAGGGCAGGATTGGATTTGTGTGTGGCTGGGCACCAGCAAATCGCAGAGTTCAGGAGTGTATTTCAGGATCCCACACCCAGTTTGAACACAGAGCTTTGGCTTCTTTACTGGATCTGGCCCTTTCCCATCCCTTCTTTGAGGAAATTCCTGGTGGGTGGGAGCTGTGATCCATCTGGAAGGACTCACATGCTCTGTTGGTGTGGAGAGCTGGGCCCATGGGGGCTTCAGCTGCCCAGACACCAGGAAAACCTCCCAGCTCCTGCAGGTCTCGCTCTGCCGGGCACTGTCAGCCTTCCCTGCCAGACGTACACGTCCTCCATGTAAGATCCAGTTATTTTTGGATTTCTTTGAAGCAAACAGCATTTAGCATATGTCATCTTATATGTATGTCAGCATCAGCGTTAGAACATCTTCTCCAAGGAGAAGGTTCTTGGGAAATGTTGTTCTGTTTCTGCCAAGCCTGAAATCAGGTGAGGGGCATTGTGTGCTGTGGACGTGGGGAAAGGTGGTGCTGCCCCAGAGATTTTGTGGTTGATGTGGTGCAAGGAATGCCTAGATCCAGAGGGAGAGCAGTTGGAAAATATGTCAACGTGTTATTTAAAAAAATTGTATTTTTAAGCCATTTTTTGGTCTTCCCTAACGAAGAAGTGAGGGACTGTTGGATTTTAAGGTTCCACATGACTTATCTGCAGGACACTTGTGTCTGTGGGATTGCTGGGAATGTGTTGGCTCATCCATGTCTATCCGTGTGTGCCCACATGGAGGAGAGGTCCCTGCATGGGAGGGGGGTGTGGAGGAGTGGGGTATCATTCCCAGTATAACTCAGGATCTTGCTCTGGCTGACTTGCTTGGTTTTCCTCCTTAGGTTCTTCCTCCTGTCCCGGCAAACCCTCTCTGGGATGCCTGCAACTCTGGGTCCTGGTTGAGTCCATGGCTCTTCCAGCAGGTCCCACCTATAGCCCCTTGTTCCTCCATCAGATCCTGAATTTTGGACCCCGAAGGGGAAGTGAAGGGGGCTCTGCAAGGGATTGGGGGCCCCACCAGCAGCCCCCCAACTCAGGGCACAGGAGAGGCTGCACTTTAATCCCATCTCCCTGCCCCGGCATCCCGGCATCCTGCTGCCAACAGAGCTCCCGTTGTTTACCCAACTCAGAGGAATCGGTTTACAAGGCTCACAAATCCCCTTTTCACCTTTCCCATCAGAAAACACCTCCCGAAACAATGAGGAAATTGGACGCTGCCACCTGATCGCTCCCAAGGAACCTGCGGGGCCGGGAGCTGGGGGCCTGCAGGCACTGGGGACGCCTGGCTGGGATGGCCGGGATGGTCCTCTGGCTCTGCAGGTGGGCAGCCATGGATGCCACCCAAAAGTCACCTTAGGGGCTTTAAAGGATGAAGCTGCCAGCCCTCTCTACCTGCTCAGCTGGCAAAAAAATACTTGTTTTAATCTTTAGTGGCTGTAGTTAATCATTCCCACCCTCCTGGACACCAGGAACAATGATGCTGGGATGTTACCTGTGAACTGGTGATGGTGCCAATCACAGGATCCCAGAATGGTTTGGGTTGGAAGGGACCTTAAAGCTCATCCAGTTCCACCCTTTGCCATGGACAGGGACACCTTCCACTATACCAGTTTGCTCCAACTTGGCCTTGGACACTTCAGGGATGGGGCAGGAATAAAGCTGGAGCCATTATCCTCCACTTCCTGCATGGTGGGCAAGGTAGAGGAGAGTGATTCTTAATGCTGAGAGTTATTTCAGCCTTAAGGTTGAACTAAGTTTTAGTTTTTCTCTTTTTTTTTCCCTTCCCACCTTAAAACAGGGAAATCAAGCTGTGTTTTCCAGAGGAACAGCAGATTCCCTCTTCCCTCCCTGAAATTACAGTGGGTGCTCTGAGGGCACGATGAATTTCCCTATTAATTTTGGAGTTACTCTGTTCACTTCTCTGGGTTAAGATAAATCTGAAGACATGTCCTTGTGAAGACAAGTCAAGAGTGTAATTCCTTTTTGTCTTCAACCATCCCTTGGAACTAAAATACCTCGTCTCCAGTACTGGCTGAAATCCTGTGTTCAGGCAGCATGTGACAATTTTTGGACGTTTTTTTCCTCTCCTTTTCTTGTGATAAGTGTTGCTTTTCACTGTGTATTTTAAAGGAGAATTTCCCAGAGAACCAGCCTCTGGCATAGTGGGAGCTATTGTTGGTCTTCCCTAGGATGATCATCACAAGCTGTTCTTGTGACAAAGCAGATTTTTTGGGGGAAATAAAGGTCTCTGTGTGTGGTGGAAAGCTGGAAGAGCTGCTTGAGGGGTTTGAGATACATGCCTCAGGTTTATCCCCTCTCCTGTGCTGCCCAGGCTGTCATCTGGAAACAGCCCCGCTGTTAGAGAAGAGGGGAAGTGGAGGAGAAAAAAATCAGGAAAATTGGAGGACACAGGGAAAACGGTCTGTGTGCAGGTGGGGAGCAGCAGTTGGAGGGAGCAGCGCAAAAGCTCCATGCACAGAGAAGTGGCTCTGTCTTGCTCCATGTTTGTGTGGATCTGGAAGATGTTGAGCTAATTCCCATGGCAAAAAAATACTTGTTTTAAGCTTTAGTGGCTGTAGTTAATCATTCCCACCCTCCTGGACACCAGGAACAATGATGCTGGGATGTTACCTGTGAACTGGTGATGGTGCCAATCACAGGATCCCAGAATGGTTTGGGTTGGAAGGGACCTTAAAGCTCATCCAGTTCCACCCTTTGCCATGGACAGGGACACCTTCCACTATACCAGTTTGCTCCAACTTGGCCTTGGACACTTCAGGGATGGGGCAGGAATAAAGCTGGAGCCATTATCCTCCACTTCCTGCATGGTGGGCAAGGTAGAGGAGAGTGATTCTTAATGCTGAGAGTTATTTCAGCCTTAAGGTTGAACTAAGTTTTAGTTTTTCTCTTTTTTTTTCCCTTCCCACCTTAAAACAGGGAAATCAAGCTGTGTTTTCCAGAGGAACAGCAGATTCCCTCTTCCCTCCCTGAAATTACAGTGGGTGCTCTGAGGGCACGATGAATTTCCCTATTAATTTTGGAGTTACTCTGTTCACTTCTCTGGGTTAAGATAAATCTGAAGACATGTCCTTGTGAAGACAAGTCAAGAGTGTAATTCCTTTTTGTCTTCAACCATCCCTTGGAACTAAAATACCTCGTCTCCAGTACTGGCTGAAATCCTGTGTTCAGGCAGCATGTGACAATTTTTGGACGTTTTTTTCCTCTCCTTTTCTTGTGATAAATGTTGCTTTTCACTGTGTATTTTAAAGGAGAATTTCCCAGAGAACCAGCCTCTGGCATAGTGGGAGCTATTGTTGGTCTTCCCTAGGATGATCATCACAAGCTGTTCTTGTGACAAAGCAGATTTTTTGGGGGAAATAAAGGTCTCTGTGTGTGGTGGAAAGCTGGAAGAGCTGCTTGAGGGGTTTGAGATACATGCCTCAGGTTTATCCCCTCTCCTGTGCTGCCCAGGCTGTCATCTGGAAACAGCCCCGCTGTTAGAGAAGAGGGGAAGTGGAGGAGAAAAAAATCAGGAAAATTGGAGGACACAGGGAAAACGGTCTGTGTGCAGGTGGGGAGCAGCAGTTGGAGGGAGCAGCGCAAAAGCTCCATGCACAGAGAAGTGGCTCTGTCTTGCTCCATGTTTGTGTGGATCTGGAGGATGTTGAGCTAATTCCCAGAAAGCAGCTGTGGGCTTCTGGAGCTGAGACTGAGTGTGTGGAAAGGATTTGCCTCCTTGTTTTATCCTTACATAAACCTAAGGTAGGCCTTGGTCCTGAAGTTCCTGAGATGAAGAGGTGCCAGCAGGATGTGGTACTGGGAGGTTCTCAGCTCCCTCAGCTGCTTCGTGGCCCCTCCCCTGCTTACAAATCCATTTGGCCTGATCCCAATAGGCTGGTGGCCCAGGGACCGGTTGGTTTGCAGGTGTTGGCCAAGGTTTTAGCCACAGAGGTGTGATAGGTCCTCCTGGTATGGAGATGAGGGTGGATAGGAGCCTTCTCCTCCTGCTCCGGCAGTGCAAGACATCTGCTTGACTTGTTTGTGGCTTCCTGTTTGGCATCTTCTGGGCAGGAGGGAGCTGGCAGGAGCTGGAGGAGGGAGCTTGAGTCACTCCAGAATCCTGTGCCAGGAAGCCTCTGACTCAGCCCAACCGTGGAGAAAGGAGTGTGGGATCCAGCTGCCTCTCGGGGTGGGAACCCGTGCAAGTGTTCACTTGCGCTGCGTGTCTGCGGCCGGGTGGGGAGGGAGGGACAGGGGCTGCTCCCGCCTCCTGCTCCTGCTCCGGCCTTGCATCAGGGCTCTGGCCGTGGGTGGGGAAGCCTTTATCGCTCCCAAGCCTTTGGAAGTGCCTGCTGGCCACTGGCCAGGTGACCTACTTGGTAGTGTGAAGCAAAGCGTGGCTCACCTGACGGCAGTGCCTGGATGGAGGCGGGCTCTGCATCCCACCTGCATCCCTAAAGACCCTCCAGGGGCCAAGTTTCCCACTGTCTCCTGGTCACCATCTGCCTGAATCATGGCTTGTACAAAATTCTCTGCAACCTCACGTGGCCAAGGTGCTGCTGTGCTGCTGGTGCTGGGGTTGGGATGATCCCAGCTGCCCCGTGTGCTGCTTTGGGTACTGCTGGAGCTGATGTGGAGCTGCAGCCAGGCAGGGAGGATGGATCTGTAACCCCTCTAAATCCAGCTCTGTGATGGGGCTGCGCCTGCCATCCCTGTGCTGTGCTCTGGGTGCCTGGGATGCTCCTCTGACCTGGCAAGCTGCGAGTGAGGTGCAGATGATGTCTGCATGTCTGCCCTGCTACTACAGCTGGCACTGAGCTCCAGAGCCTGTGCCAAGGGCACTCAGGGGTGCGTGGGCTTCAGCTCCGCCTGCCTGCTCCAGCCCAGCCTGTGGATCTGCAAGGCTCCTGCAGCCAAAGGCCTGGTGCTGGTTCCAGCTCTGTGGCTTCTTGCTAAGACTTGCATGGAGCCACAGAGCAGGTTGGTCTTGTGTGTTTGATCTTCCTTCCATGGAGCCTGCAGCTCCAGCCGGAGCAGCTGGCTGAGGGAGAAGGTATCCCAGCCCCATCCAATCTCCAGGGTGGGCTGGCACAGGGATGGGCTGTGTCCAACAGCAGAAGGGGAAGTATGGCCGTGCAGCCTTGGCAAAGTGCTCGCTTTGCGTTTTGCTGTGCCCAGATTACGTGAGGGAGTTGCAGCAGAGACAACTCTGCAGGAAAATCCATTCCCACCTTATCTCCCATCAGGAATGCATTTAGTTGCCTACATCAAAGTAGATGATCTGCTGCTTCCCTCCTTGCTGCCCTAATCCTCTCCTTCACGCTGAAAAAAACCTAATCAGTGCCTTGCCCCACCATAACGAGATCCGAATGTTAATTATCAGCATCTTACCTTCCTACCCTTCCCAATGCCCTGCCTTCCAGCCCCGAATAGCTTTCCTCCCTCCTTGCTCCTCTCCATCCGGTCCTCCCACGCTCCTGGGCATGCTGTTGAGCCTGGCTCAGTAGAAGTTGTCCTGCAGGATGCTTCCTTCCCTTCCATTTAAGGACAGGAATTCCTCAGGGAGCTGGGGCGTGGACGGGATCCCTCCCTTCACCCCATTGTCAGGACTTCTCCCTATGCCTAATTATTGCCTGTCCCTGCAGGAAGCTCCTTGCCTGGCCGTCGGGCAGAGCCGCGGCGTCTCCCAGCCCTTTGTGGGAAGACTCATTCCCAGCTGGATGCCAGGCTTGGGGCCGGGAAAGGTGCCCACCCTTATCATGGCTGGCGAGCAGGACTGACCCAAGCCAGCCCTGATGTTGTCAGCAGGAGCCTGTGCTGGCTCCATGAACAGGCTGAGTTGGTGAGGGAAGAGGAGAACTTGTTTTCAGTGTCAAAACCTGCCTTACAGAGGGGGAGCAGCAGAGCTGAAGCACAAAAATGGTGTCAGAGTGCGGTGGGCTGGGCTGGTGTGGCCTCTGCTCCAGCACATGGTAACCTCTTACCCTCCTCTCTTCCAGGTTCATGACTGGGAAGGGGCTGGTCATCTACCCAGAGATTGGGGATAAACTGGACATTATCTGCCCCAAGGCGGAGCCGTCCAAGCCTTACGAGTACTACAAGCTGTACCTGGTGAGGAAGGAGCAGGCGGATGCCTGCAGCACCGTCATGGACCCCAACGTGCTGGTGACGTGCAACCGGCCCGAGCAGGAGATCCGCTTCACCATCAAGTTCCAGGAGTTCAGCCCCAACTACATGGGCCTGGAATTCAAGCGGCAGCAGGATTACTTCATCACATGTGAGTCGCCCTCCTCCTCCTCGCTGCCAGCCCTGGCTCGGGAGGGCTCGGGCGCCTGGAGAGTGTCACCAGGCGCTTGTGTGTGACTTGGCCGGTGCAGAGAGCTGACACGGATGGAAAATATGTCCCTCTGGATGGGAGCAGGGGGAGGAATGTGTCACTGGCTGAGTGGGTCACCAGTCCCTATCTGGCTGCTGTGCTGTGTCCCCTGCCCTGCTCATGGCTGGGAACAGGAGCACATCCCCATCTGGGGTCAGCCCTGGAGTGCTGTCATCCCTGGAGCCTATTTTTTGCTGCCATCTTTGCTGGAAGTGTTGAGGGGTTTTGCTTTGGGGCTGGGGAGAAAGAGAAATGGTGATGCTTGTCCTTATTCCTGGGTATTGCCTCCAAGAGCAGCAGCCCCAGCACGAGGAAGTGCTGATGGTGTCCAGTGTGTGATATGATCGAAATGGCTGAAAAATTCTGTACACTGGCTTGTTCTGTTTGTGTCTTGGTGCACCATGGCATTTTATGGAGGGGAGAGAGAAGAGACTGGAATTTTCTTGGATCCTGTGGTCTGTGCGTGCAAGGGACTGCTGCACAGAAATGTATCCCCCTGTGCCTGCTCTGGTGTGGATAGAGGGGGAGCTCAGCCATGTCTGGGCAGTGCTGCCAGCTCTCTCTTTGTCCCCTCCCCTCCTCCTCAGTCTGGCTGTCCCCGCCTGGCTGGGCGCACTGCAAAGGGCACGGCGGCCACGGCTCAGCTCCTCTTGCTGTGTGCTGTGGGCTCTGCGGCAAGTGGCTGGCACAGGGGTCACTGCCCGTGTGGGAGCGAGCTCCCAGCCCTGGGAGCCGTGTGTTCCCAGCTGGAAACAGGGTATTTTTAGCCTGGAATCTTTGGGAAGGGGTAGCAAGGCCATGGCAGGCAGTGGAGATGGGAGGGGCTGTGCTGTAGCGTGATGCTGTGGTGAGGCTGCTGGTCTGATGTCCCCAGCGAGCCTGGCTGGGGCTGTTGGAATCTTGCTACAGAGTAATTTGGGATAAACCTGATGCAGAGGAAGCAGCCAGGCCTGGCTCTGGCAGGTCAGCCTTGAGCCCTCATCACTTCTGTCATGGCAAATTTTGCCAGGTGGTGACAGGGGCTCGCAGGGGGCTCTGTTACCTGTGTGGCCGTGGAGATGCCAAAGTGGCTTCTGCATGGTCAGCCAGGGAAGTTTCCCTAACAGGAGGGGTGACAGCAGGGATGACCTGGCACCACAACCTGCAGAGCCAGCTTGGCTCGGTGCTGGCAGCGACCGTGGGCTCTGCAGGGCTGAGTCACTGTGACAGGGCCAGGCTCTTCCAGAACAATGGTCACTGTCACTGTCCAGACATGGGGATGTCTGTCCTGTGTCACTTGACAGGCACCAGCTTTGAAGCCATTGTGTACAGGACACCCTGGTTCCAGTCCAGATGCCCCAGATGGGCTGGGGATTCCAAAACCCGTGGCGCAGCTCCCATATAGGCTTCCATCTCCCTTAGCACAGCTACACCAGCCTGGTGGCTCTGGGATGGCAAAGTTCAGCCCTTCTGCCATCCTTCAGCTGATGGAAAGCTTGATTGAATATAAGCTTTGCCTGCAGTGGGCAAAAACTTGAAAGAGAAGCCAAAGTGCCAGGCTTGGGTCAGCCAAGCATCTTGAAGTACTTGGTCAGTGGCTCCTCTGTGTTCGGGGGTCAAGTTCAAGCACTGACATGGTCATCAAGCTAATGAGGGCTGAAATTGGGGTCCTCTGAGCTACAGCCCATGGGACTCTCAGGCTGCAAAGAGCCCTCAAAGACAAATAAGTTCCCCAAAACAAACTTAGGAGGTGAACAAAGCACCGAGAAGAGGAAATATGGGATCCCTCTTATGGTAACCAAGTCCATCAGGAAGGTGGAGGCAGAAGGATTTACAGCCTCTGAATTACCCAAATTTTAAGGAGCTGTTTTGCATTTCACACAAAAACTGAAGTGAAAATCAACCTCCCGGAGCTTTGGGAGGTGCTTTCACAAGCGGCCGCCGGTGCATTGTCGACTCCAAACGCGGCTCCCGCGGGGCCCCCGCAGCTTTGAGCCGATGCCAGCTCCCCTGCGCGGCTGCCAGCACACCTGGGTCACTGCAGGTGACCGGCTCCGGCTCGCTGCGGATCCGATGGGACACGCAGCCGGGATTTTGCAAAGACGGCATAGCCCAGGTTGGGAAATCCCGGCTGTGCGTCCCGTTGGATGTCGGGCTGAGCCTTTTAAACTCATTTTTTAATATAAAATCCTGTTTATCCTCTTGTTCCCGGTTTCAGGCTGTATAGGGATGCAGCGACTGGGATGCTTGGAGAATCCCTGTGGGATGCCCCCCCTCTCCTCAGGGGGGGCCGGCAGTGCCCTCTGCCCCTGCCTTGGACCGTTTCTGACTTTAATTTCTCTTGACTCCTCCAAGCTTTGATGTGAAACCCCTCGGAGCTGGGAGCTACCAGCTGAACTTTGGCCCCTGGGTGGGCTGAGGATGCTCCTGTGATCTGACCATACCCTCTGCTGAGCAGCCCCAGGAGTTCTTTCTGCCAAGAAATAAAATAGCCAAAAAAACAAAGTCAAAAGTCTCCTGAGCAGACCACCCACATGTTGTCTTTTTCCCCCCCCCCAATTTTTCTCCCCTCCCTTTCCCCAAGCTTTGCCTGGACACACAAAAGGTTTTTTTTCTCCCTTTTCATTTCTAAGCCGGGGAAGCAGCGCTGGAGCCGAGGGGAGCAGGGCGTGTGCCACTCATCCCCCACCTTCCCCAGTGGCTGGAAAACCTCCTCACCAGAGCTGGGGGGCTTCCCAGGGTCCCTCTATTCAGGACTGCTCCTTGCCATTGCTTTGGATATGCCAAGCCTTGTTTAGGGACACTTTTATCATGGAGGGACACGGCCCCAGCCCTCGGCTTAGCAATGAAAAGGCTTTTGAAAGCTGCTGTTCCCTGTCCCCGTCCTCTCTGGAGTCTCACACTGACCCCCTCCACACCAGCTCCAGGCTTTCCTTAAAAGCATCTCTGCTCCTGGGGATGGATAAGGAAAGGTGATGCTTATTTCTGAAGCTTTTCATAATGAACAAGATGCAGCAGCATCTGCCTGCAGGTCTACACTGGAGACAGAGGCTGGGGGGACATGTGGACCTCCAGCAGGACGTGGGCACCATCCCCGGGATGAAGTGCTGAGAGAGTGAAGGAGATAGGAATTTGGGAATTGTGTGTTTTATATAATGATGTGCTGTGGTTGCTCCCATCCCTGGGTCTCCTGGGTGTTTCCCTGCTTGCCTTTGGTGTCTTGGTGTGATTCCCTGCCCCCAGTGTCCTGTCCCCTCCCTTCAAAATGCTTCCCACTGGAGTAGCCTCCCCCCTGCCTGGTGCCTGCACTCCTGGGATGTCGTGGGCAGCTCCAGCCCCACCATGGCTTATCCAGCCCTGCAGGTTCAGCTCCCTCCACCTCCCCTCCTAATTCACTCCAGCTCCTAATTGCGTTTGCTGCTCCTCTTTGAACTTGCTCCAGTTTTACTATCTCTGGTAATGAGGTGCCTGGATAGAGATCCATTAATCCCCGTGTCCTGGCAGCAGGGTGATGTGAGGAGGAGCTCCTGGAGTGGCTCCCTGCTATCCCAGAGCTCTGGATCAGACAATCAAAGAATAGTTTGGGTTAGAAGGAACTGTTAAATGTCACCTAGTCCATCCCTGGAATGTCCCATCCCTGGAAGTGTTCAAGACCAGGTTGGATGGGGCTTGGAGCAACCTGGTGTACACCGGGTGGAAGGTGTCTCTGCTCATGGCAGGGTTAGAACTGGATGGACCACAATAGTTCCCAGATCCTTCTCTGGTTTTTGGGGCTGCTGGTGGTCCTGGCAGCTCCTTCTGTGTTCAGTGGGGTGTAGAGACCCCAGGCAAACCTCATTCAGCCTCGGGGTGCACTCCAGGCAGCTGTTTGCAGATGTGGTGGTGGTGCTGAGATGTTCTTCCAGGTGTTCTTCCTCAGTGTCCAACCTGTCCCATGAGCCTCTTTAAAGCACAGAGCCCTTGTTTGATGACAATGCTGAAGGAAAGGAAGGTCCTAATAGATGTTTCCTCATAAATCCGACACATTTGCTGTTTATTGTGAGTCCTTAAGCCCTTCAATCCATTTTTGATGTAATAACGTCCGTAATCCAATCCAACGCTTTTTGGCAGCGGGATGCAGTGAGAGCGGATCTATTACCCTGAGTGTTGTGTTAAAGCCCTTGTCTTGCATTTCTGTTTTTAGATGCAATTAGTCTTAACCTGGCAAGAGTTATTTGTTGTAAACCATCGCTGCTGCTGCGATGTGGCTTCGTCCCCGGGCCACGCTCCGTCAGCATTTTCCTGCAGCTCAGCATGAGGAAGGGGGTCACCTATACCCTGCCAGCTGCCAGGATCATCCTTCCTCCTCGGGAGCTTTTTTGGGACACGTTGCCATACTCGCTTTTCTGGCTGTGCTCCTCCAGCTTCCGTTGGTTTGGGAAGCCTTCAGCCTGTGCCAGTGCATGTGTGCAGAGCCGCTCGCGCTCCTTCCTGCATTGCTTGGGATTTGATAATTCCGTCCCTGGTTCCTTGGGCTGGGGGCTGTGCCAGGGGGGCTTTGTCAGCCTGCCAGCTCTTTGCTGATGCCATTTGAATGTGGCCACTTTCATGTGCTCCTCATGCTCCTTCCCACAACTTCTTTGGTGGAGGGGAGTTGAAAGCCCAAGGGCCGTTTGATGCCATGATGGGAGCTGTGAACTTCTGCTGATAAAACTCCAATTAAGCGGCTTCCTCATTCTTCACCCAAAGGGGCCCGGCTTGCGACACACCCGGGCCAAGCAGAGCCGGCCTGGTGGCATCCATCTCGTTTTGGGGCTTTGCTCCTCCATCCCCATCCCCATCCTGCTGGGAGCTGCTGGCAGGGGATGGTGATGCCGCGTGGGAGCCGCTGGCTGGACACAAACGGCTCTAACGGTGTCCTGCTCCTGACTTCAAAGCCCGGGCCCTGGCCATGTCAAACCCAAATAATGGCCCTTAGACAACACGCGGTTCCTTGTCTTGCAGGCTTGTCTGAAGAGCGTGACCACAGTAAATGTGATTTTGTTGAGCCCTGTCCCTTAAGCCTCTGCCTCTTTTCTCTTCTCCTCCTCCCTCCTGACCTTTTCGGCTCAGCGCTGTCCCCGGACAGCCCCTGGCAGCTGATCTCATGGCTCAGCCTTTCACGGCCCTAATAGGGATGAAAAGCCCCCTCAGAAAGGGCCGGTGTCCCGGGCCTGGCCGGGAGGTAAATACCCCGTGCTTTGATCTGCTCTGGGGCCAGGGGGGCCCTGCCTGCCACAAACCCCGCCCAGGGGTCCCTGCCTGCCATAACCACCCACCCAGGGGTCCCCATGCCCGCTCATCTCCCTGCCTGCTGGGCAGCCCAGCTCTGCCTACAGCCCTGGCACAGCAAAGGGCTCTGGAGCTGGGCACTGGGTGCTGTCTGCCTGGGGAATTGGGCTGGCTGTATCCCAGGATGCTCTTCCCCAGGAGAAATGATTGGCAAGAGCATCTCTATCATTGTCACGACCCCTTTAACATTGTCACGACCCATTAGGAGAAAACAAAACATGTTTAACTCCTCAGTGCTCCTGAGCACTGAGGTGACAGTAGAGGTGGTAGAGGTGATGGCAGTGAAGAGGTGGCATCTCCCCCTGCATCACCTGCCTGATCCTGCTCTGGTGTGGTGGGAGGCTCACGCCAAAGCAAATCTTTTGGTGCATCCCATCTTCCCTTTCCTCACCCTGGCTCTTCCAGCCCCTGCTCCTCCTGCCATGTCTGCAGCAAATCCAGGGTATCTCCTGGAGCTGCAGCTGCGTGGATTGTGGTGAACCTGGCTCTTTAGTGATGGTCACCTCTGAGGACTTCGTCAGGACACTGGAAGTGATTAAATTTGCCTGCTTTTGGATTAAACATTGAGTAGGAGACTCTTAAGGCAGAAAGAGTTTTCAGCTTGATGAGGAATTGAAACAAATCCTGGCATACTGGTGTGGCTGAGAAGCTGTGCATGGATAAGTGCAGGCAGCTACTTCCTTGGCATATTTTTTAAAATAACCATAACATCAAGACCCTCTCCCTGGGCTTTTCTCCTGGGATCCCTATTGCAATCCACTGCTCCTGTAGTGCTGGGAAGAGGCTTGTTGGTGTTACTGCAGCTCTGAACTGGTGTGGAGGGGTCTGTAATGGTGAGTGCTGGGATGTGGTGGTGGATGCTGGTGATGGTGGGTGCTGTCAGTCAGACCAAGAGCTCACTGGGAGCTCCAGGAAGCACCATCACACTGTTGCTCTGTCAGCCTCTGTCCCTGATCACCTGAAGTTTTCTCTGAGCCCCTGGGAGTGTGGATGGAGCCTGAGCTCAGGTGGGCAGCTGGTGTTGGCCTTGCAGCTGGGGGATAGCACTCCATCCCCTTCCCAAAGGATTTCTCAGTCATCCCCCAGAGGTTTTGCTACCTAACAGGAGAGATTTACACCCTGTTAAAAGGCAGTAAGTGCTTTCCTCCCCTCCTGCTCCCAGCGGGGCCCACAAATGACTCTGGCAGAGCATCAGGTGGGGAATTATGTGGCACTTTCATCCTGACCTGTCTCCAGTTGCTTGGGGTGACCACAGAGACTGTACAAATCACCGTCCTCTCCCAATGATGTGCTCTTTCTTTGGAAGGGATGGACAGACCTGAAGACAAAGGGTTTATTTAGGGCTGTGGTCCTCCTGAGCTGAGCAGGAAGCAGGATGGACACCGGGAGTTTCCACAGCTCATCCATACAGACGGTGTTGATGATAAAGGGCTTGAGTGAGTCACCAAGCTGTGGTCCTGCAGCCAAGATGTGCTTTCCAGCCTGGATGAGGTTCCCTGCAATCCAGCAGTGACTCTTAATTATGATACTAATTAGGGCTAGTTATAATTTTCCACCAGAAAGCTGTTTTAATGGGAAATTAGCTTTTCACTTAAGCATTACTTGGGTTAAAGTGTCTTTTCCAGTGGATACTTCAGTGTTTGCCTGTGCTCCCTTTGCCCC
>NW_005054456.1:225031-225447 GCF_000277835.1 Geospiza fortis
GGTGTCCTCCCTTCTTCCAGCTGTAACTGTGTGTGTTCCTCTGCTCTGTATAAGGAATGGGGCTAATTTAACCCTTTAATTTGATTTTGGGGGTGCTGACCGTGGCCAGAGAAAGCCAAACCCCATCCCAACCACCATCCCATGTGGTGGTTTTCATTCCTATTTCCAGCTGTACATTTGAACTGGGGATTTTCCCACTGTGTTTGCTGGAGCAGGGAGTGTGGGGTGGGATGGCCAGATTCCCAGTTGCTGCAGCAACAAGCTCCTCACCTGCCCTGCACAGCTGTGGGGAGGGACACAGCAATCCCCATGGCTTCATGGCATGGCAGTGCCGTGGTGGCAGGGAGGAGAGCAGAGGGGCCCTCCCGTGGTCAGCGGTGCCGCTGGAGCAGTCCCCAGGCCCTTCTCCCTCCCTG
>NW_005054456.1:225753-242094 GCF_000277835.1 Geospiza fortis
CAGGAGAGGGGCTGGAGGATGTGTGCAGGGTGGGGGGCTCGTGTCCCCACAGTGGGGCTGGCTAGGAAGTGACACCAATATTAATAGTACCAATAACGGGATGCCCTGAGTTGGAGATGCGTGGCCCTGATGCCTGGGAGGAGCAGGAGGAGGAGGAGGAGGAGCAGGAGCTGTAACCAAGCCGTGCTCCCTGGCGGCCCCAGGGAGTCGGTGTGCAGTGGAGCAGGCGGGTGCCTCTGCTCGGTGACCTGGAAGTGGCTCCGTGTCCCCTGGGGTGCCAGCCCTGGTTGGGATGGGGGGAAGGAGCTCAGTGCCCGTGGTGGGCTGGGCTCCAGTGCAGCACCTCTGTGTCAATACCGAGGGGGTGTAAAACAGCTTGAAAGATCTGGAGAGGGGAGGTGGCAGGAGCTGGGATTTTATTTGAAGTGCAGTCTGCTTGTGGATTCCTGCAGTGTCCGAGCATATCAGAGATGGGGGAGGTGGATCTCCAGGGTGACCTGTAGGAGCTTCACCTGTGCCAGGAGGGGCTTTCAGCCCAGGGGTGTCGAGGCTGGGCTCAGGCTGCTCTGCAAGCTGCCCCTTGCCCCCGTGGTCCTGGCAGGATGGGGGTCAGGCTGTGGGGCACCGGTGGGATGCTGCCACCTCTCCTGAAGTGATAGAAACACGAACCTTGTGCAGGTCTGGGGGTGAGGGGGGTGTGAGGATGGCGGCCGGGCTGCGGCCACGCCGTGCCTGGCTGGGGCTGGAGCAGGGCTGAGCTGCACAGATGGAAGAGTGATTAAGAGCAATAAAAGGAAAGAGACTTGGATTCGCTACAGTCTCAGCACATTAATTGTGCTTTGGGGCCCAAATCATAACGCAGCCCTGCTAGAGGGAATCCAGCAGAGAAACCAAACATCTCGCTCTGGCCAAGGCTGACCATTTAAGAGACCCTTGCCTTCATCTCTTGCCAGGTATTACTTCCAGCGTCTTCCATCTGCCAAAACCCGAGTTCTCCTTTGAAATATTTTTAGGGGAGGGAGAAAAGCTCTGGTGACACCGAGTGCTGGCGCTGGGGAGGCAGCAGGGACAGCACATGGCATTGCTGGCTTGGAGACGGGACCATGGGGTTGTTGGGGATCTCAGCCATCTGTCCCAGCTCTGTGGTGTGTGTCACTGGGCTGGATGGGCGTGTGGGATTCCAGGAGTGGAGGTCCTGCCTGGCTTCCATGGTGGCTGAGCATCTCCTCTAAATTGACAAGCAATTACATGGTTAATGGTATCACTGTTAAATCCTCATCACTCAGCAGCCCGGGGCTTAATGCTCCATTAGGGCAGAGGCATCTGATGGCTCTCTGGGCTGGGAGCAGCCTTTGGAAGTCAGCCTTTGGAAGTCAGCCTTTGGAAGTCACTGGCCAGAGGTTATTTTTGCTCTCCCAGTCCTACAGCCAACCTGTGAATCCATCCAAAATGGAATAAGGCAGGAAAATGCTCCTGTGCGCTCAATGTTGCTGGGTCTTGCTGGACTGAGCCTTGCTGGTGTGGCATGGGGAGGTGACAGTGTTGTTTGAGACCTGCCATTTCCTATTCCATGGCTATTCCCAGCTCCCTGCCTGGCTTCCTTCGTTGTGTCACAGCTCTGCCTCCTGCTGCTGCCCTGCAGCTGCCTCTCTGCAGCTCAGGGCTCTCCCAGCTCTCCTGCAGCCGTGCCTGTGGATTTAACATTTTCCTCTGTGGGTTGCTGACTCTGGATTCCATCGGCAGCTGAGGATTGGTGGTGTCACCACAGCTCATCCTAACCGTGGCAGTGAGTGGCACAGGTACCTGAGGAATCCATCAAGTGCCACGCAGATCCCAGTCTGGATCCTCTGGAGCTGGGCTGAGCTGAGCCTGGAGCCTTCTGCTGGAGCTTCTTCCACTGGGAAAGCAGGAAACAGAGCGGGAGGAGCAGCTCTTCATTGCTGAGCTTCACAGGGAATTGCACTGGAGGAGCCTTTCCCGATGGATCAGGGACCTGCTGCTCTCACATCACCCTGCCCTGCATGTTCACATCCAACTCTCTGGACTCTGCACCGTTTGGATGGATTTGGGGATTTAGGATTTTGACTTTTGGAAGCCCAGCCAGCTGCGTGGAGCATCCAGCTTCTCTCTGGCCCATTGTGGATTTACACAGAATGTGGAAGCTCATGTCCTTGTTTCCAGAGGCCATTCCAAGACCATCACTGTGGGTTTTACAAATGTTTTTCCCTTTTTTCTTCCCTCAAGCAACTGATTCATTTTTCCACATGGTTCCCTCTCAAAACTACTTTCTCCCTCATCATTTCCATGGCTAGAACAAGAAGAAAATTTGTGTCCAAGTGTGGGGAGGGAAGAAGGATGCTCGGCTGTGTCCCTTCGTCCATCCCTGTGGCTCCAGCTGCTCCCTCTGTCCTCTTTGGACCTTTAATATTTTTTGTTGTATGTGGATGGAATGTCTTCATAGTTATTTGGAGAAACTGCTGCCTTTGTGGAGTCTTCTGGTTTCCCCCACTTGAGCCACGCTTGCTTGTTACCACATTTTGTTATAATTAGTTAATTATTTATAAATCAGACCTTGTGAGGCCTCACAGGGACTGGTTTTTACGGACTGCTGCCTTCTCCCTCGATGGATGAGTCTCTTTGAGATGCAACAACCCATGGCATGGAGCTGGGAAGCTGGGAAGCAATTCAAGGAGCTGCTTCAGGGCTGTGAGCTGGGATGTACCTGCTGATTTCACCCCCAAACCGGCGGCTCCGGCCTGGGAGAACTGGGCTGCTGAGCCTTCTGCTGGAGTTCACTCCTGATGTGTTTTTATGGGGAGTCTGAGCTCAGGTCCATCCTGTTTGGATTCCAGAGAACTCGTGCGGGCTGTTGGGGGTGTTTCTCCACATTCCCAGGCATTTGCGTGGGGCTTGGTGCTGACAGTGCTGCTGTTGGAAGGGCTGCCAGCAGATCCCAGCTGGATGCACCATCCCAGCTGGATGCACAGCTCCATCCCAGGAGCTGCTGGCAGGGGGGACCCTGCTGTGGGAGAGGTGTTAACTCAGCAAATGGCCCAAGGACTTTCTGATTAGGAAAACATTTGCTGGGGTTTCAGGCTTGATTGCACAGAGGTGTTTGGAAAGAGCTGATGGACTCAGAGCCTGCTTCCTGGAGGGATCTGGGTGTGCTTTCCAGTTTATCCCAGCGTGGAGGCTCATGGAGGTACCCAACCTCCTGCTGGGTGCCTCATTGCACTGTACTCCAGCCTCTTCCTGTGCCCTCACCAACACCCAGCAGGGTCCAATGGATTCATCCCAAATTTCTGTCAGTCACCTGCCCTCCCAGACCTGCTTTTTTGCGGGATGGAGGCAGGAATTGGGCTGCACAGGGAACCTGAAACCCTGGGGCTGAGCTTTGACTTGAGGCTCTGGGAAGTGTTGGCTGCACTGTGCTGGCCAAGTCCTGCCTTGTGTCTGGAAAATTATCCCTGGACTCCATGATTCTCCATCACATTGCCTTCCCCAAGCTGTTGCTGAGCTCCTCCCAGGTTTCCCTGCTTCCCTGGGTGAATTGATCCTTGTGGTTAGATTTGGTGGAGCACTGGGATGCTTTGTGTTTGCATGGGGGTGGGATGGGGTGGGAACCATCCACAGTGACCACATCCAGGGCCCTGGTGGGGTCAGAAACCAGTTTTCTGAGTCTGTTTAGCAGAATCTGCCATTTAGGTGCTTAATCCTGAAATCTTTGTGTTTGGGTTTGTTCTCTCTTGTGTTCCCCCTGCCCTGAGCCCTGCAGAGGGCTGGAGGATGGGGGAGGATGGGGGAATCTTCCCTGTGCTCCCATGGGATCCAAGGGCTGAAAACTCCGTGCCGGCTCTAGCGAAAAGTTAATGTGAATTTAAGTGACTTCTGCCCTGCAATTAGAGCCCCCGGAGTCCACTGGGGCTCTGAGTTTACATTCTTCACCGAGGCACAGGGTGTAATTAGAGATGTATAATTTAAACTGTGCATATGCAAGTGTTCCCATTCTGTACCAGGAGCAAAGGAAATTATCCAGGAATTAAAGGGGGAGGAGGGTGCAGGCATGGAGAATGGCTCACTTGTGTGGATGTGGCAGTGAGAGGAAGCTGCAGGGATCATGTCCTCACTGCTGCAGGCAGATTTGGAAGGAGCAGGAGCTGGGAATTCAGAGGGCTCTGGATTGGGGTGTGAAGATGTGGCTGTAATGGGAGGTCAGGAGTGAATCCCTGGGATAGGAGGTGCCAGGAGATAGCTGGGACCTGCTTGGCAGTGCCAGGGGACAGTGAGGACCTGCACAGTAATGCCAAGGAGCAGCAGAGAGCTGCCCAGCAGTGCCCTTCCAGCTCCTAGGAGCCTGTCTAACGTTCCCTCTCTTTTCCTACAGCCACTTCCAATGGCACTCTGGATGGCCTGGAGAACCGGGAAGGAGGGGTCTGCCAGACACGCTCCATGAAGATTGTCATGAAAGTGGGGCAGGGTGAGTCCTCCCATTCCCTGGGGTCTCCTGCTGCACCCTGAACCAGGGTCCCTGCTCCTCTGGGGGATGTGGGAGTTCAAGATTCCAGGGAAACTGAGGCCAGGCCAGCTGCTCCTGGGGGCACTCTTGGGTTAGTTCAACAGAATTTCATTTTTAGGATCTTTCTTCCTGCCTTTTTTCTCCTGCCAACATGGCGCATGTGCGGAGCACTGGGATTGAAAGGGAGCGATTGTTCCCGGTTACCTCGTGGGCCATATCCCGGCGGGAAGTGAGCTCAGCACAGGACCCATGAGCCCTGCAAGTGTCTCAGGGGGCTGGCACAGGCAGTGCCCCTGTCACTTCCTGGCCATCCAAGGGGGGATTGTAGCTAGCCAGGCATCAGAGATTTGGCTTGGCAGCTCTCAGCTCTGGAGGCCACCAGGCTCTGGAGACTCTGGCAGTGGGACACTAGGGGTGTCACCAGCAGGCTCTTCTCCTGGAGTTCCTGCTTCCCACCACCTCCATCCCAAGCTGCTTCCCAGCCCCAGTGATGCCCTGGCCTCATTTCAGCCTCGACTCGGATGCGCAGCTCCCGATTCTGCTTCTCATTATTGTGTTTGCACGTTGGGGCCAATATTTATAATAAACAGGCAAAGCTGTGCTGCAGCCTTGGCCTCCTGCCTGCCCTTCCCTTCCTTTGCTCCTGCTGCCCGAGCAAGAAACCTGTCCCAGCCCACGCATGGGAGCTCTGAAAACAGCAAACCAGGGAATTAGGGTGGGGACCTGCTTCCCACAAGCCCTGGAGCAGCTCAGCCTTGCTCTGTCGCTCTCAGCATCTCCCAGTGCTCCTGTGCCCCATGGGAGTGCCTGACAACTGGGGGCACCTCTTTAGGGGGAACAAGCTGCTGCCTTCCAGGTTGGACCAAGGCTTCTCATCCATCCCTCCCCTTTCCCAGATCCCAACGCGGTGATCCCAGAGCAGCTGACGACGAGTCGGCCGAGCAAGGAGTCGGATGACACCGTGAAGGTTGTCACTCAGAGCCCACGCAGCAAGGTCCCGGCGGTGGAGGAGCCCGGCAAGCCAGGTGGGTATCCCAGGGATCCCCAGGAGTGGAATCAGATGAAGCTGAGAAGTTTTTCTTTTCTTCCTGCCTGGATCAGCATCTAAGCACTGCTCCTTTGGGAGCTGCAGCTGCCCTGGCCCAGGGGTCAGTAACTGGAGACTGGGGAGCTCTGGGTGTCAGAGTCCACATTTACCAGGGCATCCTGGTCTGGAATGGTGTCATGTGGACACAATCAACACTCTGCTCCATAGGCTGGGAGAAAGGAACGGGATCAGTGGTGTAGGATGTGGAACAGGGCATGTGGTGCCCCCTCTGTGGATGCCTGGGGCTCCTGCCTGCCCTGCCCAGTCCTTCCCAGGGATGTGTGGGTCTGACTGGGGTGGGAAGGTGGGGAGCAAGTTGCATCCCCTTGGAGGTGAGGGGTTCCCCTCCTTGGGAGCATGGCAAGAGAGTGTTGTGCTGAGTTTGAGGGGCAGAGAGGGGCTCCAATGAGCAACTGATCCCGCTGCTCCACAGGTGTGATCCATGCATGGACAGAGCACAGATCTGCTGCCTCTCTGACCCCCATCTCCCCTTGCCTTGCAGGCTCCGTCAACCAGGACGGCCAGGAGACCCAAGGTCCCAGCGATGGCTTCCTGAGCTCCAAGGTGGCCGTGTTCGCGGCCATCGGTGCCGGCTGCGTCATCTTCATCCTCATCATCATCTTCCTTGTCGTACTCCTGATCAAGATCCGCAAGCGGCACCGGAAGCACACGCAGCAGCGAGCTGCAGCCTTGTCCCTCAGCACCTTGGCCAGCCCCAAATGCAGCGGGAACGCGGGCTCAGAGCCCAGCGACATCATCATCCCCTTACGGACTACAGAGAACAACTACTGCCCGCACTACGAGAAGGTGAGCGGGGACTACGGGCACCCCGTCTACATCGTGCAGGAGATGCCCCCGCAGAGCCCAGCCAACATTTACTACAAGGTGTGAGGAGCAGCCTGAGAACGGCCGATGCAGCAGTGCGGGAGCGCCGGGCGCGGGGCTGGCGCCGCAGGGAGGAAGCGAAACGTTCCCCCTGCCCTGGCGCGGCGCGGGCAGCGCCGGGAGCGGCGCCGGGGAGCGGAGGGCTCAACGCTCACGTGCTGATTCTCCCCTTTGTATTTAGTTTTGTAGTTCTCAGCTTTTGTAATCCCGAGACTCTGAGGGTGAGCCTTCAGCCTCCTCCTCTTCTTCTCCAGACTGTGGCCGGCCATGGGGGGCGGGCGCCGTGCCTTTCTGTGCTCGGGACACCGCTGGCAAACCCGGAGACTCCACCTCCCCTTTGTGGTTTGGGATTTCCCCGTCACCCTTCCGGGCCTGTGGGAAGTGCCCGCCAGCGCCGCAGGGCCCCGGAGCCTGGAGCAACGCCGGGGCCTCGGTCCCAGGAGCAGCGAGCGCACAGGGGGATGAGGAGGAGGAGGAGGAGGATGCTTTGCCATGGTGCCAAGATGCAGACAACTGTGCAGGGAGGAAGCTGGCAAACCCGATTTACTACTACTACTATTATTATTATTATAATAATTATTTTAATTTTTTTGTAACATTTTTATTTTTGTGAATTCTGGGCGGGACTCCGGCCTGCCACCTCTGGGCACACGCCATCACCTCCTTCCAGCACGTCATCCTGCCGGCCACGGGGCAGATCCCGCTCCCCCCACTGCCCCTGGAAACTTTTGTGTTCGTAGCTGTTGACTCTTGTTTTAGTCTCTTTATAAAAAGAAAGAAAGAAAAAAAATTTCTATCTCCACCCTGTCTCAAGCGTTCAGTGCGCGAGGGGCTGGTCACTGCTCCTGCCCCGCGCAGAGCAGCCTCGGCCTGGCAGCTCTTCCCAACCCCTCTGGAGCATCCCACTGTGGAAAAAGGCCTCTGGCTTTCCATCGGGCTGGGGCTGAGCCTGCTGGAAGCAAAGTAGGGGGTGGCAGGGGGAAGCTGCAGCCCCCTCCCAAGCTGGGCATACTGCAGGTGGTTGTCCTTGGTAAGGAAAACTGGAAAACAAAGGTTCCCAACTTGCAGCTTGTGCCAGGAGTGTCAGGAGGAGGCTGGTGCTCGGGATTGAAAGCCCCCAAGAGGCTGGAACACCAAGCTTAGCTTGGTTGGGAGCTGAGCCAAAGGCTTTCCACCCTCCTGCTTTACCTGAAGAATCCAGTGCCCCTCGGTGGGACCTTCTTTGGGGACCAGCCCCACTGTGCCTGTTCCCTGCCCTGCTCCTGGTGCAGGAGCATTCCCTGTCCTGCCACCTCCTGGGGGTCCCCAGCTCGAGCTCCCCTGCCCTTGCCTTGCCCATCTCCCACCCAAAACTGGAAGGGGTTGAGCCTGTCTGGTGGGATCATTCCCAGCTTCCTCTTCCCAGGAGGAGCTGCCAGCACAGTGGCTGATGCCAGTGATTCCAGCAGGGCTGGCAGTGCCCTGTCACTGCCTGTCCTTGGGCTGTCCCCCCTTCCTCACTTTCTTTTCCTTCCAGCAGTAGCTGCTTTTGCTCAGGGAGCAGGAGTGGGGCCGGCGGGGCTGTTCCCGCCTGGGCTGTTCCCGCCTGTCCCCAGGGCCCCGAATCCCGCCTTAGGAAGTGCCCAAAGAGCGAGGGAGCTGCTCTGCTAAAGTGCCTTGACAAGGAGCGGGCGGGGGCGGGGGCAGAGCAGGGACAGGGGCCCGTGGCCTGGGAGGATCTGGTGACTTGGGGGGACCCGGTGGCCCCAGGGGGATCTGGTGGCCCGGCTGCTGCGCTGGGGTTTGGCCCTGAGCGGGATGGGAGCATCCTGTGGTGCCACGTTGTTTGGTTTAGGGCAGGAATTAGGGCTGGAGCGGAGTGGGGTGTCCCAGCTCCCCTCCTGCCCTTGGCATCCTGAGGTGGTTCTGCTTCCAGGGCCTCAAACCAGCTGCTTCCCTCGGGAGAGATGCACCCCATTGGGTGCTCCCCCTATTCCCCATCCCAGCACTGCTTCCCCCGTGTAGCACCTTCCATCCCTCTCTCCTCTGTGGGATCCACTGCCCATCCTGGCCTGGGAGCCGCCCCCACCAGGACCCCCATTCCCCAATGGGGAAATCCCAGAGAATTGTGTCTTAAAAAAAATCCCTTCCCTCTTCCCTCTGCCAAACCTTAGGCTGTGTTTCCCCAAGTGGGAAGAGCCCTGGCTGGGTGGTGGTGGCAGTGGTGATGGTGGCAGTGACAGTGGAATCCGTTAGGAATAGTGACCGAAGTGGAGGGGGAAGTGGGGGGACAATGTAGTTTTGGTTTGGTTTTGGTGGAGAAGGGACAGAGTCTGGCCACAGGTTGTACCGAAAGTGATCTGACAGTGCTGGTGGCTTCTCATGGTGGTTGTCCCCAGCTGAGGTCTCCATCAGTCCCACTCCTGCTGCTGGGAACAGCTGCAAAATCTTGTAAATATGTGAAGAAAGGGTGAAATCAGAACTCTTGGTTTTTGCTGAGCACCTCGGGCTGCTGGGTCCTGGATCAGAGTGTGTCCCTTGGGTTCTTTTCTTGAAAAGCATTGAAATTTGGTTGATTTTCCTTTTTTAAATTTTTTTTTAATTTTTTTGTTTCCTCCTCCCCTCCTTTTGTTTGTGTAAATACTAGTCTTTTTTGGAAGAAATAATGTAAAGATGTTTTGTATAAACTCCGAATTATTTTCTGGTTGCTTTTTCTTAGAAAAACAAATGAGAACTTAAAAAAAAAAAAAGATGAAAAAAAAAGAAAATTTAACCACAAGAACGGGTGTAAAACATTGTCATAGAGCTCAGCCTGGAGCCTGTGGGCTGTGCTGGAGTGTGGGAACTGCCGGGATCGGGACTGGGGACCTGCCCTTGATATAATGCAGGATCAGATGGGCTCCAAGCAGAGAGTGAGGCAGGAATCTGGGCTTCTCTTCCATCCCAGAGTCTGTGGCTCATTCCCAGTGAGTACCAGAGCTCTGAGCCCTGTCCTGGCCATGGGCAGAGATTTGGGGACCACATGGTGATCTAAAGGGACATCAAATTTATCTGCTTTCTTATCTTTAACCAAAAAATCCCTGACTTGGGGATGCAGAACTCCATGCAACATCCTGAGATCCTGCTCTGCTTTTCTGGGCCTGTGGAGCTGCTCCTGGTGCAGATCCCTTTCCCAACTATTCAATTTTGTGTTTGCCTATTTCGCTGGCCAACTGCCAGCTCACCATGGCCCCATCTCTTCTTGGTGCCAGGGCTGGGATGGCTTCTCCTTAGCCGTGCCCAGTGCAGGGTCCCTGCCCAGGGGTGGTGGCCATGCCTGGAGCCATCTCTGGTGTCACGTGGCACTTGTCATGGGCAGCTGGAAGGCGTCAGGGAGCCCCCAGCTCTCCCAGTTGCTCCCAGGAGCTGGGCTGTGAACCTGCATTATATTGAGAGAGGGTTTCTGGGAGGTTCCAGAGGTGCTGGAGCAGGGATGGACAATCCCTCTCTCCATCCCGGCAGTGCTGCGCCCCTGCACGTCCTTTCCGCGCTCCCACATTTCAGAGCTGTGCCACCTCCACATCCCACAGCGTCACATCCGCACCGTCCCTGTCCCGAGGGGCCTGGCCCTGCCATCAACCAGCTGGGACTGCCACTGCCCCACCCCTGTGCCACCACCGGAGCAGCCAGGCTGACAGATTTTCCCTGTCCACCCTGCACTGCCCTTAGCCCAGGGGTGGATACGGAGCCTGGATGTGCTCCTGGTGCGGGGCACGCGGGATGGGTTGGGAACCAGGCACAGGGGGAACCAGGCCCCTCTGTGCTGGCACCTCCTCGGCTCCAGCCTTGGCATCCCCATGCTGGTTGATCCTCCTCGGCTCCCGGTGGGGCTCTGGCGGTGCCGGGATCCCCTCGGCTGCGCTGCCGGCGCCGCAGATTTTCTTTCTTCGTGTCATGATCCTGGTTTTGATTCCTTTCACCTTCTCCCAGCTCTCCCGCCCAGTAGCATATCATCGGCATCGGTAACAGCTCTGTGGCAGCTGAACTCCATGGAGCCGTGATGGAACCTGATATATTGTTAAATAAAAGGGTTTTTTTCCTATGGAATCCTGGCTGTCTCCCGTGTGCTTTATTCCTGCCCTAGGTTTGAAACGCAGACTGAGTGGAAGAGATCTGGAAAGACTTGGCTGGGACCGGTCTTCACCAGCTGGTCCTGGAAGGACCTGGTGGGTTTGGTTTAGTCAGAAAAAATTTGGAGATTTTTGTCCAATATTTACAGCATGGACTCAGGATTGCATGAACTCAGGGTTGGATATAGCTGGGCACTCCGTGGATATGGTTGGACCTGGTGATCTTGAAGGTCTTTTCCAATCCAAATGATTTTGTGTTGCTGTGGCTCTGTCCCTGTAACTGGAGGCTCCTGGGGCCACTGGATTCCCTCAGACTTGAGAGGCTGCTCCTGTGCTCTGGAGCAGGCAGAGCCTGGGAGCTGCTGGTGGCACAGGACAGGGATGTCCCATTCCTGGCAGGAATGAGCCTGCTCCAGACAGGCACAGGGAAATGCAGGAAGGGAGTGAGGCCAGCTCCTCCTCACCCTGGAGTTGCTTTAGGAGAAGATGGAAGTTCCTGCCTGATGCAAACCACACCTGCTCCAGTCCAGGTTGTCCTGTCAGGAATTGTGGGTGCTGGATTCTGGGATGACCACAGGGGTATGGGAGGGAATGGGTCTGGTTTATGGGATCTTAAAGTGGGGCTGAGGCACCAGCCAAGACAGGCTGGAGAAAACTCATCCAACCTGGAGGGGTGAGGTGAGCCTTGGAGATGGACCACAGTGGGATAGTTCAGAGCTGTTTGGGCTCAAGCAGAACCTCTGGGACCATGCCAAGAGCCTGCTGGAGTGAGCAGGGAATGCCGGGATGGGGGTCGGGATGGGGGGGCCTGGGCTGCACCAGCTGGGCTCAAATGTGGTTTGCTGGTTTGAAAACCCTCCCTCTCTGCGTGCTTTGATCCCAGTGGGAATGAAATAAGGCTTTTAATTCTAAACAGCTTCGCCGGGCCCTGATGCCTGCAGGGAGAACTGGAAGTGCCAAACGTGCTGGGACCTGCCAGCAGAGGGAAAAGTGCTTTAACAGGTTCCTGGAACCCACCCCCGGCTGGGAGCAGGAGGGTCCCCCCGGCTCTGGGGCTGCTCTGGGTGGGACCAGCACGGACTGGGGGGTGCAGAGCCTGTGAACCCCACAGGGTCACTCCTGGTGCTCCATGTGTGCCCTAAGGCAGCTGCAGAGGGGTTCCATGGCAGAGGGATGTGCTGGACCTGCTTCTCCTGATCCCACCCCAGTGTGAGATTTTGCAGAAGTCCCTGTGCTGGGAAGGGTTTGGTTGGGAGCACTCTTGTCCCTGTCTTTGGTGGGAGGGGACATCAAACCCTGCTACCAGTCAGTGCCCACGGGGACATGGGAGGTGAGACCATGTGGTGGCTCTGCTCTGCTCCCAGGGGCCGGCTGGCAGTGAGGGATCAGCAGGATCCTACCCGGAGCCTCTGGATCTGGAAAGTTCATTAAAGCTGCAGAGCTGCTGATGGTTTTGGATGTCCATCAGGACTGGAGGAGTTATTTTAATTATTTCATATAAAGGAGCTTTTTGTTGAGTTTATTAACTCGCCCTTGGCCGGATCCCACTCTGGAGTGGGGTGGCTGCCAGGCCAGCAGAGCTGGAGCGTTTGGGGGGATTGGGATGCTGGGGGTAACCATATCCCTGGTGTAGGAGTGTTTGGGGGGATTGGGGTGCTGGGGGGCATCATGTTCCTGGTGCAGGAGCATTTGGGGGATCAGGATGCCCAGCTCACCCCAGGTGCAGGAGCAGTGCCATTGTGTGCCATGGCCAGCGTGGAGCCCCCATGGAAGGGGAGCCCCTGTATGACCTGGGTAAGGGATGGGAAGCTCAAAGCCCCTTGGAGGAAGGTGAGCAGGCAATGATGGATCTGCAGCACTTCCAGCTCCAGTTTGGGACCTGGCTTAGCTGGAGATGGGACATTGGGGCTGCTGTGGGGCTTAGGATGAGCTCTGGAGAGGGGGACGCAGGGCAGGGACACCCCCAGGATTCCCAGAACATTGGCTCCATGTGCTGGGGCTGTGCTGGTGGCCCTGGTGCTGACAGGGTGCTCTCCCTGTTCCACCCATCCTCTCCCTCCCAATCCCAGCACTGCCAAGGCATTGCCATCCCTGGAGCTTCCCTCTCCCCTCAAGGCCCTGAGCAGCAGTGGCTGCTGCCCATCCATGGACGAGCTGGCCCTGGGAGGCAGCAGGGATGGAGCTGGAGCACCAGTGCCTCCAGCCTCTGCTCTCCCAGCCTTGGCTGTATTCCCTGGATCTCAGCGGGGCTGAGGGTGAACAGGACAACATATCCCAGGTTTCCTTTCCAATATCACACCCCATTGCTGCAGCCCATTCCTGGCCTCATCCACCCTTCCCAGCACACTCAGCCTCCTCCTCTGGCATTTCCACTCCAAGGGGAGCATCTGAACCCCCCAGCCTGGAAGGGGCTGGATAACAGCAATTCCTGCTCATAAACCTTGGCTGGACCAGCTGCGGCCGCCAGGATTGGGAAGTTTATCCTTGTTTTCCCTCCGGTGTATCCAAAATAACGAACAGGTTTTCCTGGTTGAGGCAGTGGGCTTTTCCCACAGCCAGGCCTTCTGCTGCATCCACTGGCTCGCCTGCACCTGGTTTCCAGGGAGAGGAGCCTGGAAGATCCATTAGGCTGTCGTGGAATGCAACGAGTCCCGCGGGCTCCGTAATAAGGGCAATAACAGGAATGCACTGGGGGGCTGTTTGTCACTGGGATGGGATGGGATGGGATGGGATGGGATGGGGACATGCAGCAGATGGGAAGGAGGTTGGAATGTGGACAGCGATCTCTGTGTCAGACGCTGAATGGGATGGGAGGAGGAGAAGGGTGAGGAAGAGGAGGAAAAGAGCACAGCTGGTGCTGGCAAGGCAGCGGGTCGGGCTCCAGCACTCTCCCCGTGTTCCTGTGCCACTGCCAGCCCCATCCCTGTGCCAGGGCAGCCATCTGTGCCCGAGGTGGAGCAGATCCGGGCGGAGCGGCCCCGGCGCCGTTCGCACAAAGGCCCCGCAGTTGGACCCAGCGGAGCTCAAGTGCTCGGAGAAAAGCATCACATGCTGCCAAGGTTTTCCCTCTGCAGGCAGGCCCGGAGCCAGCAGGGATGGTTGCAGCCTTTTTCCCCTGGCAGCGCTTCCAGCATCCTGAAAAGGCTCTTCCCTGGTCATATCCCAGCCAGCCGGGATGTGCAGGGGCTCCTGTGAGTGACCTCCCTGGCTTTGGCAGCAACTCGCTGGGATAACCATGAGGAAGGGCTGGGTTGGAGGGGTCACAGGGCTGGAAAAGGCAAAGGAGAGGGCTAGGAAGCCATGGGGGGATGAGGAGGAAAGTTTGTCCCAGTGAAACAGGGAGCTTCAGGATAAATCCTGTAGGTTTTGGTTCATTAAGAAGGAATGAACATGGCTCTACAGCAAACATCAGTTAATTATGTGCAAGGTTTTAATGTTCCTGAAACACAACCCTTGGAGAGGGTCCCCCAGCTGCTGGAAGGGGGTCTGAAGGAAACACAGAGCTTTTCCTTTTGTTTTGGATGGAGGATGAGAGAAAAATGGGAAATATCAGTGCTGTGGCCACCCTGAGAGCTGCTGCTGAGCCAACCCAGGATCCTGCTAGTGTTGGGGTGTTCTGCCTCTCTGCAATCCCGGGAGTCTGACAGGGGCTTGTCCTGCTTTTCAGCAATCCTGGGGTCCTGATGGGGCTTGTTCTGCCTCTCACTAATCTGCCTCCCCCTAATCCTCTGAGCCAGCCCAGGATCTCTCTGGGAGGTTGCCTCATTTCAGCGGTCACTCTGTGCTTCTCCCCTGTTCCCCAGGACTCAGGGAATAAGGATGCTGTGACTGCAGGGTGGATGTGTCCAGCGGGAGGTGTGATCCAGGCTCCCATGGCTTCACCCTGCCCCATGCAGGGATGTGGCTGAGCCTTTGTCAGCTCCCACGTCCCAGGGCTCTGGGATGGGATTTGGGCAGAGCCAGGACAAGCTGGGCTGCTGTTCCCATCCTGCAGCTCCTGCTCCCATCCCAGCATCGCCTCCAGCCTTGGACCTGCCCTGGCTGGGAAGGGCCGAGCGAGGCTTCGGTTTCAGCCCAGCTCCCCCCTAATTCCTGCAGCCTGGTGTAATCCTCCCCAGCGAGCCCAGCGCCAGGTTCCTGCTGGAAATTGGCTCTGGCTGTGGCTCTGGGGTCTTTGTAGGGAAGCTGAGCCAGAAGGAAAAGTGAGCTGGAGACTCCAAAGGGCTGGGGGGGCTCTGCTCTCCTCCACCCGGGGGCTGGGGAGCTCAGGTGGGGACTGGAGTGGGGTGGAAAAAGCCCTGAATGCTGCTGAGAGCTGGGTGGGATCATCCCTGCGGCAGGGGATGGGGTGCTGTGGGGTGCCAGCCCTGCCCCGCAGCAGCCAAAGAGTCCCCCAGCTGGAGATGGGCCTCTCCTGGTGCAGATGGAGGTGGGGAGGGATACAGGGAATATCTGGGGAGATGAACCAGTGGGTGAACCCCCAGCCAGGAGCACAGAGGTCTGTGGGGTTGTTTCCCTTTGCATCAACAAAGGAGCGTTCCTGCTGCCCCAGCCCCAGCAGGGAAAGCTGCCCTTGGAGAAATGGGGTGGAGAGCTCCTATGGCTGCTGTGCCTGTGGGACCCCCTGGTGCCCCCCAAACTGTGCTGTGCCAATGCCCAGCTCGCTCCAGTGCCGGGGCTGCAGGAACTTGGAAGGATGGCAGCTCCCATCCTGCATCCATCACTTTGTCCTGGCTGGAAACGACAGAGCAGCTCGTGAGGAGGATGCAGGATGAACTGTGGCTTCCCACTGCTTGATGTAAAATGGGATTGGCCATTAATTATGGACTTTATAGGGCCAGGCTGGGGGGACCTGCAGGGACTGGATCACAGGGAGGGTTGAGGGGACCATGCAGCAGGGAAAAGTTTTCCCAGGGGATGGATGGGAAGGGCTGAGCTTCATCCCAGCGGGAGAAGGCAGCTCTGAGCAGGCAGAGGCGGGTCCTACTGGGGTGTGCATCCCTCCATGCCTGACACCTCTCCATGCCCTCCCTGGGCTTCCAACAATAATCCCGGGGCCGGCCGGGCTCTGCTGCTCCGGGACGCGGGAGTGGGGCCGGGGCGCTGGGCTCGTAAGGCGATATCCCGATATCCCGGCAGCAGCGGGAGCAGAGCAGCCGAACAAAGGCGCAGTGTCTGCGCCCCCCCCGGGGCACCCGGAAACCCGTCCCAGCCTGGGGGGAAAGGGTTAAGGAAGGCTGAGCCTCCAAACAGCCCGCAATCCTTCTCAAAGCCAACAGAGGGGCAGTTAGCTCCTAATAAAGGGGGAAGATGAACCTGGGTGTCCTTGTGGGTGCAGAGGGCTGGGGGGCCGAGGGGCTCATCCCGAATCCCAGGAAATGCCAGGCTGGGAACAGCTCTCTCACAGCTCAGGCAGAGGCAGCAAAGCCTGGGGGTGGGGATTTTATTCCATGTCCTATCATAGGATCACAGAATCATTAAGGTGGGGAAATCCCGCTGAGATCGTGGAGTCCAACTGTTCTCCCAGCGCTGCTGCATCCCCAGGTGACACTTCCACATGTTTTTTGAACACTTCCAGGGATGGTGCTTCCATCACTTCCCTGGGCAACCTGTTCAGGGCCTGACCACACTTTCAGTGAAGAAAATCCTGCAGCATTTCCCAGAGTCAGTTTTGCACCTTCCCAGTGATCCCAGCTGGGGATGGATTTCCAGGCACAAAACTCCTGTGCATGTGAGGGGAATGCAGGAATTCCCACCAGGAATGC
>NW_005054456.1:242105-247774 GCF_000277835.1 Geospiza fortis
TGGGATGCTCCATGGGATGCTCCATGGGATGCTCCATGGGATGCTCCATGGGATGCTCCATGGGATGATCCATGGCATGCTCCACGTGATGATCCATGGGATGCTCCACGAGATGATTTGTGCGATGATCCATGGCATGCTCCATGGGATGATCAGTGGGATGCTCCATGGGATGCTCCATGGGATGATCCATGGCATGCTCCACGTGATGATCCATGGGATGCTCCACGAGATGATTTGTGCGATGATCCATGGCATGCTCCATGGGATGATCAGTGGGATGCTCCATGGGATGATCCATGAGGTGCTCCATGGGATGCTCCATGGGATGTTCCACGGGATGCTCCATGGGATGCTCCATGGGATGCTCCATGGGATGATCCATGGGATGCTCCATGGGATGCTCCGGCCCTGCCCCATCCCGCGCTCCCTCTTCTCTTCCCCGCGGCACCGCTGGCTGCGGGAGAGCGGCGGGGAGGGACGGGCGGGCGAATCCTGCCCTGAATGCGAGAGAAAGGCCCTTTGAGGGAGTGCAGCCAAGCACGGAGCGCGGCCGCAGCCGGGGGAGGCCCCGCGGCCCCGGCGGGACACGGGCGGGGAGGACGGAGCTGGAGCACGGCGGGATGTGCTGAGCCCCTCTGGATCATCCTGACCTGGCACGGGGCTGCTCCTGCTGCAGGGGGGTTTCCAGCCAGGATGGGCACCTCGGCTGTGGAGCCTCTCCTGTCTCCAGCATCAGGGGAGGCTGGCACAGCAAAAGGCTCCTCAGCCGTGTGGGATTTACCCCACCAGGAGCAGGAGCAGGCAGCCGGGAATGCTCCCAGCCCACCCTAGAGCTGGGGATGCTGGGGGAGCAGTGGAGGGGCCTGGGGGAGCTTGGCTCTCACCCTCCATCTGCAAAATGGGGAAACCAATCCTTCCCCTCCATCAGGTTTTTAAAGGAATGGTTTTGCCCTAGAAGTCCCACAATAAACATTTCCCACTTCACAGTGTCCTTTGAACAGGCCACTCCTGCCCAGTGTCCCATGCCCTGCTCCCCAAAACCTCCCAGCATGAAACCTGCAACTGGCTCTGCCATGGTGGCTTTGTTTCTACCAGAGTGGGGTGAAACGTCTCCGATTAATGCTGTGCTCAACAAAAATATGCAGTTTTGGACTGGCCTGGACTATTCATTCATTCTGGGTTCGTGGCCAAAAGAATGGATTTTTAAAAATATAAAAATGTCTCACTTCAACATTTTTTAAATCAAATATTTTGGCTTTGCCTTTGGAGTCAGAATGGGGAGATCAGGTGAAGCCATAGGGAGCACTTCTAAAAACATTTTTTCCAGCCTAACTCTGCCTTCCCAAACAAACTTGGCCTTTTCTCTGGCTATATTTAACATGGGATTGTTTGTTTATCCTCATGCAGACCACGGCGTTTGCTTTTGTGGTGTTTCTTGTTTGTTCTGGGATCCTTGAAATGATTTGGGTTTTGTTATTATTTGCTCGCTGAAGGAAACCCCAAATATGTTATTGTCACACCTCTTGCTGCAGTGTGCCTGGAGCTCAGGGCTTTCTGCTTTAAAAACCCTAACCCTAGGTCTAACCCTAACTCTAGGCAGGGAAATCACCCTCCCACAGACACCCCCGTGCCTTGTCCTGCCCATCTGCTCTGCTTCCCGCTCTGCTCCGTGGGGTTTTCCAGGGGGATGCTGTGCCGGTCACTGAGGATGCTGTGCTGGTCACTGCAGACGCTGTGCCGGTCACTGGCCTTACGGGCTGGGAGCAGTGAGCCGTGCCTGAGGGAGAGGATGGTGGGGGAGGAAGCTTTGCTTGTCCAAGGCCTCCTTTTCCCTGCTTCTCACCGTTCCCCAGATCCTGGCCCTGCTGGAGCGGCAGCTCCCCGGCATCCCTGCACCGGCTGCGTCCCCCGGGACCGGCTGGGCTGGTGTGACAGGCGTGAACGGGGCGCTGGTGACACAGCTACGTGTCCTCATTCTTCACTGTGGCCTCTGTGTGCAACTTTTAATTGCTTTTGTGCCGTGGGTGGCGAGTCCGGCAGCCCAGGATCGGCGGCGCCAGCAGAGCCGGCTCTCCCTCGCTATTGTCCTTGCTCCTGGAATGCTGGAGCTCTGGCACAGCTCCGGTCTGAGTGACCCCCGAGCCAGGCGGGGAGCACCCCCCAGACTGGCATAGAGGCACCTCCAAGCCATTGCAGGTCCAGAGAAGCGTTTGCAGCCATTTCCATCCTCCCTGTGCCCACAGCCTCCTGCCCCAGGCTGGCGGGGGACAGGGAGCTGGAATGGTGAGGGAGGTGCTCAGGGCCAGCTGAAGATCCTCAATGCCTGCTTGGACTTGGCATGAAAGATTCGTTGGAGGCAGCCCCATCCCGCTGGCCACGGGACAAGACATCAGCTGGCAGGGACAGGAAGGGGCCGTGTCCCCCACGGCGGGGACAGGGGGATGGCACCAGGCAGGGAGAGCCCCCACTGCCCTCCTCCTGCACGGGCTCCAAATGCTCGGGCCTGGTGGGAGGCTGCGGGTTCCTTCCGGGAAGAGCAGAAGGGTCCTGCAGATCTCAGCAGCTTCCTTGGCTGGGGGCTCGGCCACCTGGAAGAGGCTGGGAACCAGCCTGGTTTGGAGCAGCCTGGTTTGGAGCAGCTTGGTTTGGAGCAGCTTGGTTTGGAGCAGGCTGAATTCTGCCTGCCCACCTGGGATGTCTTGCACATGCACAGGGGTTGGGGGAGGGAGCTGGGTCCTCTTGGCACTGGCAAGGGGAATCTGGGGAGCAATCCTGTCCCAGGACAGGGTCACCCCACCTCTGCCGACATCCCTGGGTGAGGTGAGGAGCAGGATGCTCCCACATGGACCCCTTGTGCCATGCTCCCCATCTGTGCCATGGGGTCTCATCCATCTGTCAGGGGTCCAGCTCCCAGCTGGAGCATCAAAGACCCACCACTCCTGCGGGTTCCTGAGCCCTGGGAAGGTCCAGCCAGGAGCTTTCATGGCAAATCTCAGAGCTCACCAGGGCTGCAGTGTGTGGTGAGGAGGGTGAGAGACCTGGAGCAGCCCTGGGAAACGTGGCAGCTCCTGCACCTCCCACAGCTCTGTGCTCGCTGTACTCAGCGTTACTGGGAATCTCAGCCTCTCCTCTGATCCCTGCAGCTCCACAGAGCAAAGCTGGGAGCCACAGCTGATGGCATCCAGCAGGCACTTCCTTCTATGGCTGAGGCAAACAATTGTTATTATTATTATTATTATTATTATTATTATTATTATTATTATTATTATTATTATTGATCTGGGGCTGAGCCCCCCCACTGTCCTCTCCCTCCCCTGACTCTCCTCTCCCTTTGGGGCTCCCTGGGATAGTGCTCATCCTGGGAGAAGAGGAGCTGTGACATTCCTGGTGTGCAGCCCCAACAGTCCCCTGTGGGGGAAGGTGCCAATGCCATCACAGGGACCACAGGGAACACGTTCCCCCTCAGCTTTTGCAAGCTGCAAAGGTGTCACAGTCGTTCCTGGGGCACAAAAATCTGGGTGGCAATAATGGACATGGGAGAGCCACGTGCTGCTCTGCTGTCACCCTCTGAGCCTGACCTGCTGCTGCTGCTGGGTCCCTGCTCCCAGGATGGGTGATGCTGGAGCAGGAGCCTGGCGTGGATCCCTCCTGGTACCCTCAGGGCAGGATGGACACAGGGGAAACTCAGGAGGGGCTGCACAGAGCGGGGAGAGAGGGATGGTGTGGCTGTGGGAAAGGCAGCCCTGGTCTCTGAGCGATTTTGGGGCAGGAGAGGGGGTTCTGACCCAGATTCTCTGGGGTTTGGGTGCTGCTGGCCCTGGGTGATGGCAGCACCAAAGCTGGAGCTCATTTGAGCTGGAAATCATTACATTGCCAGACATCCTGTGAGGAGGGACTGGAGTTCACCATCCCACCTGCAATTCTGGGCAGCAGCTTTTGCCTGGGGCACTGGGCAATGCCAGGGCATAGAATTGGAGAACCCTGGAACAGTCTGGATTGGTAGGAACCTTACACCTCCATTCCACCCCCTGCCACGGCAGGGACCCCTCTCCCTATCCCAGGTTGCTCCAAGCCCATCCAGGTGAGCAGGAGGTGGGAAGCCAGCAGTGTTCTGGCTCTCTCTGGAGCCCCAGCAGCAGCTCAGTGCTCAAAACCCGGTCCCAGCACCCCTGTCCTGCTTCCATGGCTCAGTCCCAGCTGATCCCGGCACCTTCCCACCCTGCTCCTGATCCTCTCAGGCCATGGATGCCCCAAGGTTGGCGTGGCTGTGCCTGCTCTGTGCCCTCTCCCAGGGCTGTGGCTGCAGCGGTGCCTCTCACATCCAGCTGGGATTTGGGCTCCTCTCCAGACACAGGAGCCTCGCTGGGGCTGTGATTTACCACCATCATCTCAGTGCCATGGGCAGGGCTGCCCTCAGCCCTTCCCACAGCTGCTTTAATGCCCTACTTTTAATCCAGGGCCTGCCATGAATTAGGGGCAGCAAAGCCTGGGCGAGGTTTTGTTTGGCCTTTCTGGGGTGGGATTTTTTCCCTGTTTGGGCAGCGCGAGTTGGAGCCCCCTTCCCTCTCAGGGACTCTTTCAACTCAGCTCCTTGAAAGACTCCCCCAGAACAGCTTCTCTCTTTAGTGCTGTGATTAAGCTCCTCTCCCCACCCCTGTATCAAATCCAGCTGCAGAGCTGAAGAGATTCTTGGCAGGAGACTCAAGACAGAAACAATACTTCAAGTGGAGAAGGGGGGCCGGGGGCCAGAGCTCTTCCCAAAGCCCTGGAGAGCTCTGGGGCTTCATTAAGGGGATTTTTGCAGCCTGTGGTCAGAAAATCCTTCAACTTTGTAGCTATAAAAAGTAAATTTCCATCATCTGTTTTGCCCAAGCAAATGAAGGTGAGCATTCCGTGCTGGCGCCTTGGCTGGATCCAGCTGGGGGTCACCTGAGGGAAAAGCTCTCTGAGATCCTCAAATCCAACCATTCCCTGGTGCTGCCGGGCCACCACTGATCGTGTCCCCAGGTGCCACACCCCCAGGCCTCTTACAGCCCCCATTACCCTGGGCAGCCTGTGGCAGGCCTTGACAGCACTTTCCATGACAGAATTTTCCCAATATCCAGCCAAACCTCCCCTGGCACAGCTTGAGGCTGTCTCCCCTCATCCCATGGCTTGTTCCTTGGGAAGAAGCGGCTCAGGTGGCCCTGGGTGCCCATGGATGGGTGACACTCTCTGCACATCCCAGCATGGAAAAACCTTGGGTACCTTGGGAAGATGGCGCCCATTGGAGCCTTCCAGACTTTGGGAAGTCAATGGAAATTGGGTGGGGAGGGTGGGAAGGGGTTATTAAAAGTTGTTTGTAGACTTGGCAAGCAGGGAATGTGGTTGATCCATCCAGAGGCTGCCCATCATAGAATCCCAGAATGGTTTGGGCTTGAAGGGACTTTAAAATTCATTTCCTTCCACCCCCTGTCATGAGACACCTTGCAGTCGACCAAGCCAGGGAGGTTTAAAACTCCACTGACAGGAATATCGGCCGGCCTAGGGGGGCACATCCCTCCCCAGGGGTTCCTGCCCTCATGCCAAGCCTCTCCCTGCCTCTGGAAGGGCTTCCCATGGCACTGGAGGACTGGGAGCCAGGGAGGGAATATCCAGGGCATCAGCAGCCGGTTTGGGAGGTGAGG
>NW_005054456.1:247802-248153 GCF_000277835.1 Geospiza fortis
GCAGGAATGAATGTGAGAAAAGCAGACTTTGCTCTGGGTGGGGAATCACCGAGGGATTAAAGGTTTAATAAGATCAGAGGGACAAAGCAATAATTAGCCTAAATTATGCTGTAATTTAGGAAATTAAAAACAAAGCCTCTCATGTCAGGGGAATAACTCTGCCAGCAGAGTGGGGGAAGAGCTGAGGAGCAAAGGGGGACGTGACAACGTCGGGCAGGGAAATCGGAGGAGCGGCCGCAGCTCAGCCCCGGAGGGGCAATGGAAAAAGGGAGGGATGGAAGGAGGGATGGAAGGAGGGGAGCCTGGAGGGTGGGGGGCTCAGCGCTGGCCCCCCAGGCTGTGCTGGGTGTG
>NW_005054456.1:248304-250628 GCF_000277835.1 Geospiza fortis
GCTGGTAAGGCCCCGCCTGGCCTGGAAAAACCCGGCCATGGCTGGGATGGGAGCTGGGGAAGTGGCTCCAGGCTGGCAGCAGCGTTTTCACCGGTGCTCAGGAATTCGCCTGGAGAGACAATCAGCTCAGCCCCCAAGCCTTAGCTCATTACAATAACATCAAGATTAAATGGGATATAGGAACAGCTGTCCTAAAGCTCCTTAAAGGATCTGAACAGATGTAACAAAAATAGATTTACATTTAATATATTAAGTTTTTCCTCCCTTAACATTTAGATCATTTGGTTTTTTTAATAGTGTTTTATCTCTGCCTGGGCCTTCCCCAGCCCTCTGTTATCTCCAGTCCCTTGTTCTGCAGCACAGGCACGAGGAAAAGCCCCATTGCAGGGAGCAGGGATGCTGAACTGGCCGTTTTGGGTACATTCACATTTGGATCAGCTGCCCAGCTGCGAGTGAGATAAATGTGCAGAGCAGAACTAGGGCAGTGAATGCTCAGAGCAACTTTGGACCTGACCCTGCTGAGCCTGGGCTGCTGCAGGCGCCTGCCTGTGGCTCAGGGAGCTGATTCCTGATCCCAGGCTCTGTGTCACCGGATCTGCCTGGTGACAGGGGATGCAGGGACAGAGGCTTGCTCAGCTCCGCAAAAGGGAAGAGATGGAATGGCTCCCTGGAAATCTGGGGGAGAAAAAGACAAATAGAGAGGGAAGGCATTTAACTCCAGTGGTTATATCGGTGTGAGATCAAATGGTTCTAAATTGGTGAAGAATTAATTTAGAGTGGGAATTAGGGAAAGGTTTTGACCAGGTGATGGGTGGAGGTTTGGAACAGCCCCTGGGGAAAGGAGCCTGGCAGGGTCTGAAAAGAAGCTCAGTGGATTTCAAAGAAATTGTGGAATGGTTTGGGTTGAAAAGGACTTTAAAGGTAATTTCATTCCTCCCCCTGCCATGGGCAGAGACACCTTCCACTGTCCTCCAGGCTCCATCCAACCTGGCCTTGGACATTTCCAGGGATCCAGGGGAAGCCACAGCTTCTCTGGGCACCCTGTGCTCTCACCACCCTCATTGTGAAAAAAATCTTTCCTGATATCCAACCTAAATATTCCCTTTTTATTTTCAAACCACCTCCCCTTGGCCTGTCACAACAGGCCAAATCACTGCTCCCACCTTTCCTACAGTTCTCCTTTAAGGACCGGAATTTCATGGAGGCATTTGTGCTGCTGGACATGAAAACACCAAACACAGGGAAATTTACCGGGAATTTGAGTCAGCCTGAAGGACCTGGAGGGAGGTGCTTCATTTTGCTGTGATTTATGGTTAGGTTTTTTATTTCTTCACCCCTGGTATCTGTGAACAGAGCTCTGACCTTCCAGGGCTGGGAGTCAGAGTTTGCTGTCTGCATGGGATAGCAGGGAATGTTGCACACAGGGAATGTCACCCACAGGGAATGTCAGTGCTCAGCCACGGGGCATGGAGCACCCATGTGCCAGCTGTGGATCCTGGCTCTCCTTTCCCTCTCCCAGAGATGCTCCCTGGCCCTCCCTACTCCTCCACCACCACCTGTCCCCTTCACTACTCCTTTCCTTCCTTTGTCTCTTCCTTCCCCTCGCTCCCAGCCCCTTTCCCTTCCCCCCCGGAGCAGGTAATTTTGCTCCCGTGTCCTGTGCATCCATCACCGGCACAGCCGCGCTCCCGGCCGCTTCCCTGGGACCTGGTTCTTGCTGCAGGATCCGCCGGTAAATTGCTTGGATGGCAAACGAGCACCTGGGCTCATTACGGGGACATGGTAATTACCTGCCTGCGAGGGAGAGCGGCACCGCCGGCCGGCCCCGGGAACGCTCAGCGGGATGGATACAGGCTCCGGGGCTGGGAAAGGGGAGAACGGACCCCTGAGGCAGAGCCTGCTCCCTGAACCCCCGCAGTCCCTCATGGGGGGAGTGTCGAGGTTTTTGGGCATCACCAGCGCAGGGAGGGATTTTCCAGCTGGGGGATTTCCCCCTGGTTTTTCCCTTGTGCCTCCTGAGCAGCTTCGCTCAGGCCCTGGAGAGGAGGGCGTTCAGGACTCGCTGCCTGTCCAAGGGCACTGCCGGACACGGGATTTGTCCTTCCCGTCCCGCGGCCGCGGGAACGGGAGGAGGTCACGGTCTCCTTCTCGAATGACAGCTTTTCTGCTGAGCAGCTCGTTCTCTCCTTGAGGGCGGCTGCTGAAGGGCTGCCAGCCTGGGTGGTGGCCACTCTCCCGCTCCTCCCTGAAGGATTTCAGGAGCATCCTCCGTGCTGGAGCCAGCGCTCGGCTTCCCCGGCTGGGGAAAGCGGCAGCCCAAGGCT
>NW_005054456.1:250689-275588 GCF_000277835.1 Geospiza fortis
CCCCCCCCAGCCCCGGCCCCCCGGCCCCCCCCAGCCCCGTCTCTCGGCGGTGGCTGGGGCTCGGCTTTCCAGCGCTGCTGGGCACACGCCGCACCCCCAGAGTGTCCATCTGTCCTCCAGTAATAACTTGGAGTCTGCTGCCTAATTTTAACCGAATCTGACAGCTCTTTCGAGCACGTCATTCCAGAAAGTCTCCAGCGAGACAGATGCATGGTAGCCAGGCAGCTTCCGATGGGAAGCTCCAATGCTCAGGGAAACGTCAGGAGGGATTTGAGGCTGGAACTGCTTTTTCCAGGCAGGGGAAGGAGCTATGCAGAGATAGACCCATGGCCGGGCTGCATCAGGGCTCCCCATGGAGCGGGACCTCAAAGGGGGTCTTTGGACAAGGACGAAGTGTCTCAGCTTTCCCGCAGCCCCTGCAGCCCCCTCCCCGCTGTCCCAGCCCCCCACCCGTCTGTCAGCTCCTTTCCCCGGCCCGGGCGTTCTCCAGCACCAGCCTATTCGTCGGTGATGAAACGGCCACTCAGCCGCTGCCGGCGAGAGACAGTGACCTTGTGTGTCCCCTCTCGGTCTCCTGGAACAGCAGCTGAAAGATGGGGACAAGGTCAGTGGCTCCTGCCGGCAGGTTTATTGCCGAGGAGGGGCGGCAGCTGCCGGAGGCGCTCCCGAGGCTCCAGCAGCCCGCAGAGAGCCAGCCCCGCGCCTCCCCGCCTCGGGGTGCTCCAGGGTGAGGGGCAGCAGGGCTCCACTGCCTGATTCGGGATGGAAGGCTGGCTATGTCTTTGTTCCCTCCACCCCTCCGTGTTTGTTTTTCTCCCCTCTCACGGCCGCTGTGCCGTGGTGGTGGCGGGAGCATCCCCGGCCCGTGCGGGGTGACTCGGTGCGGGCAGCAGTGTCAGGGACCAGCCCGTGGCTCCGTCCCCTTCCCTCTCCCTCATCCTTCTCCTCCCATTGCATCAGGATGAGCTCAGCCCTCCCTCGCCCGCGGGCGCGGTGGCCGGGGTGGAAAATCTCCCCAGGTGGGAACTGGGTCAGCCGGAGCGGTGGGAGCGCTGGGAGCCGGGCCGGCACTCGCGGCACCGGGCCGGTGATTCAGAGGGTGCCGGCTGCTCCCTCTGAGCCAGGGCTGATTCAGCAGGGCCGGGGAGCTCTGCTGCTGCAGGCCCGGCCTTTGGGCCACCCCCTTCTCGCTGGAAATGTAAAGGATGGGGTATTTTTATAGTTTAAAGGATTGCTTTTATGTTAGAGAGGGAGTGAGAATCCCAGAGCAGCAGCCACACATCCAGCACAGCCCTGGGAGCGCTGGGCAGCTCCCGGTGCTGCAGCTGCTGAGCCCGGAGCATCACCCACCTCCCTGGGAAAACTGGAATTCCAGGAGGCCTTGGGCAGAGCAAAGGTCTGCTCCTGGCAGTGACGGTGTCTGGCGTGTACCCCGAGGTGCCACCACACTCTCTGAGGTGTCACCGTGCACCCCCGGGAGCCTCAGCGTGACCTCTGGATGTCACCGTGCAGGAATGTCCCCTGTGGCACCTCCCCTCCCTGACCACTCTGTCACCCACAGATCCAGACATCGCCGTGACAGGGCCTTGGGGACAAATACCCTGTTTGCAACAAAATCCTGCTTCAAAGAGTTCCCAGCACCCCCGTGATATAAAAAGAACTCGCCTGTCTGTAACAGTATTAAATCCATCACCGGGAGATTAAATTCTAAAGGGATTTTGGCTTTCAATATAAACAGCAGATTCTTAAGTGCCTCTTCATTTTCTGCGTTTAGGAAAGACACAGAAAGGCCTAAAATCCTCCCAAATCCCTTGACATGGCTGAGCCCGGGAGCTGCTTCGTGACTCCCCGCGCTGACCGGGCTGTGATTCCTCACCAACCACCCCGGGGACCGGGGAGCTGCAAGGTCCCAGCTCCCTCGGGGCAGTGACGAGGCAGAAATACCAGGAGAATTCCAGCATTTGCCTGTCTGGACCTGGGGAGATGGGGGAAATAAAGAGTGGGGGACCTGCTGCGGAGGGGGAGCAGGGGCTGCAGGGCGGGCACGGAGCATCCCCGGGATGAGGGAGGTGCGGGGCAGGAGGGAGGTGCGGGGCAGGAGCATCCTGCGGGATGAGGGAGGTGCGGGGCAGCTGCGCCCCGCGGCAAGGTGCGAGGTGCGAGGTGCCACGTTCCTCCCGAGATCCGGCTGGAAATCTCCCGAGCGCATCCCAGACAAGGCCGGGATGACGAAGCCCTGACGAGACACCAGCCCCGGGACAAATTCCTGCTCTGTCTCTTTGTCTCTGTCTGGGTGTGGTCCCGGGCCGGAAGGGAGGGCTCGGGGTGTGCCCCCTCTGTCTGGGGGTGCCTCCCGTGCCCCGCTTTCATCTCCCCCACCCCCAGCGCCGCTCTCGGGCCGCTGGATGGGGGTGATGGGCTCGACACCTCCCTGCAGGAGCTGAGCTCCCAGACATTCCCCCCGGGCAAGGTGAGCCAGGCTGGCTCCCATCCCCTGAGTCACTCCGGGCTCGCTGGCAGCAGCCAGGGCACAGCTGGCAGTGCCACCTCAGCCCACATTGCCTGCTCCTGCCACCGGGGAAGCATCTGGAACACGGCAGTGCAAGAGGTTCTACCCCTGGCCACTGCCTCGTTCATCTTCTGACTTCTCAGAAGAGTGCCTTGAATTTAATTTTTTTTTTAAAAATTGTTTTCTTTTACTAAATTTTATTTACAAGTTGTTTTTTTTTTTTTTTTTTTTTTTTTTTTTTTTTTTTTATATAAAACTCAACTAAAACTGCAGCAATTCTCCATGGTCCCATTCCACCTTGGCTGGCCAAGATTCTCATTGTTGTTGTTGTCTTGGATGCTCCAGTGTTCCCCCAGGAGCAGAAACCAGGGTAGATGTTCATGCTTGGGGTGTTCATGTGAGTTTTTTGGAGGTAGCTGATTTTTTTCAGGGATTCTCCCTCATCTTTTCCTGCCACAGCCACAGCTGTTGCCCCAGTGCCTTGCTCCATGCTGGAACTTGGCTCTGGCTCACAGGCAGCAAGGGGTTAACGGAAACGCTGCTTTGAAGGTGATTTCTCCTTTATTAAAAAATCCCCAACCAAAGCAATGTAATTCCGTAGGAAAATAACCCAGCTCGGGAACGAGGAACCACCTGAAGGCTCACGCTGGCTCTGAAACCATTTTCTCCCCAGCTCCAGCATCTCCTGGTGCATGTTTGCCATAAAAGCAGCCACAAAGAGCTGTTGGGTCATGTAAAATCCTGCCCCAGTGGCCACAGCCCACAGCAGCCGTGCCCTGAGCTGTGTTATCCCAGCCAGCTCTGCTTCCCAGGCATGGCCCAGAGAGCCTGGAGGGATGGGGAGGGGGCTGGGGAGCTGAACCTGACCAGTGGACCAGGGAGATCTGTCCATGGAGATGCTGCTTCTCATGGACAGACTGAGCGTGGTGCAGCTGGGACTGGGATTTGTGCTGGAGTTGCATCCCTGGCCATCCTCTGGTGGGAATGGAGAGCCCTTTCCACCTCCCCAACAGCAAGTGGAGGCAAACATGACCTGTAAGGTGCAGGGTTTATGTTCTGGAAGTGTTCCAGGAAAAGTTGGATGGGGTTTGGAGCACCCTGGTCCAGTGGGAGGTGTCCCTGTCTGTGGCAGGGGTGACACTGGATGGGCTTTTAGGCCCCTTCCAGCCCAAACTCTCCTGTGATTCATTCTACATTTTGTGATTCATTTTATGATTCCATGATTCTCTATAAACAAACCCTTCTGAAATCTTCCTTACGAAGTCTAAAATATCAACAGACTTATTTACCCTCCAACTCCTCCTCCGTACCAAACACTGAAACATTAATTCCGTTCCTCCCTGTTGCAAAACACGACACGAAGTGGGAACTTGTTCTCCCAATCTGCACCACTATTAAAAAATAAATGCAAGAATTTGCATCTCTCTTCCCTCACACACCTCAGCAATAAACCAGGATATCTCTCTATATCATCTTTCCCCTCTTTCCTATCTCCTATACCTGTGGGGTCACAGCAGGGCCACTTCTACAAAATGAAAACCTCTCTAAGCCCAAACAGTTCAATCCCCCCCAGGATGCTCCAGCTTCCAGGTAAACCCCAGCTCTGATCCCTCCCTGTGGCACTGGGGGCTGGAACAGCAATTCCAAAGCTGCAAGCAGCAAACCCAGAGTTGGGATGTGCTGGGAGCTGTTTGCAATCAACCCCAGCACTGGAGTCAATGCACATGAAACGGATTTGGAGCAATTATGGAGAGCGGAGAAATTAGTAAAGAATCAGAGGCTGTTCCTGAACAATTCCCAGGCAGGAAGAAAGAAAACAAAAAAGGGCAAAATGCTTGGAATAAGTTGTTTGCTATAAATAGTCTGCCCGGTTCGAGGAGCTGGTGACAAACAGCGGCGGGGGAAGGCGAGGATAATGCAGCACAAACTGTACTTTGTTCATTTATTTGACAAGTGTAGCTAAATTTTAATTATTTATGATTAGACTTCGTAATGTGCTCGCACATGTTCTGAGGAATATTTTCATCCTGGTAATCCAAGCCTTTGCTCCAGCACTGTCCGAGCTCTGAAATCCCCGCAGCTCTGCAGGGAGCCCAGGAAATTCCAGGCACAGGGAATCCATGGGGATCACCCCATCCCGCTGTGTTTGCAACCCAGGTAAAGCCCGGGACGCTGGAAAACCCGGAATTGTGAACCTGACAATGCGCCTTTAATCTTTGTCACTTCACATGCCAAATCCCAGAAGTGCTGAATTATTAAGTCTAAAGTTCCAAAATAAACTCGCACTCCGAAGATTATTTCCATATAATTTGAAATTTCCTGCTCTAATAACTCCTGCGCTGGGTCTGTCTCCTGCCCTAATCCTGTTTGGAGAGGCTGAGCCCAGCCCTGGGCCGGGCTGAGCCCCTGGGGTGGGTTCACCTTCCCCTTCCCTCCCCAGACAAACCCCCAGCCCCACAACTGCTGACGGCTTAATTATTGCCTGCGATAATTAGCACGAGGAACCAGCTCGAGCCCTCTCCAAAGTCATTTCACTGAGGAAATCAATCTGATCCCTCCCAAAGGGCTCCGCTGCCAAACTTAATTCCAAATAATTGAACGGAAAGCTCCTTTAATGTTTCAAAGGGGGAAATGTGAGGAGGTGGTGACCGGGCCCTGGCACCCTGTGGGTGCCCACTGGGATTGGGCATTCCCTCACAGGGATCCTGGGATCGGGCATTCTCTTGCAGGAATTCTGGGATCAGGCAGTCCCTTACAGGGATCCCAGGATCAGACATTCCCTCACAGGGATCCTGGGATCAGGCAGCCCCTTGCAGGAATTTTGGGATCAGGCATTCTCTCACAAGGATCTTGGGATCAGGCAGGCCCTTACAGGAATTCTGGGATCAGACATTCCCTCACAGGGATCCCAGGATCAGACAGCTCCCCAACTCCCTGGGGCTCTGTGGGAGCTGGAATCTTTCCCTGCTCCAGTAACCCCAATCCCACCCGAGGATGCTCCAAAGGCTGTGGAATATTCATGGGGCTGGAATTCCCCAGGCAGGGAGCAGAAGGAAGCGAGCGCTGTGGGCTGTGGGTGGGCACAGGGAAGGATTGGACCCAACCAAAGCTATTTTTGCCATGAAAAGGAAAACTGTGCCTTTGCTCCCTGGATTATGGATCTGTGTGTTTTTCCCCCTGCCGTAACTGGAGAATAGAAATAAAATACTGAATTATTAACTCTAATTAGCCCCAGAATTACTTCAATAACAGTGCAATTTCACAGACGGCTGCTGCGAGGACAATATGCAGGGATAAAAGGAGAAGAGAATCCACTTCCACCACAGGAATGTTTGCAATTTATTATTTTCACATTAACCCTTCTTATTTTTTTTTCTTTCTTTTTTTCGGTTCCCTCATCTTTTCCTTGGCAGTGGTCAAATTTCAAACGCTCCAAAGTATCATCCCGACGTGTGGCTTTGTTTCAGGAGGATCCTGAGCCCTCCAAGCTGCAGAGCTGGGCTGGGATGGAGCCACAGGGGTGGAGAGGCAGGGATGGAGCAGCAGGGATGGATGGCAAGGGTAAAGCTGCAGGGATGGACTGGCAGGAATGAGGCTCCAGGGATGGAGCAGGAGCTGGAGTGGAAGGGATGGAGCTGCAGGGATGCTCCTGACCTACATCCTTCCCTGCCCTGCTGCCCATCCCAGCAGGTGGATGTGGGAGCTCCCAGCTGTGGGGGATCTGCAGCCTTGGCAAGGTTGGGGACACGCTCAGAGCAGTTTTTAGCCCTCCAGCTTTCCTGGGTTTTGTTCCAAACCCAGACCCAATCCCACTGAATCCTAGATGAGAGCTGGTGTTGAGGCCAGGTCGCCAGTCCCCTCCTCCATCTCTGCAGGTGTAGCTGATTTGATTTTCATTCCCTTCCTGAATTTGCACAGGCTCTGGGGAGGTTCCTCAATGAAAAAACTTTGGGAATTTGGGAAAATGAGATTTGAAACACGGCAATGTTCCCTGGTGCTCATGGTCCTGATCCAACAGGGGCAGGAGGAGCTCTCTCCTCAGTGGGATGGGGGATCCCTGGCTCTCCCTTGCTGGTGCCTTTCCCCACACAGCTGCACTTGGGGTGTCCAAGACCCTTTTCCATGGGATTTGAAGCAGGTGCTCCTGCTCCCAGCCTGGCTCTCCATTGGATACCAGGACAGAGCAGCACTTGGCATGGCTGGGAGCTTGGGCACCATTCCCAGGCAGGTTAATCCTGAGCAATCTGTGCTGCTCCAGACCTGAACTGTGCCCTGGGGCCTGTCCTGCAGCTTTCCACAGGCACTGAATCAAAGGGGGCTCTTGGAAGGGGGAAAGGGAAGAGAGGGAAAAAATGCACTTTCCATTGGAATGTGCCCAGCCGGGTGACTCAAAGCAGGAGCAGCCGGTGGCAAGCAGGCAGCTGGCAAGGGGCTGGCAGGGCTGGCATGGCCTGGGCCTGACCTGCCAACAGCCTCTCAGGCCTGGATTCGGGGAATAAAGGAATCCAGACCAAAAACACAGTGGCTTGGAGAGCAGCTCCATGCTCATTGCTCTGGGCTGGGAATGCAGCATCTCCATGGGCAGGGAGTCAGTGCAGTGTGACCCAGTGACAAGGGACAGAGCTGGCAGGGGGATGACAAGGTGGGGAGGTGCAGGGGGATGTGTGAGGGTCACAGGGTGAGTGATGGCACTGCAGAGGGGCAAATCAGCCTTGGAAAGGATGTGGGCAGGGATGGGATCCAGGGACCCATCCACGGGGGAGCAGGATGGGAGAAGTCACAGAATCCAGAATGGTTTGGGATGGACCTTAAAGCTCAGCTCATTCCACCCCTGCCATGGGCAGGGACACCTTCCCCTATCCCAGCTGCTCCAAGCCCTGTCCAGCCTGACCTTGGACACTTCCAGGGATCCAGGGGCAGCCACAGCTGCTCTGGGCAGCCCAACTTATCCACAACCACATCCAAACCCTTTTCTGGGATGAAGCCTGGATCCCACCTCTGTGCCCATCCTGAGCTGCTGGAGACTGTTCCAGTGTCCTGGTGCAGTGTCCCCATGGATGGGACAATGCTGGCAGTGCCACCCAGAGCAGCTCTTTGTGCCCACAGCTGTGTGCCATTGGTCACCACGTGTCCTCCCCTGGGGTCACCTCCCAGCCTGGCACTGGGGCTGTCCTCTGTGTTTCCTCTCCAGCTCCTGACTCCCGGCAGGTCCCACGGCTTCCTGGTGCTGAACAAGCCACGGGGACCAGAAAAGATCCCACCCACAGGCAGGTTCTGGTATCTTTGATCCCTGATTCCATCCTCCTCGTGCTGCTGGTCCCAGTGAGGAGTGGGAAGAGAGCAGCAGGCTCCCCTCTCCACAGCCCTGCCCTTCCCAGGCTGTGCATCCCTCTTGCCAGTGAGCACTGCAGTGGAGAACACCCAGCTTTTCCCTGGAGCAGGCACTCGGGCAGGGATCAGCCCTTGGAGGAGCTGGCTTGGAGACAGGAAGGGAAATCCCCGGACTCTGGCAGGCTGCTGCAGGAGCACTGGGAGCTCTGCACTCCCCTTTTGGGGAGTTTGCTCTTCTTCCCATGGCTTTGCCTTCATCTGCTGGCGAGGACACAGGTGTCTCTGGGAATCTTCTGGGAACCTTCTCCTCTCCTGAGAAGAGGAGGAGAAGGTGCAGCTCCAGGCGTTGGGAGATGCTGGTGTGAACCTCCCTCACCCTCATCTCTTTATGCATGGAGACCAAGGCAGCAGATCTCCCTCTGCCCATGCTCCTGCTTTCCCAATGGAATTCCCTTTGCTGCCTTTCCTGGTGTTTCTCTCCCAAGATCTGGCTCAGCCCCTCCTGCAGCACCCTCCGCAGGGTCAGTCCCAAGGCAGTTCCCATCCCCAAGGTTTTTCCAAGGCTGCTCTGGCCACGCTGTTGCCTCTTGGAATGCTGTGTGCTGCCTTCCCTCAGCCCCTGCCGGCCCCACTCCATCATCCTTTTGCCACCAGGAAATCATTGTGCCTGATAATGCATTAAAGCGATTGTTATTTCACTGATCGTGCTCATATTTCCCTCTTTGTTTTCCTGCCAGGCTTGAGGGGAAACCTCAGCAGATAAATCAGGGCTGGGAGCAGGTGTGGGAGCAGCTTTTGCTGTGCTGCTGGGATCACACGGATGCTTTGAAGCACGGACCACTGGCTCCAGCAGCACCTGCACGGATCCCTGGAGGGATGGCATTCCCATGCTCCACAGCCACCTCTGCCACCCCGGAGCTGCTCTCCTGTCCCTCTATCTCTCCTGTCCCTTTATATCACCACTGTGACCCCCCTGTGTGGGGCTGGGCTGCCTCTCCCTCTATGGGGCCCACAACAGGAATTTGGTGGTGCTGGGATAGGTGGGAGCAGCGGGATCTGCCCCAGGATGCTGCAGGATGCTGCTCTCCTGAGAAAAAGCAGCTGCTTGGGGGGGCAGGAGCCCTCCAGCCTGGGAACCAGCAGGGCAGGGGGAGGCACAGAGTGCCCAGACGTGCTCCCTGAGCCTCCCCAGGGCCGGGAGCTCTCCCGAGGCTGGAACACTCAATGGGAGCTTTCAATGCTTCCTTCCCTGTCCCTCCCTGCCGTGCCCCGCGGCCAAGCCAGACCCCCCTCTTTGTCCCCTTTTAAAAAATAAATCATTTTGGGATGAATTCCGTGCCAGTGAACAATGCCAGCCCGGCCGTGGCAGGGATGTGAGGGTCCATTATTCCGTGGGGATGAGGGGCAGCCGCAGGCAAAGCAGCTCTGGGCATGCTGAGCCCCCTGCCCTGCTGTGCTGTGGAAGGGATGTCCCCTCCCCGGGAGCTGCTGTCACCTCCCCTGCACGGCTGCAGGGACCCCCCCAGCTCCTCCCAGCCTGAGCCTGGCATTGCTTACTGGGAAGGACTGGGATACCCTGGAGGAAGGACTGAGACTGCAAGGCAGGGTGGAGGGGGAAAGGGGCCCATTCCCAAAACACTTGGGATAGCTTTGATAATTAGCCAGGACTGGGAAGGGGAATGATGAAAGGTGGGAAGGATTTGTTTAAGCACGGGGTGTTTTATTGCTTTCCTCACTCAAAGTCGCTCTTTAAAGTGGTTGGAAGATTTTTTTTGCTCTTGTTTTGCCTCAGATGTTGAACTGTAATTACAGCCAACGCACCAAAATACCTGGAATGTGAATAAACCAAGGAAAAGCTGCTCCCAGGGATTCATTCTGCCCCGAGCCCTCCCCACCTTGCTGCTGCACAGGGGGTCCTGGTGGGACCCAGCTCAGCCCGGGGGTGCCAGCACATCCTGGTGATGCCCATGGGCAAAGCCAAGGCTGGGCAGATCCTGCCATAAAAGTTAGGGAAGACCTGGGGGGAGATTTTCCACCCTTTCCCAGCCCAGAATTGCTGAGATTCTTCACCATCCTCTTCCTCATGGTTGTGCCTGGAGGCAGCAGCAAGGCTGAACACAAATGGTGTTTTCTGGAGCCTGGAGCTCCTCTTCCCAGCCCCTCCATCCCCTCCAGCTGCTGGAATCCAGGGATGGAGGACAAAGCCCTGTGGCACAGGACAGCCCCAGCCCTCCACACACCTCCTTCCCAGGAATTCTGGAAGGGATCATTGCAGCGCAGTGTGTGCTCAGTGTGCCAAAACTCCTTTCCCAGGAGAAGAACCCAGCAGTGCCCATGGTTTGTGCCCCTTCCCCTGAGCTCCATGAGGATGGGGTTGAGTTTTCAGGGCAGGGAGCCAGGGCAGGGCTGCTGCTCCCTCCAGGAGGGGCTGGAGCTGGCAGGGACCAGCAGGGATGGGGGTGCAGTCATCGTGTGGCATGGGACTGCCTGGCTCAGCCTGTCCCAGCTGGGATCCAGAGGGATCTGGGGAATTTGGGGGGTCTGAAGTGTTGGAAAAGGCAGGATGGGGTGGTGGGGAAGTGTCAGCTCCACTGGGGAGATTAAGATGTCCTGTCTTGGCCTGGCAGGGGAGAAACAAGGAGAGGAGGAGAGGATGGATGGTGCCACATGTCCCTGGCAGGCCTGACCCAGGAATTCTCCTGTTATTGATTATTTTTATGGATTTATTATTCATAGTCCTCCACAAGTGCTCAGGGTTTTATGGGCAAACAAAGCCTGCAGGTGATGCCCTGAGGCACAACACTCCCATCAACAGCTCTGACAGCTCCCAGGCCTTCCCAGACTGCCCCACTCAGCCCTTTCCCACCCTGGGAAGGGAATGGGAGCATTTCCTTCATTCACAGACAAGGAATGGGAACGTTCCCTTCATTCACAGATAGGGAATGGGGACCCCAGCAGCCAGGGGACCCCAGCTCAGCTCCAAACCAGGACCATGCTGTAGAAGGCTGGGTAGAAAAGAGCCCAATTAAGATAAAATCAGAGGAAACTGATTATTAATTAGCAAGTAATTAGTTATGTCTGTGCCATCTGGAGGGCTGAATCTGCCTGTGTGGCGCAGGATTGTCTGCTGGGTGTCCCCCACCACACAGCTGCCCTGGGTCACTGGGGGAGGCCCTCGCTGGAGCCCAGATCTCCTCTGGAATCTCTGCTCCAGGCACTGCTCTCCCTCTGTGTCTCAGGAGGAGGCACAGAGGCATCTGATGCTGCATTATCACATGCTTTTTCTGGGTTATTCTGCCAGGCTGTGAAGGGAGAGCTCTCCCATGGGCCCATCCTTGGTGCAAGGGGACCTGAGGTATTGGAGAGCTCAGAGCTGGAGAATTCAGAATGGTTTGGGCTGGAAGGGACCTTAAAACTCATCTTGTTGCACCCCTGCCATGGGCAGGGACACCTTCCTCTACCCCAGCTGCTCCAAGCCCCATCCAGCCTGGCCTTGGACACTGCCAGGGATCCAGGGCCAGCCATGAGCATCTTCTGCTGGAAGCTGTAAGAGCTGACACTCAGCCTCTTCCCCAAAGAAAGGCTCACCTGTGCTGAAGCGTTCTAAATTTTCAGCCTCAAGCTCCAGGCTGGGGCAGAGACCCCAAATCCAGGAGCTGCCCCTTTGCTGCCAAGATCTGGGGGGGCTCAGCCCCTCCCCAGGGAGGTGCCATGTCCAGGAGCAGCCGTGCTGAGCCATGGATTTGAGAGTTCTCATTCCTACACAGCTCATTCTCTGTCCTCCCGCCGCTGCAGAAGTGTCACCGGGCCTGTGACTGCCAACCCCCTCCATTCTGTGACCTCTCCTGCCTCCCTCAGCCTCATCCCAGCTCCCTCAGCCTCACAGGAGTGCCAGGAGAGGCCGGAGGTTTCCACACAGAGCAGTGATCAATGCCACTCCTGAGAGCACCGGGGGACCCACAGCCAGAGGGGCTCGATTCCCTCTCAGGACTTCTCTGGAGGGGATTTGTCTGGCAAACAGCGCCAGAACAAAACCTGAACGTTTTCCTAAAAGAAATAAAACAGAAGAAGCCAGAATGAAGAGGGTCTGGGTGGTCCAGGGTTGGTGCAACCCAAATCCCACCCCCGTGGGGCTGGAGCTGTGACCCATGGGCACAGACTCTGAGTGGCCTGTGGGATGGGATGGGATGGGATGGGATGGGATGGGATGGGATGTGATGGGATGGGGTGGGAGGATGGGGTGGGATGGGATGGGGTGGGATCCCCTGGCCAGACAGAGCTGTGCTCTGGCTGTCTGGCTCCATTGTTCAGCTCTTGGCTGCTGGGAGCGTCGTTTGACCCTTTCCCACCCTTGGAAGATGCTGGGGAGGTTTGGCTGGGGTGGCTCCTCCTGCATGGCTGTGTGACCCGCGGGGCCAGGACGTGGCGCTGCCAGAGCTCTGCTCCTCCTGCCCCGTTCCAAGGCCTCCTGCAATAAAGGCAGTGCTGAACTGGAGCCAAGGACTTGTCTTTGGCTCTCCCTGTGGTAACAGCTTGGAGGACTTGAGGCCTTTGCAAGACCTTCTGAAGGCTGTGCTGATGAGCCCCTCCCCGTGCCACACATTTCATCACAGACCCGGGCAGAAACCACACCAGTCCACGGAGAGGCATTTCTGCTGCTCCAGAGACAGCAAGAATGCTCCCATGCAAATGTGTCTGGGTTTTGCTTCCATTCTGGAGCCCAAAGCAGCTCTGTGCCTCCCATTTTCTGGCTGCCAGAGCTGCCCTGGGCTGGACTGGAAAACTGAAGCTGTGGATTGTCTTTCTTCTGGGAAGAAAACAGGAGGGAGCAGCTGACTTGGGACTTGGAGGGAATCAAAGCCCTACCCAAAGGGAAGGGGGGAGCTGGGCCTCTTTCTGTCAGTCTCTGAATTATCTCTGGCTCCCTGAGGACATCCCCAAACAGGACACAGGGTTTTCCACTGCTGTGGGATTTTTCCTATCTCCCCACAGCACAGCACACACTGGCTGATGGTAGCTCTGTGTCCTTGGTGTCACCTCAGTGGTGTAATGAACATTCCCATGTCCTCCTGCTCAGGGACACTGCCAGATCCACATGAGCCTTCCCAAGCTCCCCAGGTACCCCAGGACTGTGCATCCATGGGATCCCTCCCTGCTCCTCTCCACCTGCTGTGATTCCCCACTCCAGGTTGTTCCAAATCCCATCCACCCTGGCGTGGGTGGGGAGATGAAGTTCTGGGATTATGGAGACACACACAGAGGCCTCTCCTGTGTCCAGAAGGAGGATGAGGCAGCCATTCCCATCTCTCCCTGATTTCTGGGTGCCCATCTGTGGGAATCCAGAGAGGAGCAGCTGAAGCAAGAGAAGAGGAGCAGAAGGTGCAGCTCCAGGCGCTGGGAGATGCTGGTGTGAACGTCCCTCACCCTCATCCCTGCCTTCATCCACAACGGATCAGCTGCTTCCTACTCTGCCTTTAACTCCTGCCATTTGTAACATCTGAGTCGTGCCAAAGTGGTCTCGAGACCTAATTCCTATTTATTGCTCCTTTTGAAAGAGAGGAACTGCTTCATGAATACTGAATATCCAGAGAGATGGACTGATGCCACCAGAATTCCCTCAGCTGGCGAGGATGAGGTTGGCAAGTCCCAGGTGGAATCCTGCCCCATCCCTTCTCCAACTGCTCCAAAAGGGCTGAATTTCTGTGCCCATGTTGATTTTCTTGCATTTTTTTAGCTTGATGAGGTTTTGCCCTCTGCAAACAGAGCAGGGAAGAGCCAAGAGCAGGTGGCTGAATCCATCAAATAAATGGGAAACTTCCTAGGAGCACCAGTGCACCTGGGCCAGAGCCAGGATCTTCTGTTGATATTTTAATGACGATAAATGCAATTAAAGAGGAGAAAGAGGAGCACTAAATTAAATAAAATACCAAAGCTTGGAGATTATGAGCTGGTAAATTCATGACCCTCTCTTGGTTTTCCATAGGTGAGGGGAAGGTGAGGGAAACCTCTACCCTCAGAGCTCCTGTTCTGTCCCCCTGTCCCTCTGTTGCCTGTCCTGGGGGAGACTGAATAATCCTGGCCTTGGTTCTCACCCACACTGAGCACAGAGCTCAGACAGCTCCAAGTCCTCCAACATCTCACACTGTTGGAGAGGGAAATTCAATGTGCGCTCTCTCTGTGCTGTTCCTGTCAGGCTGAGCCTCATCCCAGCTGCTGATGGGACATCCAGTAACTCATTATCCCACCCTGGGAATGCGCAGTGGTCTGCTGGAAGAAGCATTGTGCCATGAAGAAGGATTTTACCGTGAGGGTGGGTAGGCCCTGGCACAGGGTGCCCAGAGAAGTGGTGAACCCCTGGAAGTGTCCAAGGCCAGGTTGGACGGGGCTTGGAGCAACCTGGGAGAGTGGGAGATGTCCCTGCCCATGGCAGGGATGGAATGAGATGATTCCATGTGATGTTGACCATGCATGTCCAGCAGTGCCAAGACTGTGGTGGTATCAATGGCCAGACTCACCTGGCTCCTGGAGGAGCTGGAAGAGCCAAGGACACCTATGTCACAGCTGGAGCAGGGTTACCATCATGCAGAGGGATCACTGGTGGTCCCAAATCACCGTGGGATTGGCAGCTTGATTTGCTGGATCCCACCAGGAGCAGGCAGCTTCCCAGCGTGGGAGCACTGCCCTTGGACACGGTGCCTCTGTGTCTGCCGGTGCCGTATCTCCTGGATCTGCTCCTGCGCCTTTCCAAGGGCAAGGGCAGGCCAAGGGGGTTTTGCTGGGCTGGACTAATTGCCAGGTTTGCCTCATGCTGGCCTGTGCCGTGCTGAGCCACTCCTTCCCATCGGCTCCAGCGTTCCTAACGAAGTCTCGCGGGCTTCCCACCTTCCCTCGCCCCTTCTGGAACAGCCGCTGCTCCTGAAGAATTTAAAGCTCCTTTTGTTCAGGACTAAAAGTGCCTGAAAATAATCATTAAAAATGAAATTAAATTAATTGAAAAGGGAGCCATTCCAAGCTGGCTTCCTTCTAGCCCTGACAGATTTTCCATCTGGGTTTGCTTCACCTTGGGCTGGGTATGAACCTGCATCTCCCAGAGCTGCCTGGGGGAGGTTTCTTTGTGTAGGGATGTCTTGGGGATGGTGGCTGTCCCCATCATGCACGCTTTCCATGGCTGCTGGCCATGAGGACACAGCAGAGCAGAAGTGACCTGCTGTGGTATCCCAGGAATACCAGTTCTATGTTACCAGCTGACTTTTTCCCTCTTCACCAAAAATCAAATATTGCAAAACCAGCACATCAGTGCTCCAGTCCTGGCTCATCCTTCCTTTCCCAATGTGGGCATCTCTGCCATGGGGCATCAGGACTGGGCTCTGTCTCTGAGGCTTTCCATGCAAAAACCCAGGATGAGAAATGCTCCAGCCTGTCCTGGGTTATTTTCTGCCCCTTTCAGAAAATTCTAACCCCGAAATGCTCCAGCCTGTCCTGTGTTATTTTCTGCCCCTTTCAGAAAATTCTAACCCCATCCCTAGATTTCCAGGCAAGAAGGGACTGCTGTGACCAGCCAGGCTGACCCCCTGCATTCCACAGCCTTGGCAGAGACCCCATTGCTCGTGCTCAAACCGAAACACATTTTTGAGAAAGATCCTCAGTCTCCGTGAAAAGCCTTTGAGTGATGGAGATCCCACTCTGTCCCCAGGGATTCGTTCCAACGCTTAATTGCTCTGACGGCTCAAAATGTGCTTCTTATTTCTAATCTGGATTTGTCTTGTTTCAGCTTCCAAGGAGGGATGTTGTAATGCCTTTTCCTGCTAGATTAAAGAGCCGGCTGCTATCAGAAATCTCTTCTCCGTGCATATGCTCGTAGCCCGTGAGCAAAGCACCTCTTGGTCTCCTCAATAAACCAAACAGCCGGAGCTTCTTCGCTCTGTCACTGTAATGCACATTTTCCACTGCCTTGACTCACTCCCAGCTCGTTCCTGAACCCGTTCCAAGCTCTCCTGCTCCGGTTGGAAGTGCAGATGAGAGCACTGAAGGCAGCATCCTCCTCGTGCCATGTGGCATGGTAGGGGTGGTTGTCCCTCTTCCTTTGTGGCTCAGCCAAGGATGACGCTCCTCTCCCTGGATTTGTGCTGCTCCGGCTGTGGGGTCACAGGACCTTGGCACTGCCAGCTCTGGGTGTCACAGGAGCAGGACACTGCTGATTGTCCATGGATGCACTTCCTGGGTCTGCAGGACCCGGCTGTTTCAGGTCTGATGAACCAAAGATGTTCCAGACAGGCTGAGCTGTACCCTTGTCTCTGCTGGAGGCTTGGAGAGCTGCCCAGGAGAGGAAAAGCAAAGGGAACCCAACCACCCATGTCCACCCACAGAACTCCCTCTGAATCCTGGCCTTTTCACCCAGTTTCCCAAGTTCGGTGCTGACACAAGGTAGAATTTATAAAGGCCCAGCAGAGCTCGGCAGAGTTTGGTTGGGGTGGCTGTGGGAAAAGGGAGGGGGAGAGGAAGGGCTGGAGTTTGTCCAGTCCATCGTTAAAAGTCAGCGTGGTGGGATTCAGCCGCTGGCTCATTAGCTCTGGGACTCTTGGAGCTGTTGGAGCTGTGGGAGCAGCTCCCTGTGAGATTAATCATCTGTGACCCATCCAGGCTGGGCTTTGGCCTCCTTTCCAAAGCCTGTGCTGTTCCTGTTCCCTACCCAGTGCCGGCCAGAGGTCGGTATCCCTCTTCCCCATGAACAATGGAGTCGGGGCTGCAGCAGCCAGAGCAGCTGCTGATGGTTGCCAGCTGTGTTGCCTTAACATCTTCCCATTATCTCCGGCCTGCTGGCTAACCCCATCCTGGGGAAAGCTTTGGCCTGGCTTTGGCAGAGGAAGGATTGTCCCTCCCAGCATGGAAATTTGGCCGGGGGATGACTCGCTCTGCCCTAAACATCTGCTGCTGGCTTGACGGGAGCACGGCTGCAGCTGGCACGGCTGTGGGGTGGTCAGGAACACCCACAGGAACATCCACAGGAGCATCCAGAGGAACACACACAGGAACACACACAGGAGCACACACAGCCGCCCCATGCCATGCTCTGCCATTCCTGGGACCGGGACACCAGGCAGAGCCTGGGATATGGGGCAGAAGGACTGAGCACCCATGGAGGGGCCTTCACCAAGGGGAAGGATGTTCACCAGGGACATCCCTTTATCCTGTCTTGAAGGATCCAAGGATTCCTCACAGCCCTTTGGCAAACTCTGCTCTGTGAGGATTGGACACTCTGGATGGAAGTGCCAGAGCCTGGATCAGTGAAGGGAGGAATTGAGCCCCTGAGGTGGTGCTGAGCAGTGAGGCACAGCAGGAGTGGGACATGGAGCAGCCAGACCAGCAGGGCTGGATACACCAGCAGTGCCTTTGGCTACAGACCTGCTCATGAGGAGCTGCAGGAGCAGGGTGGGAGCAGGAGCAGGGGAGTGGGACACTGTGGCATGGGATTGGTGCACTTTGGGTACACAGGGAGTCATCCTAGAATGGTTTGGGCTGGAAGGGATCTTTCAAGGCCATCTAGACCAACCCTCCTGTGGGGATCTTCCACCAGATCAGGGTGCTCAAAACCCTGCCCAATCTGACCTTGGATGATTCCAGGGACAGGGCATCTCCCACTTTTCTTGGCAGCCTGTGCTGGCGTTTAACCTCCTGGTAGTGCACAGAGGGGTTTAATCCTCTGAAAATGTGGATGCTAATGGAGCTGCAACACTCCCAGAGACTGTCTCACATGAATGCCATGTGCTCTTGTTATTACAAAGCTGGATGGGATGTGGGAGCTGCTGTCTCCTGCCTCTGCTCCCTGTTCCTGCTGGGGCAGAAAACCTGAGCCCGTGGATCCAGCCCTGCGTCTGGATGTGGCACTTCTCCTGACTCCCTGCATGGCTTTCCAAATCCACGGCAGTGGAGCAGCGGGAGGGAGCTGGGGGGAGGCTGTGCAGAGGGGCCCTGCCAAAGCTGGAGCACGAGAGGGAAAACGAGAGTCCCGAATAATTTGAGAACCTGACCGTCTCTGGCTGTTCAGGTTTTGTGAACATCCTTAACGGAAACACATGTGGAACGAGCTCTCTGCGGATCTACCCGAGAAGGCTTTTCCGTTTTTGCTGCGTTTGCAAACTGCAGACAACTCCTTCTCTCCACCTCGGTGAACTACTGAGCAGGGACCCTGGACTTGCTCCTCCATTTTCATCCAGTGCCTCTGCCAGCGTCATAAACCCAGTAAAACATTATGGCACTTTGCACCCACTGGGAAACCAAATGTATTTTAATGTAGATTTAATAGATTTCAGGTCTTTCTGTTATTAAATTTGCTTTTCATTCACCCCCTCCCCCTCTCTTTGGTGCCTGAGACTCAATGGGAAATTTGAAGTGTATTAAAGCAGCATCTCGCAGAAACAAATCCAGATGGCCTGGTACAAATCAGGGGGAAAAAAAATCGCATCAGAATCCATTAGAATCCCAGCCCAAATGCGAGGCACATTCCGACAGGCAGAGCCCTCCCCGTTCCTCGGCTCCTCACTCCATGACAGCCAGGAAACATGTGCTTCTTGGGAAGGGGATGGACCTGACAGCCTGGAAGCTGCCGGCCAGATTCCCCCGTGGAGAGCTCTGGTGAAAATAGGCGCTGGAAAGGCTGAGGTCAGCTGGGGTGTTCTGGTTTTTCCTCCCTTTAACTGGGAGCTAAATGTGACCCTCAGGCTCTGGCTCCCTCAGAGGAGGGGATGGTGCAAACCTCCTGTCCCACAGGGTGATGTTCCAGGGGCTCCTCTTCCTTCAGGACCAGCCTGTCCCTCCAGCCAGCACCAGCAGATTCTATTCCCACTGGTTTTCCAGTGCTGCTTTTGGGATTGCAGACACAGCTCAGTGGAGATGGGACCCCAAGGGGTGTCAAGGGCTTTGGTTCCTCTCCCTGCTGACTCCCACTAACACAGCACAGGATCATGGAATGGTTTGGGTGGGAAGAGGCCTTTAAAGGTCATCCGTGGGCAGGGACACCTTCCACTCCCCCAGATTGCTCCAAGCCCTGCCCAACCTTGTACACTTCCAGGCAGGGGGCACCCACAGCTTCTCTGGGCAACCTGTTGGAGATGGAAACAGGTGGGAATCATCCTCCTGCCTGGGGGGCCTGCTGCCAGCAGAAGATGTTGGAGAGGTCGCCCTGTCCATCCCCTAGCAGCACACATATCCCATGAGCAAGGCTCCTCTGGAGCTTGCAGGGTGGTCGGGATTACAGGGAGAGGCTTTGCCAGGTAAACAACCACCATTCCCCATTTTCCACACTTTATTAGTGCTTCCAACCACTCTGGTGAGGAAGGACAGCCTGAATTGCCAAGTGAGAATGGATTGTTTCCCTTTCTGCTGGAGCGAGCACTGGTGGGATGCAGAGGCAGTAGGGAGCTGAGGTGAGGGCCTTAGCAGGCAGGATTATTTATTTCATCTGCACTGACATTTGTGGAGTGCTCCTCAGTGGAATTCCCCTCCAGTCTCCATGCCCGCTCCTCAGGCTCCGATCCCCACATGGGCCTGCTCTGTTTGCCTTCAAATATTCAAGCAAACAGCATGAGTTACAAGGAGGAATGGCCATGGAAACAGTGAATTTTAAGGCCCTCTTGTAAAATATTCATAGAAAGCAAATTTTGAATTAATACAAAATGTGTGTGCTGAAGCCCTGGTGCTCAGAGTCATCTACTCAGGGAAGGGAAATAATCCCAGCTGACCTATAGGGCCAATAAAGCAGCTTGACTTTGGAATTCTCGCAGTAAACTGCCTGTGAACAAGACACAGGCCAAGAATTATGTGCAGAAATTATTCATTAAGGGCCTAATCCAAAACCCAGCTAAGTCAGTGGAAAGATCCCCCTAAGTTAGGCCCCAAATAATTCTGGATAATGAATACATTGGAGAAAACAGTGATCCTTTCCCAGATAACTCAATGAGCAGAAAAAAAGGAGCACAACTTCCCGGAGCACAGGCAGAGGCTGTAAATAATGACCTGAGTGGATCTTTCCTGCTCCACATCTGCTCCTCCCCGGCCACCAGAGACGTGGTGGGAGCTGGGGGATGCACTACTCCCCTTCCTCCATGGCTGCAGCTCCCACAGGGATAGGGATCAACATGAGACACCTCCCATGGAGACAATGCCAACCTGGCCCCCACGCATCCCTTCCATCCTCGGGGCTCCTGGGAAAGGCGGGTCATGGATAGAGATGGATAAGGGCAAATCCTCTGTGCTCGCCGCTCCCCCCGCCGCTGGGCTCATCCCTTCCCGAGGAAATCAGGCTGAAGAGATGGTTATGAGTTGTGGCTTCTGCGAGGATCTAATTGCAAAGTACCCTGGGAGAGGCAGGAGGCACGGAAATATATTATTACTGCTATTGTTGTTATTATTATTACTATTCCTATTAGAACACGGCAGTAATTCCATCAACAGATCCCGGGGACACCGTAAAACACAGGAGCAAGGATTGAAGTTGCCCGGGGGCCTCAGAGCTGGAACGACCCAATTAATAGCTGTATATTTTTATGGCCACATTTAACACTATACATTAATCCCACAAATCTTGCCATATTATTAAATGCTGCTTTTTATCCTGCTTTGGGTTTGTTTGTGTTTAGGATGATGCCGGTGGCAGGGAAGTCAGATTTGTCCCAGAAAATTGGGCCCCATCTCCAGAATAATGGAGAAGAGTAAACAAGGGGGTGTAAACAGCCTGGCTGTGAGGTGGTGGAGGGAATCATTCCCTTGTCCCACTGGCATGGATTTGGGACACCAAGCAGGCAGTGACAGGGAATCAGAGACTTGGGAATGGTGGCACTGGCAGGGGGAAATGGCTTAAAAAAACTCAGGAGAACCAGCAGCACGTTGTATTTGTCAGCTATCTGGATAAAGCATATCTGCATCCAATATCAATGTAATGGGAAGCCAGTGTCAGAGAGAGTGACCCCCAGTCCATCTGGATGCAATTCCAGCTTCACATCTGAAAATCAAATACATATTTTTGAAGTCTATCAGACAGAAAAGGCTCCTTTTTTCGCCTCTCCCTCGGCGTGTGCCTGGCTCTGATGTGCGGGGACGTTAATGGGGTTATTGTGGCAGGGTGTGACACAGGGGACCCAGTCCCCTTCCCCTGTCTGGGTCAGCCCCGTGGAGAGGGCTGGAGTCCCTTATGGGTTCACAAACAGGGCAAGGCACCCCTCCGGCTCTTCTTGGGACCCAGTGCTGGGAAAGGTTTCTTTTCCTTCACTTGAGGTCATGGCTGTGCAGCAAGAGTGGAAATTCACCTTCAGAGACTCCCTTGTGCTCTGTATAGCTCGGAAAATTCAGAGGAAGAAAGCCGTTCCAGGGCTGGCAGGTCCTCCCCGGCTCCTCTTCCAGGTTTGATGGGATTTCATGCGTTTGAACGCTCGCAGAAACACGGCTTTGGAGCGGGGGAGAGCCGGGAGGAGCCAGGGCAGTGCTACCAGCAGCAGGGAATGTAAGGGCTGAGGCGGTGCGTGTGAGCATCCATGGAAAAGCCGCGCTCCGCCAACCCGGGCACGGCGCAGGCCCCACGTGCCTGATGGCAGGCGGCCAAGGCAAACGCCATGGTACATGAACTACAAGTAAACACAGCTTGAGTTTCACATGTCAAATATGCTCAACAAACTGCTGGCGGATAATCTACAGGCCAAGGAACCAGACAGAAAACGTAGATGATGAATCAGTTGCAATGATGAATAAATTAGGGGCTGGAGCAGTTTGCCCATAGGCGGCTCGGAGAGGCCGACAAGGAAAAACGCGGCAAGCACACAGCTTGCCCAGAGATCACTTTTCCTTTCAGCCAAAGCTCTCCCTGGTGGCTCTGAGGGCTGGGCAGGTTGTGTGCAGCCTCTTCAGGGCTTTGCATGGGTGAAAATAAGCAGTTTGTGCCCAGGAGGAGCCACTGCAGCCTGTGCAGAGCACCCAGGGTGGCTGCCACCAGGGCAGCATCGCTGAGGCCATGAGCAGCCTCTTCCTCATCCCTTATTTTTGGCTGGTCTCCTTTCACCTGGATCCAGCTCAGGGTGATGTGTTGGTGTGGCTGTGAGTTGGCTCATGATTGTGGAGGGTGGTGGTCAAGGCACCAGTGGGGAAGGAGGCAGAGATTGTACCAGGGGATCTCCCACTTGATGGTCTCCCACACGCCATTCTCCCACCCAATTTTCTCCCAATGCTCTCCCATCCAACTCTCTCCCACCCAACTCTCTTCCACTCAACTCTCTCCCATCTGCCATTCTCCCACCTGCGCTTCTCCCACCCAACTCTCTCCCACCCAACTCTCTCCCACCCAGCTCTCACCCAGCTCTCCCATACCAGGGTGAAGTTTTCAGCCCCTACTGATTCAATCGCCCAGAGCTGCCCATGGCAGCTGGAAAGCGACATTCCCATCTTCCAGACTCAAACAGGAAGATTCATTAACCGTAAAAATATACAGAACCCCAGCCCTTCAAAAGCTTGCAATTTATTTTACTCAAGGCAGCCAAACTTTATATAATGGGAGATGAATGCTGGGATCAGGAAGCAGGCGAGGAAGAAGGGGCTGAGAGCGAGCGCGGGGATGGCGGAGGGGTCGGAGGAGGAAGGGGAGGAGGAAGGTGGCTCTTAATGAAAGGACAGGCTTGGGGGGAGTTGGGAAGAATGGGATTGTCCAGGAGGATGGAGAAGGTGGAGGCAATGGGAATGATTGATGAGCAGGCGAGCGGAGCAATCAACGTGCCACTTTATCCCAACAACAACCCCGGAGCCGTTGGTATTTATCCAGGCCCCAGCCTGATTATTATTGTAAGAGAGATTTCTCTAATCAAAACTCCAGAATCACACACAGGCTTTACTGATTAATATTCCATGATAACAGCAGCGGGGCACATCTGGCAAAGGAGCTGCAATTTCGGCACTACTGCTGTCCATTTGGTGAAAGAATAAAATCCACATCCTCAGTGCTGCTGGAGCACCCTGGATTCCCATTGTAGGGCACTGCTGGCACCATGCTGGATCTAAGTAATGCCCAACTGGCACAATCCAGGGCCTTGGGAAGAGGTGCCATGGCTGAAGCTCTGCCCATGGGACTGTTCCCACTTTGGGAAGCTCCACTTTAGGTGTTTGCCAGCTGCTCCGCTTATCCCTGGTGAGAAGCAAGTCATGTTAATGGGATTTTTTTTGGAAGCCAGAGTGGAAACAGTCTCACCTCATATTATAAAACCCAACAAATACGTGCAAGGCAGCAGGGCAAGGAAATTCCATCTGGGATGTCGGTGCTGGGAGCTCTGCTCTCTGACTCCACGGTACAGACAAGGATGCACAGGCTGGAAACAACATTTGCCTGGCATTACACAGATTTTTTTGGAATGAATCCTCTTTCCCAGTGGAGGTGGTGGGGCTGGGTCAGATTCTGTCCCTGCACAGTTGTGGAGCGGAAATGTCTGGGATCCTCCTCCTCACTCCAGCTGGTGGGAAGTCAGCTCTGATTTGGGTGGGATGAGTTCCAAGGGATCATAGCCTTGACTTGGATGGGATGTGATCCATGGGATGATAACCTTGATTTGGGCAGGATGTGTTCCATGGGATGATAGCCTCGATTTGGGCAGGATGTGTTCCATGGGATGATGCCTTGGACGGGATGTGATTCATGGGATGATAGCCTTGATTTGGGCAGGATACGCTCCACTGAGAGGGATTGATAACCATCTCCTGTCTATCAGCAAGTAGGAGGTACATCCATTTTTCCCAGGGATACTTTGGGAATGTCAGGCTGGAAGTGGTGATTCCTTTCTCATATTGCTGGGAGGGTGTTTCTTATGCCCCTAAGATGAGCAGATGGGAGAGGGATCTTGTATTTTCCAAATGGAGGCATAAACTGGCTCCTTTACTTCTGGAGCCGTTTGGAATGTGGTGGCATGAACAGACCTGGAAATGCCTTGTGGGGAGAATATCCCCTTGGGAATCTGGTGTAATGGGAATCTCGGGAAATTTCCAGCTTAGCTGAAATGGGCTTGGGAGAAGCTTTGGATAAAAACTCCTGCATTTGGATGCTTTAACCAAATGTTTGAAGACTCCCTTGGTACCAGGGGCTGTTGCTACTTACCAGCTGGAATGATGATCCTGGGTGGAGAATTGTGGAATCCCAGGATGGTTTGGGTTGGAAGGGACCTTAAAGATCCTATTGTTTCATCCCCTCCCACGGGCACGGATGCCTTCCACTATCCCAGTTAGCTCCAAGTCCCATCCAACCTGGCCTTGGAAACTTCCAGGGATGGGGAAGCCACAGCTCCTCTGGGCACCATGTGCCAAGGCCTGCCCACCCTCACAGGGGGGAGTTTTTCCTAATAAGAAGGAATTACTGTGGGAATGTGGGAGACTCTCCTGCACTTCCCTGCATTTCCAGTCAGTGCTGACCTCAGCAGCCGGAGCTCAGGGATATTGGGAACACCCCATTTGCCCTCTCTGCTGTCCCTGTCCCCAAAAGCTGCAGCTGGGGCAGCTCAGAGCAGAGCAGCTCTGAGTGTGGGATATGGTGGGGCTGGGGGGATGGGATGGGTCTGCCCTGTTCCTGGTTTCCATGTTGCTCTGAGTTTGGTTCCTCTCCAAGCCGAGGTACCTGGAGCTGGGCTGCAGCCAGCACGCAGGTTCTGCATTATCAGGGATTTATGAGCCATGATTTATGGGCCAGTGGCTGGGCTGCTGTTCCATACCCTCACTGAGGAGGCCAATTTTATGCCTAAACTCTATTCTTGGATCGCTGTACCTCCAGAAACAGTGTTTAGAGGAAAAGTGCTTCCCAGTCACCCACTGCTCCCAGGGCTGGGGAGCGGAACAGGGGCTGGTTTGGTGCCATTTCATGAGTTTCAGTGCCAGGAGGGAGCTCCTGGGAGGGCTCGTTAGGTTATCCAGACAGAAAACCTGATCCCAAGACCCCTCCTTCCCAAAAAACGCCCTGCTGGCCGGATGGGGCGGGATGCCGCAGGGCTGGCCGGAGGTGGCGATGGCTGTGTCGGGTGGCTCGTCCCCGATCCCATCTCCTGCC
>NW_005054456.1:275685-278835 GCF_000277835.1 Geospiza fortis
TGCCGGTGGGGGGGGCAGCCTGTGCTGGGGGACACGGCCGCCCCACACCTGTCGGGGGACGCGGGGCCGCTTTCATCCCGCGGCCGGGGTCGTGCCCAGGCTCCGCTGCGGGGTCAGCGCTGGAGGGGCATTGCCACCTGGCTCCCATTAGGAGGGCTCCGTGCTCCGGAAGAGGGCTATGTCATTCTCTCACTCCTGCCAATTATCCCGCTAGGTCTCTATTAGCCTGCCCAAAACAAGCCCTCCCCATCGCGAGCTCTGACAGCCCGGCAGACGCGGCCGTGCCGAGGCTCATTCCCGGCTGCCTCCAGGTTGTGGTTGTGGAAAAGGCTGCTCCCGCCTTCCCCTTCCTCTTCTCGGGGCAATCGGGCTCATTTTCATTGTTTTCTCCTATTTTTTTTTCCCTCTCCTCCCTGCTTGGCTGGGCCGAGATGGGGCTGGGTAAGGTGCAACCTGGAGGGAGGGATTTGTGTCCAGGTCACTGCAAAATTAAAGCACAAGGGTGGTTGTGAGCACAACAAGCCATTACCCCCACTGTACACAGCACCCTGGCTCAAGGGGAGCGATGCCCATCCTGAGATGCCACCTCCAAGCCTCCCATGATGGGATTTGGAGCAGAAAAGCAGCTCCCGGGGGTTGTGAGGGCTTTTTTCAGCTGCTCCTGGACTGCTCCACCACCAGCTCTCTGCTCCTGGGGAACAAATCAAGTAGCAAACCACTGAGGTTTGCTGCATGGCTGCCCTCCCCACGGCTCCCCAGGTAAGTGTTGCTGTAATAGGATTTGCTCCACATCCCTGGAAACCCCCCGGAGGAGGATGTGGGGTTTTCAGCACGTTAACTCCTTCATGCACCACAGAGGGTGAAACCCCAGCATGGCCACATCAAGCCCCGGGCTCTGCCGAGAGCCTTGGCCAGGGCGCTGCAGCTGTGGGAAGCAGCTGGTGAGTTTTGGGAGATGGAGGGAGGGAGGGAGAGAAAGGTCATGGGGAAAACCATCCCGTGCGAACATGGCTGCTGTGGGAAGCAGAGTTTATACATGGGGAACACCATCAGCTTCTCCCCCAGGGCAAGGGACACCAGGCTCTGTCCCCAGCCCAACCAGGCTCAGGAAACCTCCTGATGCTGCTTTGCTTCTCATCCCATTGTTTAACAGCGGAAAATGCCAGATCAGATCCCTTCAGCCAGAGGGCTGAATCTGAGGATAAATTGCCCCTCTCCCACAGAGGGGTTTCGGGGTGTCTGTGTGTGGTTTGGCTGGAGGGTCCCCAGAACAGAGGGGACCAGGCATTCCAGGCAGGGAGCACCCATGGGAGTGCAACCACCTTGTGTGGGGACCATGGAAGTGCAGGGGAGCAGAGACCTGAACTGCTGGCAGGTATGGAGGTGGGAAGGTGCTGTGAGAGCAGATTTGGGTGCCCAGGGCTCCTCAGCCCACAGCAGGATGGCTCCATCCCAACCTCGCCAGCGTCCCCTCCCACAGGATCCCTGCTTTGGCCTTGGGAAAGGGCTTGTGTTTATCCCAAACAGCCGTGACTTGTCTTCACGCCAAGCTAGAGGTTATTTGAGGCTGCTGTCTCGTTCATCAGATCCTCATGTTTCATTAAAAGAAATTAAGAAATCCTCCAATTCAGAATAGCAACAGCCTGGAGTAGGAGAAACCCCTCCGTGCCTGGAGCTGCCATTCCCAGTGTGGAGCACCCTGGGCAAGGCTGAGCCTCAGCTCTTGGCCAGGGCCCTCCTGAGCTCATCTTGAGCCACAGGGGGATGCCTGAGGCACCCCATAACCTCTGCCAGCTGTGTCCCCATGAGAGCTGTGACATGGCTGTGGTCACCCATCTCTCTGTCTGGGATGGCCACCCTGCCCAGGGTCTTCTGCAGGGGATGAGAGACACCCAGGACTTGGCCAGGAGCTGTTGGGGGGTCCCACCCGTGCAGGCCATGGAGGGGAAGCTGTGGGGCTCTGGAGTGGCCCCACCTCGGGGGTGTGGGGCCATGGGACCCTGGGGCTGCTGGGCCCCCAGTCTGGAGCGACTGGAAATGGGGAAGATTCACAGCACAGAGACTGAGACTATAAAGGGAGCTGAGGAAGCTCATAAGGAGGTGTAAATTGGAACAATATGGGCTGTGTTGTGTCCTGATTTGGCTTCGGGGAATTAAGAGCTAATCTTTTCCCTGAGACTGGGATTGCTGGAGTTGTGCATGCGGCACACGAGGGAGTTTGGGATCGCTGAGCAAAGCCCATGCAGGAGATGCAGGGCTGAGGTTTGGGATGATGAGTTTTACATTTGGTCTTTCTGTGGTTATTGAGGGGCATGTTTAAAGTAAAAGCCTCCTCCTGCAGATCTGCTTTGCTAATAAAGGATCCCTGTGTGTGCTCAGATGAGAGAAATAGGGGCCAAACTGGTGCCAGTGGGCTGGAAATGGGTGACAGTGTATTGTAAACTAGAGGCATCTAGGAGAGCTCAAATGCTGGGAATCAAAGCAATTCCACCTGGGATTGGGGGGACTGGGTGTGGATGGAGGCAGCTGGGCTGGGAAAGGAGAGGTGGGTGATGCTCCAGCCTCCAGCCTTAAAGTGGGGCTTTGGCTCTTGCCAGAGATTTGCCTACTGCCCTCCACATTGCTCCTGTGCATGAAATGTGAAATGAAAATGAGCCTGTATAACGCTTAAATCCAGGCTGGATAGGGCTGGGAGCAATCTGAGATAATGGAAGATGTCCCTGCCCATGACAGGGGGCGGAACTGTATGGGCTTTAAGTTCCCTTCCCATCCAAACCATTCTGGGACTGTGATTCTATAAATGTGAGCTCCATTAATGAACACACACAAAGACATTAAGAAACTCCAATTCTCACTGAAAACTTGGCATTGCAATGATATAACACAGCAATACTCCATGGACTCCATCCATGTGAACGCTCTTCAGGAACATTTGGCTTGAGAGGTTTTTTTTTAATTTGCTTTTTCTCCAAAATTGCTGTTCCTGCTCTCACGAAGTTTTTGGGGCCTCCCCCAGCCAGCCCCCATGCCGTGCCCTGGCAGGAGGCTCTGGCTGCAGCCCTGTCTGTGCCCCAGCCCCTGCACCCTCCTCCTCCTCTCCCAGCAAGTTCCTTTGCTATCTAGGTCAAAGATTAGCAACAGCAATAAAAA
>NW_005054456.1:278881-284492 GCF_000277835.1 Geospiza fortis
AGCCGGCGCAGCGGCCGCGGGAGGAGGAGGAGGAGGATGAAGGTGGTGAGCAGGTGAGTGAGGCAGGAGGAGGAGGAGGAGGATGAAGGTGGTGAGCAGGTGAGTGTGGCAGGGGGGGGGGGGGGGGGAGGGGGGGGAGGTGGTTGCGTGCCTGTGGAGGGATCAGCAAGGCCAGCCTGCAGGCAGGACTGTCCCAGCCCCAGGAGCAAGTTCCCACCCCCACCACCTTGGCCAACATGCCCGATGATGCCCATGGCTCCTCCGGGGAGGGGGACAAGCCTGGCCCTCCCTGGGCAGCCCACAAACCCCCCTGGGGCATGGAAGAGCTTTCCCTGGGAATAAATCCCTGCCCTGCAAGGCACAAAGTCCTGTGTGCTCCTGCTCCAAGGGATCTGTGTCCTTGGGCTGTGCTGGGTGCTGGGGGTGCTGGGCAGCACTGGGAGGGTGCTGGGGGTAGTGGGCTGCTCCAGAGGGTGCTGGGCAACCCTGGGAGGGTGCTTGGTACGGTTGGCAATTTCAGGAGAATGCTGGACAGCCCTAGGAAGGTGCTGGGGGTGGTTGGCAGCCCTAGGAAGGTGCTGGGGCTGGTTGACAGCCCCAGGAGGGTGCTGGGCTCAGGTGGTGGCAGCCCAAGGCAGCGTGGCCGTGCCTGCCAGCCCAGATTGTTTCAGCCCAGTGCCCACACAAGTGGGTTTGCTAAAGCTGCAAGTTGATCTTATGGAAGGAAATTGAATTGTCGGCGGGGCCGGGTTTTATCTGGGCGTTGGGCTCCGCTGCCTGGCTCGGCCTATTAAGGTTTGCTCGTCAGATTACAGACACAGCTTGGGGTGAGAGGTCACGTTTAAATCGTGCCTCTTTCCTTTCTCATCTGTGACAGCGGCACTGAGGGGCTGGAGAGGTTTGGGGGAGCTGGGGGTGGGTGGGTGAGTCCCTGGACAGCTGCCCCTGGGCACTGCAGGGTGAGCTGGGGGATGCCAGGTGAGGGATCTTCTTCCTACATGTGAATTTCTCATAGCCACAAATGTAGGTGACCTACTATTTTTACTCCCCCCAAAAAATAGGAAGGGAAAGGCAATGCTAAAAATGACCTTTCTCCTCTAATCACAGGGCTCTGGGAGCTGGAGATTTAAGGGAATTTATAAATAGAGTCAGAAGGTGCCCACTGATACCTAAAGTGAGGTGTGTATGGACAATCCTCAGCACTTTGGGAAGCTGTGGCTGCCAGGGCTGGCTGGAATGGGATGGAGTGGCTTGTTAGTGCTGATGGCTGTCCCCTTCCTGTCCCAGCAGTGCCCCTGGGTTAAGATTCTTTAATGACCTTAATCACCAGTTCATTTACAGCAGTCACTTTCCCCAGCGCTGCCCTCCCCCAGCACGGGAACAACATCTGCTCCCCCACACTGCCCCTGGAAGCTGCTCCTGCTCCACACCACCAGGAATATCCAGGGCATTAAAGTCGGGATGTTTTATAGGGGAGCTGTCAGGCAGCTCCAATCCAGGCTCTGACCTACTTAAAAGTTGTCCTAATCAGGGGAGGCATTTGTGTGTGTGCTGAGTTCACATCTCCATTTCCATGTGTCACCCTGGTGCTAGGAAATGGAAATGGGAATTATTTACAGAACGCGGGAGTCACATTGTGGGAGAGGAGGAGGAGGAGGAGAAGGCCGGGGAGCAGTGCTGGGTGTCTGTGCAGAAAGGGCACTGGGAACAGCCCCGTGGGGATGGGAAGCAATGAGGATGAGGAAGGGGGGCTGGGATCAACCCTGGCTCCTCTCACTCGTGTCCTGTGGCACTGGAGCCATCTGGAAATGCGGGATGGTATGGAGGCTGTGCCTGGAGGCAGAGGAGGAGGAGGAGGAGGAGGAGAAAGGGGTGTCACATTGCCCAGCAGGGGCAGGATTCTTGAGTCCAGTTACCTTTCCTGCCACAGATTTCCCATGGGATGAGCTGGGTGTGGCACCCCAGGATAACCAGGAGCTCCCAGCCCCTCCCAGGACCTGAGCTGGCAGGGCTGTGGTGGGGGGGGAAGTCACACTGGGGTGAAGGGGGGCCTCACTCAGCTCATCGAGTGTCATCCCACCCCAGATGTGTCCTGCACCCCAGGGAACACCCCAGAGCACAGATCCCAGGACACTGCCAAGGGATTTGGTGGCCCTCTGCTTCGCTGGGACAGCTCAGTGCTTCCAAGAGCCTCAGCTCCTTGGCGTGGGCTGGGATCATCTGGATCATCTCCATGTGGGATTCCCCGTGCTCCCCACTCCCTGTGGTGTGTGCTGGGAGGGATGAGCCACCCACCCTCTGGGAGGGATGAGCCACCACTGACACAGCACCCCCAACTGCCACAGCATGTGCCTGCAGCCCTCAGCAAGTCAGGAGGTGGAACATGGATGGGTCACCACGTCCTCCCTGCTCCCAGGAGCACCTCCTGCCCTCGGGGGGCTGATTCAGCCTCCTGGGATCCTGTGCCCAGCACAGTCATGGGCTGAGGGGCGGCTTTTGCCCCAGAATGTGGGACACAATCCTGTTCTGGAGGGGATGCTGGCACTGCCTGGCTCCCACTGGGATTCTGGGCACCCTCCAGGTGGGACAAGCATTGGGAGCTACCCCTCACTGCAGGGACTGCAGGGGGGGAAAGAGGACTCCTTGGCAGGGCCAGGGAGCTGCTGGGGAGGTGTTGGGAATTTAAATGTTCCTGAGGCCAAATCCCATTTCTGTGTCAGTTTGGCATCACGCAGGGAGTGGGGGCACCCACGTAGGCAATAGCAGCACCCAGCCCCAAGTTCCTGGGAGCCAGGAGCCGGCCAAGTCCTTGTCCCTGCCCTGGCCATGGAAGTGAAGCCTCTGGCTGGAACATCCTGTTATCCTTGGCTGCTTTGGAACGTGTCTGTGCTCACCCTTGGTTCCCACTCCCAGAGGTGTTTCGGCAAAACAATAGGAGCTGGGGGAAAATGGGGTTTCAGCCTCCTGGAGAAGGGACCAGACCAGGGCTTGCTGGGCAGTGCAGCCTCCAAATTTGCAACTCCAAATTTGCAATTCCAAATTTGGAGGCTGGGCAGCGCAGCCTCCGAATTCCCAAATTCCTGGCCTTGCTCTCAGAGCTGAGGTGGGACACTGGGACTGCAGACATCAAAGGGGCAGTTTAATGGCCTGTGCCTGGGGTATCTGCAGCTTCCCACTGCCCCCAAGGCTCCCAATCCCTAATTAAACTGTGCACAGAATTCCTTCCCCATCACACCTCATAAAAACAGGAACCCACCAAAGCCAGGCCGGGCTGTTCCAGGATAATGATCTAGCACGAGTTGCTGCAGATCCTCAGGGAACAGGGACCCTGCCAGAGGCAGCAGGACCTGAGCGGGACATGGGGGCTTCTTCTGTGTCCCTTGCTTTGGTTTATGTGCAAATAAGTCTGAATCCAGCACAGTGAGAGGGAAAAACAACAGCAGAATTGGGAATGTGGCCTGGAGTGTGACTGTGGTGGCTCATGAGGCCACAAGAGCTGGGACCTGCAAGGACACGGCTGTGGAGGGCAGGGACAGCCCAGCACTGTGGTTCTGCCAGCATGAAACCCAGGAATTTGGAGCAACAAGGCTGTTGGAAGTCAGGGATTCAAAGGAGAGCATGAGATGGGAATTTTAACATAGATTCTGTAGAATTCCCAATATGTGGAGTTAAAATCTTCCATCTCCCAGGCTCCATTTAGGCCAGGAAAACATGGATTTCTCCTTTTCTCTGCTCACACAGAATGTAAGGAGTTTATCTGGAGCAGCAGCTTGTCCCTTTGTCCAGAGCCACCCCTGGAGGGATTTAAAAAGCTGTGGCACTTGGGGACACGGGTGAGTGGTGGCCTTGGCAGCTCAGAGGGCTCAGAGGGCTTTTCCAAGCTACATGGCCCTAGGACAGGGACTCTCCAGGCTGGCAAAGCTCTGGGTGATGCTTGGTCAGGTCTTCCAGCATGGGCAGGAGTTGGAGGGCTCTGCTGCTCTGGCCTGGGCCACCATCCTCCTTTAATGTGTTTTACACATGTGATGAATATCGGAGGAATTTGTTTTTTAAAGCCTGTTTTGATTGAAATCACACAGAAAGCGCCTCATGCTCGGGGCCTTCCTGTGAGTTATTATTATTTTTTTCATTTTGGGGCAAGATTATGTTTCTTAGGCAAACAGGAAAAACAACAGGGAAAAAAGGGTCTGTTTGTTTCTTTAGCTTGGAGCTCAATCTTGGAGCAGTTCCCTGTGGTGAAGACCGTGGAGCAGCAGCACTGAGGCATCAGAGGGTCCTGCTGGTGGTGATGGTTGGACTCCATGGGCTCAAAGGTCCTCTCCAACCTAAATGATTCCATAATTCTCTGATGCTGGGATTCTGTGATGTGAGAGGGACTGGTTGGGGTAGCACTGTTGTCCTCTAAATACAAACCGTTGTCCTCTGTCCTTCCTTGAGGTGCAGCTGTGCCCCCATCCCAAGGATGTGCCTTGAGGCGGCCCCCAGCAGCCCCTGCAAGTCCCTCCAAGAAACTTTGGCAAGTGGCAAGCAGGATTTAGCCAGTGGGATACCTGGGGGAGGCATTTCCCTCTTTTCCTCCTCCTCTGGAGAAGGAGGAGGGGGTGACCAGAGCTGCTGGAGGCCCTGCAGGATTTGGGGCCGCGGGTGGGAGCAGGAACCCCTCTTGGTGGGAACGAGGAGGCGTTTGCAGGTCATTCCAGCATGTTGTCCCAGTCAAATATTTGTCTAGTTAATAAATATATTGTTGTTTTTTGCAGCGAGGAAATGAGGAGACTGCGAAGAAAAATAATGAAAGGCCTTTCTTGTGCAGCCCCGCTCTGCGAGGAGCTGGATCAGGCCCTCGCCTTCTCCTTGGCCCTCCCGCTCCCAGAAACCCTGCTGTGGATTTCACAACGGCGTGATTGACAAGATTAGGAATTATCTCCCCCTCTCCCTACATATAAGGTTACTGCTGCTCCAGGCACAGTGTGAAATTCCCCTTGCCGGAGCTCATTAAATGGGTCAATGGACGCGTTCCAGCTTCTCTGCAGTTCACAAAGGGCTGAGTCCTGGCCACCCCACCAAACCCTGTCCCAGGCTGTTGACGAGTAAGTGCTTCCATATGGCTCACCTCAGCATCTCCCGAAAGATAACACACGGCTAATGGCTTGCAGATTCCACGGATGCTCGTCGGGAAAGGCGCAGGGACGGGGGCTCCGGGCTGCCTTCAATCACAGCTGATTGGGATCGAGGGGACCTGGGGGCTCCCTGCCAGCCCCCGGCCCCCCTCCCCAAGGCTGGGGGCACCGGGAAAGGGCAGTGGGTTCATGGAAATGCCTCGGGAATTGGGAGCAGGAGAAGGTGGGCGGCAGCCACCATCCCACAGGCACCAGGGGCTGGAGGGTGAGGTGGTGCCCCTTGAGCTTTCATGGATCTTCTCAACTCCTGGGATGAGGTGGTGCCCTCTGAGCTCTCATGGATCTTCTCAACTGCTGCGATGAGGAACTACAGGTATCCAACAGTGGCAGGAGCTGGTTCTTGTCCTGGACGCATCCCCAGGGCATTTGGATGCCCTCAGGTCAGGAAGCCACGGATGTGGGTTTGGTGATGTGAAGACAATAAAATGCAAGGA
>NW_005054456.1:284615-287695 GCF_000277835.1 Geospiza fortis
GCTGGGCCTGCCACATCCCTAGAAGAGTCCAAGGCCAGGTTGGGCAGGGCCTGGAGCAACATGGGATAGTGGAAGGTGTCCCTGCCCATGGCAAGGGGAGGGATGGGATGAGCTTTAAGATCCTTTCCAACCCAAACCATTCTGGGATTGTGGGATTCAGTGATTCAGTGACTCAGTGACAAGGACACTTCTCTGAATCACATTTGCTGTGAGGAACAAGATTACAAATTTCTCCCTGACATTCATCCCTGCCCATGAATCCCTGCAGAGCAGATGCTCAGAAACTCATCCTTGTCACCCGGCCACGGGCATGGCCTGGCATTTCTCCTCTCCCACAGTTGGGTGGCTCCTGTCACTCCCTGGCACAGGGAACACTTCAGACGCACCCAAACACGGCATTCCAAATGCTGCTGTTGAATATTTGAGGATCCAATTTATATTTCATGAGCCTGTGTGCAGAATTCATGTGGAAGAGACACAATGGGGTCGGGAGCTCGTGTGAGTCAAAGCATCCCTGTGTCACAACAGGCACCGTGGGACGTGGGTGTCTCTGCTCAGCTGCTCCAGCACCCAGCAGCGCTGTCACCCTGTCCCCACCTGCAGGGAGGTGGTTTGGAATGCTCTGAGATAGCAATCCCTGTGCTGGAATATGTCAGAGCACAGCCACAGTTTGGCAGTCGGGGTTGTCTCAGCTCTCCCATCAGCTGGAGCCACCCAGCAATGCTGTTGTGATGCTGTAGTGATGAAGCCTTGAGATGAGGTTCCTGTAGTCCCCAGGAATGTCTGCGTGTTTGGGAGCATCACCTGGCTCATGAAGCAGGGATGGAATGTGCTGCTGGAGGAGCTGTGCCCTGGGTGCTTTATGGGCTCCAAATTACCCAGCTGGCATCATCGCCGCCCAGTGAGGCCCCTCCACGCAGGGTACTTGTGGGGCTAACAGCCTGTTAAAGTCCTGCTTCAGATCCCAGCTCTGATTCACTGGTGTCAGGACAGTGGAAGTGCCTTTGACAGCTTTCTGGGGGGTTCAGGCTCCCCAGAACCACGGGCCCTGCTCTGAGGGGGCTCCCAGCATGGCTCCACCTGGCCAGGCTGGGCTGAGCCTTGCTCTGTGTTCCCTGTGCACGGGAGGAGGGATGTCTGGCTCCAGGGAAGCTCTCCCTGCTCCGTGCTTCTCTCCAGGGTAATTCCACAGGCCTATCAGCACAGGCCTCTATCCAGCACAGGCCTCTCAAAGGGAAGGCTCCCTCTGGGACCTTCTTTCCCCCCTAGAGCCACCCACTGAGCATCCCCAGGACACTGTGGGACACAGGTGAGCCACACAAACAGCAGGGTTCGGAGAGAGGGACCATGGTCCCAGGAGGAAAAAGGGCATCCCTGTAATTTCTGAAGGCAGCTCGGCACCAGGGCTCTGCTTTCTGCCCTCCCCTTCTTCAGTGAGAGCCTGAAACCCCCAACCCCCATCTGCTTTACACTCTGGAGCTGAAATAAATGAAATTACCTTTAATTATTCTCATTACTTTCCCCGGGAATGCTGGAGTGAAAGGCAGCATTTAGTTGTGAGCTACAGCAGGGCTCTGCCCTTCCTCCTGCCCCCCAAAACACTGCCAGGGGCCCCTGGCTGCTGCCGGCAGCCCCTGGACACACACGGAGCTGCTGCTCCATCCCGGCAGGATGAAAGGAGGGCACAGGAGGGGAAGGACCCGGACAGAGCAGAGGGCGAGGGGACAGCCAGGGGGAGCAGGGGTCAGGGCTGGGGGCTGGCAGGGGTCAGGGGTCACAGCAAGCAGGGATGACCTGCCCCTTTCCAGACCACCTCCAGCTGGAGGAACCCTCGGAGAGGGGGGAGAGCAGGGCTGGGGGCTCTCACACCTTCACGGCCCATCACGGATCAGCAGGAGGTGTCCGGCCACAGGCACTTCCACCACACTGCGTCCCCTGTTTGTCCACCCTGGGAGGTGCTGGGGGATGGATCCTACCCCTCCACAACTGGGAAATGGAGCCTGAGCTCCCCATGCTTGGAGAGGAACTGCCTATTATTCTTCCCTGTTTAAGGATTTCTGGACCTGCAGCTTCGTGAGGTGCTGGCTGACACCTTCCAGCAGGTGTTTTCCTGGGATATTTAAGTCCACAGGTCAGGCAGGCTGGTTCTGGGGGGGCTGTGAGGCTCCAAGGAGGTTCCTTGTTGTGGTCATCCACCTCATGTCTGTCCAGCAGGGGGTTGGGACCACAGGGATCAGCAGCTCCTGCTGGTTCCTCAGAGCAGGCACATTCTGATCCCTTGGCTCTTTCCTTACCTCCTAGTGTGGAAAAAGAGGATTTTTCTCTTCCTAGCAGCAAGGCTGAGGATAAATTCCCTATCTCCCTGCCTGTGAAAGAAGGAGTACCTACCTTTGTGCCCAGCAGAGAAGAAAAAGCAAATGAGACCCGACCCCATGAACATCCCAAAATAGACCTTCCAAGAAACCTGAGACATGGGGAAGGGGAACTGGGAGGGGGCTGGGAGCCCCATTCCAGATGGACACTGGGCCATTCTTCTGGAGAAGGTCTTGTTCCCCTCCAAGGTCAGCCCTAAGTGACGCAGAGCCCAGTGGGGCCTTTGGGAAGGAACCCCGAGACACGTTCGCTGTCAAATGGAATCTATTAACAGGGATTAGAGGCTTTTTCCCTCAATCCCCCCGTGACACCGTGATGGGCTGAAATTGCTGTGAAAACATCATTATTAAAAATGGGCCTATTAGTATTAGAATGGACAGAAGCTCCTTGCTAAATTTAGCAGCAGCAGCAGCAGCCACCAGAGCGGGGAGCGGAGGGGAAATGGCACCAGCAGCGCCAGGAAGGGGCTCTGGGAAACCTGGATGAGGTGGGAGCACAGGGGGCTGGGGCACCACCAGCCCAACACCCGGCCCAAGGGAGAGTCTGGATTTCAGAGAATCATGGAATAGTTTGGATTGGGAGGGAACAAAGCTCATCTTGTCCCACACCCTGCCATGGCCAGGCACACCTGCCTCTATCCCAGGCTGCTCCAAGCCCCATCCAACCTGGCCTTGGACACTTCCAGGGATGGGGCAGCCACAGATTCT
>NW_005054456.1:287729-305394 GCF_000277835.1 Geospiza fortis
AGGGAAGGGAAGGGAAGGGAAGGGAAGGGAAGTGGTTCCTTAGAAATGCAGCAAACACAGCACAATCCCTGCTCCAAGTGCATCCAAAAGCTGGGGATGCTCCAGACATGCACGTCGTGCTCCGTCAGGGAGCTGACACAGCTGACAGCATCAACAGGGACAGAGGGACACAGCTCCAGGGTGGGAGGTGCAGCTGGTCTCAATGGTTTAAGTGGAAGCTGGAGGCTCTCAGGAGCTGGCAGGGCCATGTCCCCCAGGAGGACACATCCCTCTGTGTGCCATGAGGACACATCCCACCCCTGTGGGAATGGAGGTTTGGCACTGCCAAGCACATCCCAGGATGCCTTGAATCCAAGGAGTGTTTCCTGAGCTGGGCTGGAGAGCAGGAATTGGACATGGGGAGAGCTGGGAGAGCCTGGCACAGCAGAACCCTGACAGCACCAGGGCAGGCACATGGGCCTCTCCAGGCTGGAGCTAATCCCTAATTCCCTGGAATTTTCGGTAGGTTATTTTTTATTGCTGGGAAAGCAAAGCTGATGAAATCGCAGTGATGATTCCTGCCCATTCCATGCATGGATGGACTCCAAGACCATCTCTCCCCTTGGGTGTGCACAGATCCCTGGGGGTCCCAGGGCTTGGGAAGCTCCTGGGATGTGGGATCAGCCCCGGGCTGCTGCATCCCATCCTGGTGGGAACTTGCACCAAGGTTTTTCAGCAATGAGCAGCACTTCCAAACCTTCACCTGCACGGGGACAGGATGCACATGGCTTTGTAACAGTGTGCAACCCCTGAGGGACACAGGGCAGCCTGGGGGGACCCTCACACCCTGGGGATAGAAAACAGGCTCCACAGATTGGGGAGCGCCTCTCTGGAGCCAGGTTGGTTCTGTGGGAGGAGTGCTCAGCCTGAAATTGTTGACAGGTTGGTTTCCCTACTGAGAAATGCAGTTTTATGGAAATCAAAGTGTTCCTGGGGAATCTGCTGGTTCTGACAAAGTTTTTGAGAGGAATGTGTCTGAACAAATCACTTTAACTCTCTTGTTTTATTTTTCACAGAGGTAAAAATAACTCCTTGGATCTTTAGGTGCTATAAATCCCATACAATACAATTAATCTAATATTTATAATATCGCATCTTGCATTGACTTTGTCAACTGCAACATTTAGCTGTTGACAAAAGGACTCAAAAATTCTCTTTCATAAAGCAGCCAGGCTCGCTCCCAGAATCCAAGCGCGGAATTCCTCATCCAGGGCAGGCTGTGCTTGGGAAACAACCTGAGGATGAAAGCCCCAGAGCTGGGGATGGTGTTTTGGGGGGCTGCTGATGTTCAGCCCCCGAGGGAGGGATTGAGGGGAGGTTTGAGAGCTAAGCCCCTGACACAGCACCCCCCAGCCGGACTTCCAGGGATTTAACCTGAGTTTGTTTAGTCCCAGCCCTTCCCAGGCTGCTGCAGAGCACCAGATGGTATCCGATCCCCAGCCCTAAATGTTGGCTTTGATAATCAGCTCCATGTCATTAAGATAATTAAGGCTCATTTGTGTGCAGGCTTTCCTTCGATGTTCTCGCCTCTCCTTCCTTCCCTTTCTCCCTCCCTTTCTCTTGTTTTCTTGATTTTTCCCTTCCCTTCCCTTCCCTTCCCTTCCCTTCCCTTCCCTTCCCTTCCCTTCCCTTCCCTTCCCGGCACCATCTCTGCCTTGGGCTCCCAGATTCTGCCTGGGAACAGAATTTTTGGTGGGACCTGGAACCATGGTTTTAAACTAAAAAAATGGGTATTTATATGGGATATAAGGAAGAAGTTGGTTGCAATGGCAGTGAAGAGGCCCTGGCATAGGTTTTCCAGAGAAGCTGTGGCTGCCCCATCCCTGGAAGTGTCCAAGGCCAGGTTGGATGGGTCTTGGAGCATCCTTGGCTAGTGGAAGGTGTCCTTGCCCATGGCAGGGGGGGGGACTGGGAGGGTTTTTTGGGCCCTCCTGCAATGGCAGTGAAGAGGCCCTGGCATAGGTTTTCCAGAGAAGCTGTGGCTGCCCCATCCCTGGAAGTGTCCAAGGCCAGGTTGGATGGGTCTTGGAGCAGCCTGGGATAGAGGCAGGTGTGCCTGGCCGTGGCAGGGTGTGGGACAAGATGAGCTTTGTTCCCTCCCAATCCAAACTATTCCATGATTCCCTGAAATCCAGACTCTCCCTGGACCCCACTCCCTGCTGGCAGGAGTGATCTCACAACTCTGCTGATAAAAGGTGCCTGAGGACACCACAACTCCCTTGAGGCAGCTGGGCTGTGCTTCCACCTCAGCCTTCTGAGGGCACAAAGGTCCTTCAGAGCCACTTCTCCCTCAATCCCCATCCTCTGGGAACAGCTCTCACACTGCTCAAGGACCACCTCTGTCTAATCTGTGGGAGATGGACAAGCAGACAGGAAGACAAGGCAATCCCTCACCTGGGTTTACAAACCTCTTGTTTACAACTCACAAATTCCACTGGAAAATCCACATCCCTGTGGATGGGATGTCCATCTCTGGCAGCACCTCCAGATCTCTGTGGGTGTCTGGTGCCTTCCCAAGGCCACAGAATTCATGAATGGGCACCAGAAGAGCCCTTGTGCCAGAGAACCCCCAGGCACATCCACCTCGGAGAAGGGACTTTTTAATTAACCATAGGAATAAAGCTGTGGCCAGCCCGTAACCATGGTGATGCAGAGCCAATCCCAGAGGATTGCCAGCCAGCTGGAATATTTTTTGGATGGCAAAGCTTCAGCCCAACGTTTAATGGTGTTCGACTCTATTCGGGGAAACAATTACATGCTCCATTTTCAACGGAGTCAGCTGAACAATGGAGTCAATGAGGCAATCTGGGCACAGGCTCCTCTGCTCTGCTGGGCCCACGGAGCTGCTGCTCTGCCAGGCTGGAGCTGCCTTCCACAGGGGACACCTGGGGGCTGCATGTGGCAACATCCACCCTCACACATGGTGCCACAGGTCCTGACACTGGTGGCGGCCCCAGCGCATCCTCCTGGGCTTCCTTGGGTGGCCCAAGCACTCAGCTCTTGTCCCAGCCATGACCAGGGTTGGGTGGTTGGAAGGCTGGCCCAAGGGACACCTTGGCTGCCTCCCTGGCTCTGCACACCTGGAGTGGGAGGTGTCCCTTGCTGGTTTTCCCCCTGCTCACTTTGGGGTCTCAGTCTCTCTCTTGGGGGTTCCAAGCTGGAGAAAAGGAGGTTCAGGGGGGACCTTCTGGCTCTGCACAACTCCTGACAGGAGGGGACAGCTGGGAGGGATTGGCTTTGCTCAGGGAACAGGGACAGGATGAGAGGAAATGGCCTGAAGCTGTGCCAGGGGAGGTTCAGGTTGGGTATTGGGAAATTCCTTCATAGAGAAGGTGATCGAGTCCTGGAACAGGGCAGTGATGGAATCACCATCCCTGGAACTGTCCAAAAAAGGTGTGGGGGTGGCATTCGGGGACATGGGTTAACAGTGGCTGGGAAAATGGTTGTACTCAGTCTCAGAGGGCTTTTCCCACCTGAATGATTGGATGACTCCAGGATGCTTTGCTCCCCTCTCCCTGTGTGACACAGCCATCCCTCTGTTTCTCACCTCCCTTTCCCAGAGCTCGCCCTTCCGCAGCTCCGTGACCTCCTTTCTCCTTCAGGAATATCCTGTTCCCTCTCTGTGTGTCACCACCATTGCACACCAACCCCGTGGCCTCCAGACACGCCAGCCACAAAAATGCCTTTTAAAGCCTGCTGGGATTTAATTAATTGCTGCCTTTTTTTTATTAGGATAAAAAATGCAGGTCTGGAAAATCTTTCCGAGGATGACATCAGTGTCTTCAGCTGAGTTTGGATTTGGTTGGTGTTATTTTAGCTATTCAAGGAATGTGAGGAGTAGGGGAGCCTGGTGACTCCTTCCCTGCTGCCACACCTTGCTTGGGCTTGTTTTTCCTTGTCCTTGACCTCAGCACATCCGTGGAATGACAATCCACCCCGACCTTCTCCATTCTGTCCTTTCTCTCCAAGGAATTGGTTGGTTCCCATGGTGGTTCAGCTGATCCCTGATACTCAGGGCTGCCTTCTCCTCTGTGATGTTCCCTGAGGTTCATTATCCTCCCTTTTCCCCATCCCAGCCCTTTCACCTCTGGCTTTATAACCATGGGCAGGGCCAGCAGTGAATGGACAAGCCTGCTCTTGCACAACTGCACCATGAGAACATTCCTTGGATTCACCAGGAGAGTTTCCTCGGCAGTTTGAAGCAGAGGGGCTCTTTGGGGTGGCCATCCCAAGACTTTTTCCAGCCTCTTGAGGTCAGGAAGACAAACCCACAGTGCTGATTTTTTATTAAGTGTCATCTTCCAGCTGGGGTCCCAAATCCCTGGTTATTCCTGAAGATTCAGGCTGCTGCTCTCCCAGTGACTCAGCTCACATTGATGGAAGAGCTTAATTAGGGTTACTCAAACAAGGGTTACTCAACTGGATATTCACCCCCATAGGAAGAGCTCTGTCTCCTCACTCACCCTTCCTGACTCTTTTGGGAAAGCCAGCTCCAGGATTTATTGCAGGTGCTGGCGTGTCCCATCTTGAAGGGAAAGATTTGCCTCCAGGGCAGGAGGGAAACATCCAAGAGCCTTCTCTTCCTCCTCCTCTTCCTCCTCCTCTTCCTGCTCTGACTCTGCCCTTTCTCCACCTGCCTGTGGACCTCTGACAACACCACACTCCTGGGGCTTGGAAAGTGCTGGAAAACAGAGGGGAAAAGCAGTTTTTTCCTGAGGTTTTATGCATTTTTGCTGGCACTCCTTGGCCTGAGGAGGGTGATGAAGGAGGGGATGGAGAAGATGCCTAGGAATGGCTGTGGTGGGACAGCCTTGGAATGACCCCCTAAGAGCATCTCCACCAAAAATGAGTTTGGCCTCTGCTTCCATCATTGAGCTCAGTAGGAGAGGATAAAAAAGATAAAAAGAGGGAAAAGGGAAGAGCCAGGCTGGGCTGAGAACAAATTGTTTATCTGTATTTTCCATGAAGCATCAGCAGTTCTTTAAAGAGGACAAAACCAGAGGGACCTTCCAGAGAAATCCTTGTAGGGGCTGGGAAGGTCTAATTAGTTTCTATATTTGAGCAATGTAAAAGTTTATCTTGAAGCCTCCCGTATTTTTTAAATATGACATCAACGTCTTCAGCTTGGCTTTGATTGTCCTTAACGACCAGGTTTTATTATTATTCTTTTTTTAAAACTCTTTCAAGAAAATAAAAGGGGAATATTTACTCAAGGCATAAAAATACCTCTGAATTCTGATGGCTTTGGCAGAGAAGTGGTGGCCCCGTTGCTTTTCTGTGTGATAAATCCTCCTGCTGCCGTGCTGCTCCCACCCCGGATCCAAGGATTGTTTAATTTTCAGCTCGATTTTGAAAACCCAAAATGTTTGGAGCCCAGTTAATGTCGTATTAATTTTCTAAGGCAGCAAGGCAAAGTGGCTCCTAACATAAATATTTTACCAACCATTTATAAATAGCGTCGCTGCTCAAAAAGAGCATCACCATTGATCAGGAAGCTTTGGAGGCTCCGTGCTCGGTGCCAGAGGGATGGAGGGATTCAGGGTGGGAGATGTCGGCAGCCACTCCAGTGTGCTGGAAGCTTTTCAGAGCTGGAATTCTGTTCCTGTTTCCCCCCTATTCTTTGTGTCCTGGAGGTGATTGTGCAGCTGTTCCTGACTGTGGGGAAATCCGTTCTTGACATGCTCCTGTCCTTGTCCTGCCTGGATCCTTTCAGCACTGCTGGAATTGGCACTGAAATAGTGAGGGCACCACAAATCCTTTCTGGGCTCAGTTCTCCAACCCTGACCTGAGGATTCAATGAATTTTTCTCCTGTTAATGTTGGAATTCTCTTTGGATCAGCAGCAGCAGCTCTCTCCATTCCATAGCCACCCTGGGAACTTCCATGTGCCAAGAGATGGGATGGAGGGATGGAAAGAACTGGAGGAGGAGACACAGGGAGGGAAAGACTTTACAAAATTCACTTTTAAATGAGTGAAAACAGCATTACCCAAACCCTGGCCCTTTGTGAGGAGGATAATCCCCCTTTCAGATGTTAACGGGAAGGAATTAAAACAAGGATTTGGCTGTTCTCTCTTCAGAGCAGGAACAGTAATTCCGTAAGTACATCTTGGGAAGGCTTCCAAAGCATTGGGAAGGGGCAGTAATAAAACTGGACAGGTACCTTGGAGAGCAGGAATAGGAGGCAATGGCCAAGGCCTGCATGGACCTGGCCCTGCATCCTACTCCTGCCTCTGGAGCAGGGCAAGGGAGAGAGGTGAAAAATGATAACAGGAAAAGGCATGAGATGGGATGGGATGGGATGGGATGGGATGGGATGGGATGAAATAATGTGAGATCTGGTGGGACAGGATGGATGGGATGAAATTGGGAAGCCTCTTTACAAAGCTGAGCTCTGTGTGGGCCTCTGGAAATGGTGGGAGGTGTGGAATGTGCAGTGGAGGCAGGAGCACAGCAGAAGGAACGGGACAGAGCCTTTGGAGTTTGACTTGGATCAAAGAAGCCAAATGCCTGTCCCTGACCCTTGCAGTGCTTCCCTTCAGCTGGAGGCCAAGCTGATAATTATCTCCCTTAGGAAAATTCACCAGGGAGGCAGAGCTATTTCCTCCTCAGATTGTGGGATTTTATGGCTGTTTGCACAATTCCTGGATCACGTCAGCCAGGAGCAAGCTGGGAAGAGATCCCCACCTTTCTGGGAACATGTGGGAAAAGCAAACAGAGGGATATGACCTTCCCTCACTGCATGGACAGCTCCTGCCCGTGGCGAGCTTGGGTTTCACCCAGGGCAATCAGGGCAATTTCCCTGCCTTCCGTCCCCATCCCTCCTTCTGCAGGCAGCCTGTGGGTTATTTCCCTTCCCAGAGCTGGTGACGTGTCCTTGCCATCAGCGGGTTCACATGGATGGTCTGGCATAGGAGGAATTTTAGGAGCCAAGCCGCTTCCTGCCCGTGGAAGCGGCATCAGGAGGAAGATGTCAGCCGGTGACGGGAAGCACCACGAGTGTGGTCGGCAGTATCCAGGGATCCCGGGATGTAAACACCAAACACACACAGGGCCGCCAGAGGAGAGGGGATGGAATGAATAGAGCAGGCTCCGTGCCAGCTTCCCAGTGGCACATGGAGTCTGGGGCTGGCACAGGGTTTGGGGGGACAAGGAATGCCTGGAGTGTTTGGGGAACTCTGGGGGTTGTGGTTTGGGTCTCCCAAGTCCCCCAGCCTTCCTGGGGGGTCTCCAACTGGAGGTGGGGGTAGAGGATCCATGCAAAACTTCCTGCCAAAATGCTGGCAGCCCTCTGGGCTCCTCCTGGAATGTGGCAGCAGCTCCATCCCGAGCAGCTGGGGCAGGACCGAGGTTCCTGCAGCCCAACAATAGCAGAGCTCAGGCCAGCCCTCAGTCCCTGGGGCTCTTTGCCACCCGCTGTCCCCGGACATGCCAGGGACGCTGGGACACCAATCCGAGCCTGGATGTTTCCTGCATCCTCCCCTCCTGTCCCCCCAGCCTGTCTTGTCTGTATCTGATACTCCAGCAAGAATTAATAGAGTTGCAACCTCTGACGTCTCAAAGGAATCCCCCGTTGGGAAAAAGCTGCTCCGGGAGCTGGTGGTGGAATGGCTCATCCCTTCCACCATGGCATTCCCGGCTGCTCCTGGTTCAAGCCCTGGGAGTCACGGGGCTCCTGAATTTCAACCTGAATTCCAGGGGTTTGGGGGTGCACCGCATCCGCCCGTTTGAGCATTTAATGGGGTTTTACTCCGGGTAGTTTTACAACTTTAATGCACTTAGCACTAATTTGGGGAAGTTTAATGCCAAACACATAAATGTTGGATGGGAGACGGCCGAGGTGTTTTACGGCCTCTGGGAATTACCCAAAGTATGTGGGGCTCGTTTTGGCTTCTGATATCACTCAGCACAAAATTCCCAGTGCTTGGCCGGGTGCCAGGCTCGGGGGCTGATGGATGGCGGTGGCACTCTCGGAGCGGTGACCGTGGCCATACATAACCCCCAGAGCCAGGCAAGGGCTCAAAGCCTCGTTAAAGCCTTCCCTAATCTGGCAGGATCAGATTTGCCTGGTGCGCTCGGAGCCGCTCCCAGCCCCAGCCTCTGGTTTGTGTGGTCGCCTCAGTTCGTGTTGTGGGGAAAGTGGAGACGGCCTCGGTGCAAGGAAAACACCCCGGGAGGCTGGGAGGGGGAATCCGCTGGGAAAACAGAGCAGGAGGTGATGGAGCAGGAACCAGCCCAGCCAGCACCGTGTCTCTGCCCATCCCGTCACACCTCTTCCATCTCCAGGAGCCCATTCCTCTGCATCCCGTGGTCTGGAGCATGGAAATGCCTGTTTTCCACATGGCAGCGTCTCCTGTGGAGTGAGGGATTGCTCTGCTCTCAGAGTTAAGGCCAAAGTCAGGATAAACTTGTTGAGCCCTGGATGCAGCAAGCCTGGAGCAACAGGAAGAGCAGGAGAATAAATCCAGTGGGATGAAGGATATCCAAAAGCCCGGGGCAGGAGGATGGACATGCAGCTGCCATGTCCTCTGGAGGAGTTTTGAAGGACTGTGGAAAAGGATTTGTCTGTGGGTTTGAGCCCAGCCTCACTCCCCAGGCTCTGAAATCAGCCTCATTTATAACAACCCTTTCATGGGACAGCCAGTGGGGACAAGGATGGCCTGGAAAAAGAGACTCCCAGTGAACATCCTGATGGATGGCCAGGTGTGGATGCCAAGAGGAGAGGGAACTGTTCTATCTGGATCATGTCCTGGGAGCAGGCACTTCCCCAGTGTGCAGGATGCTCCTCTCTCCTGGGGAAGGGGACAACCTTCAGCCCTTCCTCCATGCAGGAGGGATCAGCAGCACCCTGGGAGCTATCCCACATCCCACACAGCTTACCCTGGGCACAGGGAATGAGCAGGGGAAGTGCCATCTACAGCTGAGGAAGAAACTGAACCTCAAAATATTGATTTCTTGTTTAGTCCTTTAATTTAGCAAATGAGCTGCTCATTCCTGGGCTGAGCAGGCTGTCCCTCCCTAGCTAAACCCAGGGAAGCTGCTATGACTGTAGGAATTTTTGGGTGCTCTCCTTGTCCCAGATTCACTTGTTATGAGTCAGAAAAGCCTTTTCCCAGCCTTGTCCTTCAGGTAACTCCTGTGAGTGCTGCCTACTGAGCAGGCTCCATGCATTAATTTGTCAGTCATGTCCAGTCTGTCGTTCTGCTCCCAGGATTTGGGCTGAGCTGAGCAAAAGGCATTCAGTGCCTTATCCAGGGCCAGCAGTGAAACCAGCTGGGTCACTTGGGCTACCAATTCCCAGCCCTGAGCTTCCTGCAGGGAGATGTGGCAGCTCCCACTGCAATGGCTGGGATAGCTCTGAGGTGGGACAAAGCCTGGGGAGCAGTCTGGGAAAGATGGTGACTGAGGTGGGAGTGGGGGGACTGAGCGGGAGGAGGAGGAGGAAGGGAAGAAGTTTGGGGTTAGAGTTGATTTAATGTCAGTAGGCTGTGGATGCTTCATTGCACCCTCCTGTCTGCACTGCTGCTGCCTGGGGCTCCCAAAGGATGGCCCAGCCGGAGCCTCAGGAGCTCCATGTGGTTCCAGCAGCTCAGCAGGGACAGGGACAGGGGATGGGATGGCATGGAATGGGTCATACACCAACCCCACCTCGCTGGGAGCTGTCTCTGGAGGTGCCAGCCTGGGTGCCTGTGCTGCTCCTGACATTGCAACCAGATTTCCTCACCTTTCCTTTTGCCCCAGGTGGAACCTGCTGCTTTATCATCACAGGCCAAGGGGCAGATCAGCCCCACAGCTCTGGTGGAGCAGTTGGGAGCTGTTGCCCCCACACAGCCTGGTTAATCCGGTTATCCTATAACCAAAGAGCTTATCTGCTCTTGGAGCTCAGCCAGGGACTTCTGCTTCCTCAGCACACAGCCCTGGGCAAGGCACTGCCCTGGAGTGTGCAGTGACCCCAGCACAGCGTGTCTGAGCCATGCTGGCACTGATTCCATCAGGGCACATCCCAGACACTCGGCCAAGTGGGGAGACTCCGCTGTTCCCAGGCAGCCCTGCCGAATTCCGCCGGAGCAGCCGAGCTCACCGTGCACCCTGAGCTGTTGCCCACCAGAACTGCTGCCTCAGCTCCCAGCCCTGCTCCTCTGCTCCACAGGGAGTCCAGGCAAGTCCTGGCATCTTTCCTGCCGGCAGGATTTGCTCCCTTTCCCACTGGAGGAGAGGAACAAACTGGCAAACTCCTCCACCCCTGGCTCTGCAGAGCCGCTTGTGCTTGGAGAAGGTTTTAAACCCATTGCACTGGCTATGGTCTGCCTGGGGAATTCCCTCACAGCCCTGCTAATCCTTCCTTTAATTTTATGCCTTTTCTTCTGTTGTCTCTTTTAATTACTTAAAAACCACCCCAAAATGAAATTGCATCAAATAAATTTATGCTCCCAGGGGAACCCCAAGAAGCTGCAGGAGGTTCAGAGGGAAGATAGACCATGTCTCTGGGATGCTCTGGGAGCTTTGGCAGAAGGTGCCCAGGAGTCTCAGGGCTCATATTTCATTTCCCTTCCTTCTGGGAATCTAATTTAGGGTCTCCTGGTCGGGATGGGGAGGATGAGGGTGAGCTGAGAGTGCCTTCCTTTGGTCTGCTGTGGCACAGGCATGAGGGGTCGATCTGAGGGAGACCCTCTGCCTGCTGGGAGCTGGGAGAAGGAGAAAAACATGGAAAATCCATGGCAGGGCACAGCTGGGTGCCATGGCAGACACACTTTGCTCCATGTCCAAACACAAACCCCATGGGCACACAGACCATGCTGCTCCAAGGCCATCGGGAGCTGCCTTGGCACCTTGGGAGCAAACACCTCCCTTCCTCAGCACCTGGAAAAGTTTTTTCCTTTGTTTTCACTCAACACAAGCCTTGCCCTTCTTGCTCCACCACTGGCTGTGACTCAGAGCGGTGCAAGAGGCAGCAGGAGGGGCTAGGAGGCTGCTGGACCTGCTGTGGCCAGCCCGGGGCACACATGGACCTGTCAGGACCCTGCCATGGCCAGCCCAGGGCACACACGGACCTGCCCAGTGCCAGACCAGCCCCAGGAACTGCCCACAAACAGGGATCAAGCAGAAACAAAGCTCTTGGCCGAATATTTTCCCCGGGCAGGGGTTGGGGATGGCACAGGGACCCTGCAGCATCCAGGCTGCTCGTCCTTGTGTTCCTCCCTGCCTTTCCTAAAGTGCTGCTTTGGGGCTGCCACTGCCACAGTGTCCCTGACAGCTGCGTGGGCACCTCCCTGCTGTCATAGATTGATGGAATAGTTTGGGTTGGAAGGGATCTTAGGGATCACCCAGTTTCACTCCCTGCCATGGGTCCCACTGGCCCAGCCCTGTCCCAGACAACCTCCTCCACTCTTTTAATCCTAGCACATCCCACAGCCACTGTCCCCTGGGGGCACAGGGGAAGGGTCTCTGGGACCTGGTCCTGCCAGACCCCGTGGCTCACCCCTGCTCCATCCAGCCTGGCTGGGCTCCCCTCCGTGGGCACTGTCGCAGACATCTTCTATGAAAAATCTTTTTTTTTAGGATTTTTCTTCTTGAGATGCTGAGAGGCTTCAGGAATAAAATGTAAACAATGGTTATCTGCTGCTGTGGAATGCAACAGGTAGATCTTTGATTAACCCATGTTAGTTGTTTCTAATTAATAACCAATCACAATCAACTGGCTCAGATAGAGAGTCCGAGCCACAAGCCTTTATCATTCTTTCCTATTCTATTCTTAGCTTCTGATAAAATCCTTTCTTCTATTCTTTTAGTATAGTTTTAATATAATATATATCACAAAATAATAAATCAAGCCTTCTAAAACATAGAGTCAAATCCTCGTCTCTTCCCTCATCCTAAGACCCCAGTGTACACAGTCACAGGCACCACATCTCCAAGGAAAAGCTTACAGAGCCCAGGAGGATTTCTGCAAGGCCTGGCCTGACCCACAGAGCTGGTGGGACACAGAGCTGGCACTTCCATCTGTTCCCTTGGATGTGGGAGCCCCCCAGTCTGTCCCAGCAGCTGGAGATGGGCAGGGAGCTGTGCATTGGCTGTGTCCCCGTGGGGCTGTCCTGGCAGGGGGGTCCCTGCTCCAGTGGTGTCCCCACTCAGCCACACAGACACACACCCGGCCAGCGCCCGTGACAAGGACCACGAGTGATCAGACAGTCCCCCTGCAGGGCTGGCAGACAGCTCCTGCTCCGTGTGCTGAGCAGAATGCTAAAACAGCCTTGGGATCCATCCATCCATCCATCCATCCATCCATCCATCCATCCATCCATCCATCCATCCATCCCTGAGGGAAGGAGCAGCTGCGGGACTGCCCCCCACACCACAAACCCCGCAGAGCTCTGGGGGTGCCACTGGGGCCCAGGAAATCCAGCAGAGCTCCAGTAAAACCAGTGCTGTGGGCTGGGCTTGGTGGGCAGCAGTGAGGCTGCCAGCTCCGGCATTCCCGTGCCACCTGCATATGAATGAAGGGAAAATAGGACATCAATTACTCCGGGCAGGGATGGAAATGGCTCTGGGAGAACCACCCAGGTGCAGGTTGCTCACATTCTGCTCAGGTGACGGTTCCCATGGTCAGAAGAGAAGAGAAGCCCTAGCTGTTTAGAAGCTGATGCTGTTTAAGCAGTAGATAAAAGAAAATGTAATATTCTAGTGGAAATTATTAAGATCAAGAAACAAAACCTGAAACATGTTTAGGATGACTTCCAACTGTAGATAAAAGGTAGCAACTTGAGAGAGTTGTGAGCAGGTGTAAATATCTATTAAACTGTTCTTTCTTTTTTTTTGGTCAGAAGAGCAGAATGTTAATTGGAAAGGTCCAAAGTTCCAGCCCTGCTTGCTGCTGCTCCGAGTGCTGCAGGAACACAAGGTGACAGCAGGAAAATGGCCACCAAATGAGGTGACAGCAGGGAAATGGCCACCAAATGTCCCCCCAGTGCCAGCCCCTGGGACACGGGATCAAGATGGGGAAAGCCCCATCCTGCTGGGCAGGGGAGCTGCCCCAAAACAGGGACACATCCCACTGGGAGAGGGGACAGAGCCAGCAGAGAGGGACAGAGCCAGGAGGGGGACGGGACAATCAATGCAGGATGTGACACTGTGCACCCTGACCCCGCTGCTGCTCAAACACTGCAGGCCACAGGTCCTTGGCATTCCCACACCTCGCTGGGCTCAGGGTCAGGTTCACAGCAAAGCTGAAGCCAGGGAGCCCTGAGAGCTCTTTATTCAATCCCTGCGAGAGGGAGGAGTTCAAATCTTCAAATTTCACCTGAGCATAAAGCTGGAAAAACTGTCATTTAATAAATAATGGAATTTTCTTTTAAAAAATCTCACTCACAAAGCTTGGAAGTGTTTTTTTTTGAAGCGTTTTGGTTTGATTCTGATGTTTCAACTCAGAGGAAAAATGCTAAAACTGAACTGGGACCCCTGGACTTCGCAGTGTTTTCATAATTATTCACCAAACACGTCGATGAAATATAAATGTTTCCACAAAGCCCTTCGAGTGTGTGGAATCAGCATTTCCTGACTCCAGCATTCCACTGGAAAGTGTTTGGTCACCTCTCAAAAATGCCTCCTCTGAGCTGATCGTACCCACCCTGCCCTGCTGTCCTTTCCCTTGGAGCTCCCAGGCTGCAGTTCCACCCCAGCTCTGTGCAGAGCACACTGGATGGGGGAAAAGGAAATACTGCAGAAGCGCAAGTGGATCATTTTAATTTCCTTCCCTGCTAGGAAGCAGGAGGCTGGAGGCTGTTGTCAAGCTGGGGACCCCTTGTCTTGCCCAGCCACTCCCTCCCAGCTCTCCCAGGATTCCAGCGCTGTGCTGGGATCCTATAAAGTGTTGGATCAGACCAGGAGGCTTCTCCACTCCACAGGGACATCAGAGGGGTCATGAGGATGAACCCTCCTTGCTCCAGAATACCTCAGATCTGGGGCAGCAGCCACCTCCACAGCTTCCTCAGCTCAGCCAGGATTTGGGAATCTCCCTGATGGGGCTGAGCTCAGAGATGCCACAACATTTTCTCTCCCTTCAGAGACCTCTCATCCTCTTTACCTGGACCATTCCTACTTTTGGGGTGCTTTTGAAAGGCCATGCTCCCACAGAGGGATGCAGCAGCAGAATCCAGATGTTTGGCTCCCTGTGCTGCCGAGGGGACACAGAGGGAATTGGGATGACCCTGGGGAGCTGAGTGGAGAGGAATTTGTTGGGAGATGGATAAGCTCCATGAGAGCCTCCACGGAGTTCTTTGGGAAGGAGGTGCAGAGTCCTGAGCTCTGCAGGCTCCTGGCTCTTCCCAGGGCTCTGCAGCCCCCCTGGCCCCCCATGCCAGCTCCGTGGCTGCTCCCAGTGCTGGGGCCATGAGCTCTGGCAGCCGGGAGCGAGCGCTGGCACAGGGAGCCAGGCCATCTCACCTCTGGTGATTAATTATCCCCTGAGCCTGCCGCCTCCTTCACCTCCAGCCATAATTCAAAGGTTCTTAAAAAAGCCGTGTTTTTCTTCTCCCTGTACCATTTAATTAGTTACACATGTCCCCGGGACAAGTTTTGTGGGTTTTTTTTTTTTTGATTTTTTTTTTTAATGGAGCATTTGGAAAATTAAAAGAAAAGGTGATAAGGCTCCTTCATTCCCTCACACCCTCTGCTCCCAGCTCCCGGGGTGTTGGAACCTTCATTCCTGGGGAGGGATGGGGGCACCCAAAGGGGCACCAGGAGGTTTGCCCAGGGGGAGCAGCCCCTGATCTCTGCCCTGTGTCCTCCCTGAGGAGCTGGAGGGATGGTGGGTGCTCAGTGGCTGCTGCTCCTGGTGGGAAGAGCCCAGGAGAAGCTGCCCACATTACACTGCCCACACCCCACTGCCCAGGGCAATGCCAGGTAAAGCTGCCCAGGAGCATTCACATAAGCTGCTCCTTCCCCACCTGCACCCAACTTCTTTGGGAAGAAAAGGAGGAGAAAACCCAAACCCACCTGAAAGGAGCAAAGCCCGGAGCTATCTGGCCCAGTCCTGCTCCTATGGATGATGCCAGCCCTTTTCCCTGCTTTTTCACACTGCAGCAGGATCCAGCCCTGCTCCAGGTGAAAAGGAGGGGTCCTGTTTCCCATTTATATAAATAAATACCTGAATTCCTATAAATATCTCCATATATAGAGATATCTCCTCCTGTGCAGGACTCCTCTAAGTCCTTATGGCTTCTGTGGATTTCTTGTTGAAGATCAACAGAGAATTCCAGGATGGTTTGGGTTGGAAGGATCCTAAATGCCATCTCAAGGAGGGCAGGACCTGCCAACAGCCCTGCTGGTGCCCCTTCAGCTCCAGGCTGGCCATCCTTGGCCATCCCCAGGGAAAGGGACCCTGGTGTGTGAGGGGCTGTGTCTGCTCCCCCACATCCTGGCGGGAGAGTTTGGACCCAGCCCAGGCTGTGCTTGTTCAGGATACGCTGTTCCCTGTCAGTGCTCCAACACTTTCGTTTCCATCCAAAAGCACAAGACAAAACACAAGAGGGGGAAGCTCAGGCGGCCTCAGCCCAGCCCTGGAGCGGGTGCTGTGAATTCATCCGCAGTGAAATCTGTGTTTGGAGATAAGTGCAGGAATTCAGCCTGGGACGAGGGCTTTGCAAAGCCCCTGCCAGGGAATGTTTGCTTTAAAGGGGAAAGTCCCCAGCCCAGCTGCCTCCTCCCCATTGCCACCATGACCAGCCTGTGCCCAGTGTCCTGCACACTGCCACGGGCACGTGGCACAGGGGACAGTGGCCAGCTCGTGCCATAGCCCCCTGCTGCCCTCTGCAATGTGGGGGGGTTCCAGGCTGTGCCAGGTCTCCCCCAGGCTGGATGGCCTCAGTGCTGCATCACTGTGTCTCTCCTGGAATCTCATGGCTCCCATCCTGGCGGGATGCGGTGGGAGAGGTTTCAGCTCCTCATTGATTCCTTGAGCCCCAATCCCCCCAAATCCACCTGGGCCTCCATCCTGGAAAACCACAGGGGGATGAGCCTTGAGCTCTGCCCCGCTCCCAGTGAGCTGGAGATGAGTCCTTGCTGGAACCCACCCAGTCCTGCTCCGAGCTCTGGCCACACCACGCTCCACATCCCTCACCTGCCTGCAGTGGGACAGAGGAAAGAGAAGGACAGGGAGAGACAGGTCCCCAGGAAATGGGGATTTATGGTCACTTGTGACAAGTGCGAGGGACTCGCAGAGACCTCCAGGTTTTACGAGCGACGTTTGAGGCTTGACTGGCTGCTTAAACACAGCTCAGCTAATCCCAGCACAGCGTATCCAGCTCAAATTGGAAAAGGTTTAGTGGGAAGACAAGGGGAAAATGAGAGCATAAAACATATTTTACATCGTGTCAGAGGAATATGTAATTTACAGTAAAAGGCTGTTAAACAAACACCAGAGGCAGCCATGGGAGCAGGGATGGAGCAGAGGAGCTGCAGAGGAGCTGCTCCCTTTGGGCAGCAACAGGGAGATTCTCCAAGCATGGAGAAGGGGATCAGCTGGGAGTGGCACTTCTGCTCCTCTCCGGAGACATCCTGGCAGTGGGACAGCTGCACATGGCAGTGCCAGGGCAGGGACAGAGGACGCCACCCCTGTGGTGAGGCAGCACAGGAGGAGAATTCCCAGGGCTCTGCATTTTTGCCTGGACCCCTCCTGGCTGGGCTGTGTCTCTGCCTCAGCCCCTCCTGTGCCACCCCAGCTGTGGAACGGCTTCCCACTGCCACAGGGCAGGGTTAGATGGGATATTAGGAGGAAATATTCACCACCTATGAGGGCGGAGAAGCCCTGGCACACGTTGCCCAGAGCAGCTGTGGCTGCCCCATCCCTGGAAGGGTTCAAGGCCAGGTTGGAGTAACCTGGGAGAGTGGGAGGTGTCCCTGCCCATGGCAGGGGGTGGCACTGGATGGGCCTCAACCTTCCAACGCAAAGCATTCCATGGTTCTGTGGCACAGAGCCCCCAGCCCCAGAGAGCCCAGGCAGGCACAGGCAGGGGGCTGTGCCAGGTACGTGCTTCCCTCGGGATCAGCTGCTCCCTCTCACCTGCCCGTGGGAGGAGATAGAAACCAGCCCGGGTGGGAGCAGCCTTTGCTGCAGGGGCTCTGGGAAGCTGCATTTCCTGGAGAAAGGAGCTTCCTTCTCCATCCTCCTCCATTAGCATTGCTGAAGAGAAGTGTCAGGTCCTGGCTGGAAGAAGAGCAGCTCTGGCAGGATAATGAGCAGCCACAGGCCAGGCTGGGCTCCCAAAGGCTGTAGGAGCTTGGGGGTGATCCTGCTTCCCCTCCCTGGTCCTGCCCTGTCCCTGCCAGGTGTTCCTGCGCTGGTGCCAACACCTCGTCACCTCCCTGCCATGACCCTTTTCCAGCAGCGAGGCACAATTAGGAAGCTGCTTTTTCCCTGCTGTGTCCAGCAGCTGCTTCCCTCCACTCTGCTGGCTCTGACCTTCCTCTTCTCCTCTGCCTCCGAGCAGCCCAAGGAATACACTGGGAATGGGCAGAGTGGGCTTGTCACTCCTGGGGACACCATCCCCACCCCACAGCCCCAGCCAGGGGTGGCACTGGGGGGTCAGACAAGCCATCCCCCTGGCTGACCCAGCCATGCGGTGCCTCTGTGGC
>NW_005054456.1:305443-306616 GCF_000277835.1 Geospiza fortis
GTTGCCCAGAGCAGCTGTGGCTGCCCCATCTCTGGAAGTGTTCAAGGCCAGGTTGGAGTAACCTGGGAGAGTGGGAGGTGTCCCTGCCCATGGCAGGGGGTGGCACTGGATGGGCCTCAACCTTCCAACGCAAAGCATTCCATGGTTCTGTGGCACAGAGCCCCCAGCCCCAGAGAGCCCAGGCAGGCACAGGCAGGGGGCTGTGCCAGGTACGTGCTTCCCTCGGGATCAGCTGCTCCCTCTCACCTGCCCGTGGGAGGAGATAGAAACCAGCCCGGGTGGGAGCAGCCTTTGCTGCAGGGGCTCTGGGAAGCTGCATTTCCTGGAGAAAGGAGCTTCCTTCTCCATCCTCCTCCATTAGCATTGCTGAAGAGAAGTGTCAGGTCCTGGCTGGAAGAAGAGCAGCTCTGGCAGGATAATGAGCAGCCACAGGCCAGGCTGGGCTCCCAAAGGCTGTAGGAGCTTGGGGGTGATCCTGCTTCCCCTCCCTGGTCCTGCCCTGTCCCTGCCAGGTGTTCCTGTGCTGGTGCCAACACCTCGTCACCTCCCTGCCATGACCCTTTTCCAGCAGCGAGGCACAATTAGGAAGCTGCTTTTTCCCTGCTGTGTCCAGCAGCTGCTTCCCTCCACTCTGCTGGCTCTGACCTTCCTCTTCTCCTCTGCCTCCGAGCAGCCCAAGGAATACACTGGGAATGGGCAGAGTGGGCTTGTCACTCCTGGGGACACCATCCCCACCCCACAGCCCCAGCCAGGGGTGGCACTGGGGGGTCAGACAAGCCATCCCCCTGGCTGACCCAGCCATGTGGTGCCTCTGTGGCTTCCTGCCTGGAGAAATTCCTGCTTTTCTTCACCAAGGGCTCCGTCCTGGCTCTCCCCAGCAGCCGCAGGCGACCAGGAAATTTATTAGACTTGTAAAACTTCAGGGCTCAAATCTAATTGTCTCCTTCTCCCCCTGCTCCCTGGAGGGAAGCTCCTTGATTTAAGCCCCAATTCCAAGCCCAGCCAGCGTGTCAGCACTCAGAGTTCAAAGTCAAATGAGCCATTTGTGCCAGGGCCAAGGGATAATTACAGTTCCTGTGGATCAGGGACCTGGAGCAGCTCCTGTCCTGACAGAGGGGCACCATCCCTTGTTTGGGGACACCAGCCCAGCTCACTGGAGCTGAATGGGACAGA
>NW_005054456.1:306639-314341 GCF_000277835.1 Geospiza fortis
GGAATGTGGTGTTTGTTCAACAGCACAAGAAACCCCTGCAGGTGAACACAACTCCTCTGCCATGGGCTCTGCCCAACCCCAGAATTTGTAGAGAGTCACAGAAAGGTCTGTGAGGGGACTGAGGTTGGATTAATGGCATGAGAGCTTCCAGCAGAGCTGGGTTTGCTCAGCCACAAAAAGCAGCACCTGATGGGTGGGAAATGGAGCTGGGTGGGGACAAAAGGTGGTTCAGAAATGAAGGAGCTGAAGGCTTGGGTTGGGATTTAACCCCAGCCAGGAACTCAGCCCATCACCCCCAGTGATGCAGGGCTGGCCCTTCCTCGGAGTCTTTTGGGGAACAAGGACACCCCTGTGCTGGGATGAAGGCTGCCTGTGGAAGTGAGGGCTGGGAGTTCAGGGAAGAGAGGGCTGGGATGGCTCCTGCATTGGGGATGGTTTGAGCTGGACCAAAAGTGCTGAAGCCAAGGAGGAAGGGATGTTCCACTGCAGGCTTGGGGATGATCCAAGTGCTTTTCCCCCTGTAATTCCCTGCAGAACTCCTGTCCAGCGCCCTTGCTGAGCCTGTAGTGCCTCACTGAGCGGTGATGGGACTCTGCTTCCAGCCCTGCCTGCTCCACGTCCCCACAGAGAATGAGGATTTTTGTGGGGCTGAGTGCCTTCGTCTGATCCCTTGACTGAAAAACCACCCTGAGCTCCCTAAATCCCTTCAGCCTTCCCCATGGTTTCACACAGGCGGTTTAATTGGGAAGTTCTGTGCTTATCTGGGGGTTATCCCAGCTGGGATAGGGCTCCATGGCAGTCTGTAATGCCAAACTCTGTCTCACCGGCTCCATCAGCCACAGCCACCCAGAGTTTGTTGCCTGAAACAGCTTTATTCCAGCAAATTATAAACCCCAGGAGATTTTGCAGCTCTGCTTGGGACCCACCTGGCAAGAGCAATCCCATTTCCCTCCTTGCTTCCCTGTGGAAGATAAACTTTATTTTTCCATTCCTCAACTTTCCCTGAGCCTTGTTGGCCGTGGCAGAGCTGCTGGGCTGGGCCCATTACTCCCCTGCACATCCCACCCCCGTTCCAGCTTGGAGAGGGTGGGGATGATGCCATGGGGGGGCTGCAGGGCAAGAGAACCATCCCTGGAAGTGTCCAAGGCCAGGCTGGATGGGGCTGGGACAGTGGAAGGTGTCCCTGCCTGTGGCAAGGAGGGGAATGAAAATGGGCTTTAAGGTCTCTTCCAACCCAAACAATTCCATGATTCCCAAAAGCTGATGTTGAGCCCAGGGAATGTGGCTGCTGCTCCTGAGGGCTCAGACCTCGCCCCACTGAAGGATCCCAGGTGGTGTGTGAACTTGCAGCCTTCCCTGGCTCCCGATTTCCTGGGCCTCGCAAGCTGCTCCCCAGAAATTTGCAAATCAAGAAAGGAAGTTAAAATTCCGTCTCCAGAAATAGCTGATTCCTGGGTTTGCAGCTTGTCTGGGAGCTGCTGGCAATTTTGTCATTTGTAGTTGGGAGAAGGGAGGGGGGAAAAAAGAAAAGGGAGAAATAAGAAAATGCAAAATCCGACAAGGACAGAAAGCTGAAGCCTGGATGGAGCCAGGAATTAGAGGAGGAGCCCAGGAGATGCTTGGAGGTGTCCAACACCCTGTGAGCCATGGTCCCCAGGCACTGTGCCATGGAGGGAGGTGACAACAGCCCCTTTCTGGACAGCTCTGCTGTGCCAATCCATCTCAGTCCCTCTCATCCAGAGAAATGAATGGATACAGCACCGGGAGTGGATCAGGGGAGATTTATGGGGAGGGATTAAAAGAACTAAATATCCAGAGCTGGGTGGGGAGATGTTTAAAGGAAAGGGTGCGTGTGTGCAGGCAGGGAGTGAAAAGTGTAATAACACTCTATAAATATTTGAAGGTGGAGGCACCAGCAGCAGATTGATTTATTTGTGGCTGTGGAAATGAGATGAGGCTATGGAAGAGGGATGGGAGAAGCCAGAGCAGTTTTCCTGAAGAAGGAGCATGGACCCCATCACCTGGGGGCAGGTGGGGGTGCTCAGAGGACACAGGGAATGTGGCATGCCTGATTTGGGCTGAGTGGCCCCTGGTGCTCCAGTTCAGAGCACGATGCTGGTGGAGATGGTCTGGAACCTGTCAACTCCATCAAACTCAGCTCCGTGAGCTTTTCCATTCATCTCTTCCCCAACAGCACCCAACGATGCCTGAACTGTTCCTCCTCCTCCTCCTTCTCCTCCTCCTTCTCCTCTCCCCCCCTCCCAGCCCCTCGTGCTGCCAAGCTGTTCATGTGTAAGGAGAACATCTTGGGCAGGACGAGTCCTTCCCGCTTTGCTGGCGGCCCCCCGGCCCCCTCCCAGCTCGGTGTCACGTTGTCCCTGCCGAGTGTGCCACGCTGGGTGGCAGAGCCTGGCTGGCATCGGCGCCGCCGCGAACGCGACAGATGGGAGCGAGGAAGGCTCGCTCCGCCTGTGCCAGGGTGAAAATGGCTCAGCTGCAAATGAATATTTCCAGAAACCTCTCCTTTCCCTGCTTTATAATTACGAGCAGATTTTTCTTGGGGATAAAAGGGAGGCTGGTTTCAAAAAAGAACTGACCCTGTGTGGGAAGAACGGTTTTCTTCTTGGAAAAATTATGGTGCCTTGAGCGAGTTTAACTCTTCTGCTTCCTGCAGGCAGGAGAGGATTCTCTGCGTCCAAATTCCCATCAGTCAGCTCCGAGCCTGAGGCTTGGCTCCGGAAACCTCCCAGCACAGGAACAGGAGGCTGTTTTAAACCAGCCAGTTCCTCTTTCAGGCTCTGTGTGGGGGGCTGCGACCCCATGGGAAGCCCTTCCTTGGAAGCTTCTGGAGCATCTGTGGCAGGCAGGACCCCACACATGAAGGTCTCTGGGACGCACTGGTGGGAGGTGGGACATGGTGGTGTTGCCTGGTGATGGCTGTGGGGGTCCCTGCTCTGCTCTGTGGGTCCCACCAGGGCTATTCCATGAGGAATTCCAGCTGGGGAGACCCCAGATTGGATTTGTGTATTGAAACCCAACCTGGAATTCTCTGGAAGGTGTCTGGTGCTGCCCAGTAGGGGCTGGGCTGAGCACTGGGCTCCATCCCACCTGTGGGATCTTCTGCCAACTCTCATTCCACGGGGATGGAGGGAGGGAAGGCAGCTGGGAATGAGCTGAGAGGTGCCCATGATCACATCACACACGTCCATGCCCCCATCACACAATTCCATATCACACAATTCCATGGTCACATCACACACACCCATGCTGACACCACAGATGCCCATGGTCACGTCACAGATGTACACAGCCAGGCAAACATGTCCATGTCCCATCACATAATTCCATATCACACAATTCCCTGGTCACATCACACAATTCCATGATCACATCAAAGATGTGCATGGTCACACCATGAGGTGTCCATCCCATCCTCACCATGCTCCTCACCAGAGCATTGTGGCCATGCATGACCATCATCCCAAAGCTGGGAGCTCTGGGACACAGGATCCCCTTCCCTGTATCCAAACCACTTCCACCGTGTCAGGAACGCCTCAGGAAATTCACCGACAGACACGAGAGGCAAAGGGGTCCTTGGAAGTTTTCCCCAGCATGAGGGAAGCTCTTGAAGTTGATTCCTAGAACAGGCACCTTATTAGGGAGCGTCGGGGCGAACTTTGAACAGCTCTTACACGGAAACAGATCTGCCTCTCGAGCAGCAGTTTGCTGTGTTCCTTTTGATAACGATAATGATCTTACATTGCGGCGCTGCCTTTCATCTCGCCCGATCTTAATGAGCTTTACAGACAAATGTGCAAGCGATACGGGCAGATCCATTCTGCCGACAATGCCAGCGCTGGATGTGGCAGGTGTCTGGGAATCAGCCCGCGCCGGAGCGGGAGGGATGGGGGTTTGTTTTGATTTCTCCTTATTTATTGAGAATGCAGGCAGCATTTTAGAGAAGTGGGATTTGGCAAGCTTGGATTTGGCCAGGACAACAAAGTTGTCTCTCTGTCTTTCCTTTTGGAGCCGTTCCTCTCCTCGATCCATATTTCAGCTGCGGCAGTGCCAGGGAAGGGATCGCTGCCTGGTGTGGAGCTCATGGCTCCGGGGCTCTGCCGGGTGTTTCATGTGCTTCAGAGGTGCCAAGAGGAGGGACATGTGCCAGAATAGCCCATGGCCCGTGCCCACAGAGCTCAGCTGGGCTTGGACTGGGGGGCTGCATCCATCACAGCCTCTCCCTGCAGTTCTGCTCCCAGGTTTTTCTCCCTGTTTCTCACCCATGCCCCAAATGATGGGGTGGGATCTGCTCCCTCATCCAGCAGGATATTTCCAGCCACTGTTGTGTTCAAGGGTAGAGGTATCACCTTGGAGGCTGGGCTCTGTGTCCCTGGAGTCTCCTGGGTTCCCAATCCATCAGGCCAAATTTAGCATTGTCATGAGGAGCAGTCCCCCAGCACAACACATCTCCTGCATCTCCTGCATCTCCTCCATCTCTTCCCCATCCATGAGGGCACTGCTCTGTTTCTCCCCATAGCAACCAGCTCAGGAGCCAGCCTGCAGTGGAGAGGGAAAGGCAGGAGCTGGGAGCATCCCAGTGCCCCCAGGTTCTGTTTTGAGCCAATATTCTACCCAGTGATCCCAGGCCAAAGGGAAAACTGCTGCTGATTCTGGTGCTGTTCAGGTGTTGCTGGAGCCTCCTGCCTTCCCCATCCATAAGGCTGGAATACTCCTCCTCCTCATTCAGGATTTTTCCCCAGGAAATATCTGTCTGCCCATCCCAGCACCCAAACAGGGCTGTGTGTGGGTGCTGCTGTCCCTCCCCTCCTGGGATGTGCCCCACTCCTTTTGGCCCTTTGGTTCACAAATGCTTTCAACCTTTGGGGTTTATGTGAAAGCAAATTCCTTTTCTCTCCTCTGTTTCTCTCCCTCTCAAGCTGACCCCTCCTGAGAGCCCTTTTATCCTCCTGTATCTCCATTTCCACCTCTTTTCTGGGGGCTGTGATGGGGTTAACCCTTCCTTTGCTGTATGAGGTTGGTAATATTGCTGCTGCTCAGGATATTTGGGGTTAAAAGCAAACCCTTGTGCTGAGTCCCTGCCAGGGGGCCCACAGGAGATTGGTGTGGGACATCCCAGCCCAGAGGTTCTGCTCTCATGTTCACTCCCGAGGTTTTAATTCCCTGGGGAGCAGGGAATTCAGAAATGGGTCTGGGGGAAGATGTTTTGTTGCCAACAAGAAGAGCCCTGTGGGGAGATGAGATAAATGCTTGTTTGCTCTAATAAAAATTCATTAGTGAAGCTGATCGACAGCAAAGGACACAAACACTGACTCTCCTGAGTGCTGATGTGTGATGGGAATGCTGGAGTGGTTATCAGGACACTGCCTGTGGATTTGGGAATTGTCCAGTCCAGGACTGTCAGACTGATGTTCACGTGGCATTTGGGGAGGCTGCCCCATCCCTGGAAGTGTCCAAGGCCAGGCTGGACAGGGCTTGGACACACCTGGGAGGGTGGAAGGTGTCCCTGCCCATGTCAGGGGTGGGACGAGCTGAGCTTTAAGGTTGTTTCCCACCCAAAGAGTTCTGGAATTCTGCTCTTGGAAGAGCAGCCATGACTCTACAGCTCCCATGGATTTCCTGTGTGTGCAGCCATTGCCTCACCCTGACTAATGGGCAGTGGCATAAAAGGAGGCAGTTTGCAGGGAATTTCAGATTGTCCAAGTCCAGTCTGGTGGCCTTGGCTCCCTGCTTGTTTACAATGAGACAATCGATGCTGCCACATTTGTGTTTGGAGCACTGTGAGAAAGGCTGAAATCTCTCCAAACCTGTTTTTCTCTGAGAATTAGAAAACCACAAAAAAAAAAACAAAAAACAACCCAACAACAACAACAACAACAAACCAAAAAAACCCTACCACCAAACAAACAAAAAAAAAAACACCACAGAAGAAAAGCTCACAAAAAAAGACAAACACAACCAGATTGGGGAGTGTTTTTATCCATGTCAACTTCCATGAAGCTCCTCTCTCCTCTATTCCCCCAATATGAGCATCCCTTGGGGCGGAATAACCAGGGGATATCTGGTTACATCCCAGGCTCAGGAGAGGATCCTGCAGCTCCAGAGTGGATCTTTCTTCCCTCTCTCCAGCTCCAGCACAAGGCCTGTGGTGCCAGCATTGAGTTAAATGCCCGATTAGTCCCTCCCCCTTCCCAGTTAATGGCTGTGGTTGTTGCTGGGTGGGAGCCTTTGGGATCCATCAGCTCCTCTTCCTCCTCCTCTGCCCAGCTGGCCTGGGCCGGCTCCAGGGCTGCTTTTGGGGGCTGCCACTGCTGGACAACCTGGCCTGAGATCCCTTGGGAAAGGGAGGGCCGTGTTTGCCTCCTCCAGGTGATCCACCAGCCCGGGTTTGGCTGGATGAGGAGAGACAAAGGGAATAATCGGGACAGAACGGCCACAGCCTAAGGATCACAGGCAGGGATGTGAGGATTTCTATGGAAAGGTGATTAATAATTGAGGAAAAAGCTGCCTCCTGCCTGATGCCAAACAAGGGCCCAGGGATGAGAGGTTTTCCAGGTGCTGGGTGTGAGCTCATGGCTTGTTCCACATGTGGGAGATCTCACAACTGGTGAGTGCATCCCATCCCTCCTGCTCCAGCCCCAGCATCCCCTCAGCTCCCTGGGGTGTGGGAAGATGCTGAATCCACCTTTCCTCACCTCCTGAGCATGGAAAAGCAGCTTCCAACACCTCTTTCAACTTTGTTGGCAGGGAAAAGAGCAAATGCCAGGGAATTTTGTTGGCTCCTCGTTCTCCCTGGCATGGGGGTAGCTGTGGGACTCAGGCTGAGCTTGGGCTGAATTCAGCCAAATTCCTTAATCCCTGAAAGTGGGGAAGCCTCCTCTCTGCCTTGGGCTTTGTGGTTGGTGCCTGGATCATGCACCAGGGGTGGCCCAGAGGCAAGTGAGCATTGTCACCCAGAGGTGCTCATGACATGAGCAGTATGACCTCATAACACGCTGCAGCTGCTGGTTTGATGATTGGAATTGGTGACCTTAAAGGTCTTTTCCAACCTTAACAATTCCATCATTTATAATTCCCCTCTCCCTGCACTTTCAGGGTTTAAATACCTGATTTTATCTGAGATGGTTAATGCCCCCTCCCAGCTCCTCCAGCAGCCAGGTGAATGTCACCGTCCCTGCTTTAGAGGCAGAGGGGACACTCGGCCTGTGGAGAGCCAATGTCAGAGGCCAGTCCGTCCTCTGCTCCCTGCAGCAAGGATTTTTCTTGGAGCAACATCCCCCCTGTGTGAGCTGGGGCTATAAAGAACAAATAAAGTGCTGTGCAAGCCGGAGGAAACAGCGTCGTTTAAAATCTGCACAAGGTTAAAAGGCGCGGGGAGGACACGGAATGTGCGGGTGGATGGCAGCAGAGCCGGCAGATCACGCCCAGCCCTGCCAAATCAGCCAAGCGCAGAAGGAGCGGGGAAATGGAGCTCCTCACCTGCTCCAGGACCGTCCCGGGGGATGCAGATCAGCTCCGCCGCGTTCCCCAGGGAAGGAAGGGCTGATGGATCGGTTTTTCCAGCGCCAGCCGTGGCCCTGCAGAGTCATCCCGAGCAATTAGGTGGGAGTGATGCCCTGCTGGCAGTGACAGCTCCCAGCCCCGCTCCCACCGCCCGTCCTGGCATTCCCGGCTGGAGCGCACC
>NW_005054456.1:314515-316598 GCF_000277835.1 Geospiza fortis
CGGGCGGGACCCCCCCGCAGCCGCTCCCGGGGCTGAGTCTCCAGGGGCGGGCTGGAGGGATTTGGGAGCGTTTAGAGCCGTTTGCTCTCGCAGCCCCGCAGGCAGGGCCCGGGGCGAGTTGCCTTCCCAAATTAGGCCGCTGTCAGGTTTGGCGGCTGAGGTTTCAGTTCATTTTCTTCCTGGCTCGCTCCGAGCAGCCCCATGCGGATTCCCGGGCCAGGATGCAAAGTGTCTGGGCAGCGCTCGGCCGTGCTCCCTGCTGAGCTGTTAACACTGACTTTCCATGAATATTCAGCACTGTGAGAGGCGTCCAGGATGCTCCTGCAGTCAAGGCACACTGGATCTTGACTGCCATTGGCTTCCCACGGCTTCTTGGGCAAAGCAGCCTTTGGCTCCCTGGGAGAAATCTTTTTATTTCCCTGCAGCTGAGTGTCTGGGTGAGTAATGGGTGAAGGCTCATCCAGGAAGGGAAAAAACATAAAGTCATGGAATGGGTTGGGTTGGAAGTCACCTTAAAGGTCATCCAATTTCACCCCTGCCATGGGCAGGGATACCTTCCACTGTCCCAGGTTGCTCCAGGTTGTCCCACCTGGCTGTGAACACTTCCAGGGATGGGGCAGCCATAGCTTTCTCTGGACAATTCTTCCCCATATCCCATCTCACCCTGCCCTCTGGCAGTGGGAAGCCTTTCCCTGTGTCCTGTGACTCCATAGCCCCTCTCCGGGGCAGGTGGCAGGAATGAGCTCAGGAAAGGCTCCATCCCCAGCAGGATTTGTTTCTCAGTGCAATTGGGAAGGGCAGCATCTCCCCCAGTCATTCAGCACTAATCCTGGAGTTGGCTGGAGTGGGGTGTCCATGATGAGCCCCCCAAGAGCCTTCCCCCAGGAATGTCAGCCCAGACCCACCTGCCCATGCAGGGGCCATGGGGGGCTCCTCCCTGCTGTGGCTCTGCTCCCAGAGCCTTCAGTTTGTGCCCAGAGGGAGATCCGGGAGCAGGGAAGGTCCTGAGCAGCGACTGCTGAGTTTTGCTCCCCAGCCTGTCATTCCCTGGCTGTCTGCTCCCAGCCAGCCCTGCTTTCCCACCTCAGCCCCGCTCCCATTACATGGGAACAGCTGGATGGAACCAAATTTTCACTTGCTTTTGAAGAGCCAGAAGGTGCCGTTGCCAGGAAAAACATTTACTGACAAAATAGTCGTGGATCAATTTCCCTTTCATCAGGGCGAGGGCGGCAGCGCCAATGGGGATGTTTCCTACCCAAAATTCAGGAATCACTGTCACTAAAAGGGGAACCCAGTGTGTTTCAGGCTGGTCAGGCAGCTGACACCCATCAGCCCCCTGGAAGCAGCCCAGGGCTCATGGGGACAGCCTTTGGTGGGCTTGGAATGGTTGTTCCTCTGAAAGCAGGGCTTCTGTTCAGTGGTTTGCCCTCAATAAAAGAGATTTTCCTGTCATTGCAGAGGAATTGCTGCAGGGCCTGGACTCGGAATCGTTCAGAACTTGGTGCCATGAGCTGCTGGGCTCAGCCTCTGCAGGGTCCTGCCCCAGCCTGGGATTCACCTCAGGAATTCGCTGAGCTCTTCTCTCACCAGAGCCATCTCTTGGTTGGAGATTGACCTCCACCAAGACCTGCTCCTGGTTCCTGCTTGTCCTTCCAAAAGCCCTGCTCCTCTTGCAGAGGCTGGAGCAGGATCTGGGCAGTGATGGGGAGAGCGGCTGTCACATGGACCCACCGGAGCTGCTGCTTTGGGGGAAAACAGGAATGTTCATTCCATCAGTGCTCCCTTTCCTCTGGGACAGCCCAGGCTCCACCCCCAGCCTCAAGGAGAATCATCAAGCTTGGAAAAGCCCTCCAAGGCTATTGACACCAACCTCTGCCTGATCCCCACCTTGTCACCAGCCCAGAGCACTGAGTGCCACATCCATGGACACCTCCAGGGAGACACTCTACCATGGCCCTGGGTAGTCTAGAACTCCCTACACTCCTTGACCCCTCTCTCCCCTTTCCCTGTCCTCACACAGATGCACCCACACACTGACCTTCTCTTGGGTGAAGTTCTGTGTAATTTCCATGGTTATTCCTGC
>NW_005054456.1:316608-333313 GCF_000277835.1 Geospiza fortis
CTGCTCCTGCCACCCCCCACCCCCCTTCCCTCTGCTCTTGGGGTTGGCTGAGCTGTGGGGCAGGAGAGCTGCAGGTTCCCAGCTGCTCTGGGGAAGGGCTTGGGGAGCATCCCGTGGTTTGGGTGATGTCTGGGTGTCTGCCTGCCTTGCTCCATGGCCTGGCTGGGGAGCTGCGCCTCTCCAAGGCACTGGCTCAGGCAGGGCTGGCATCTCCACAACCACAGGGCACTGGCCTGGGAAGTGGATTTCAGCTCATTAATCCCTGTCCACATTCACCTCCCTCCCTCCCTCCCTCAGCTGGTTTTTCCAGGAGCCTCATCCAAGTGTGATCTGGTCGCTGTGTTTGCAGGGGTTTGGCAAGGACTCCTTCCCCGGGCTCCCTCCCCTTGCCCACTCCTTGCCCTTTCATTTGTTGGGTTTTTGCTCTGTTGTCTATTTTTCTCCTCTGTTTTTCCTTAGTTTCCATGTGCCCAGACACACTGGAAGGGAAACTGGCTCCTGTCCCATTCCTGACCCTGCTGTGCAGACGTGGGGGATGAGCACGTTGCTCATCCCTGTCGCAGCTCAGAGGAGGAGGAGGAGAAGACCCAAAATGCATCCCAGAAACCTCCATGTGCATCTCCTGGGGGCACAGCCCCTGCAGCACCAGTCCCCCATGGAATGCAGCCTTCCCTCTGCTCCATGTGGTGCTCCAGTGGTGTTGGCTCTGCCTGGGGAAACCCTGCCCTGCAGAGCCACATCCAGGCTCCTGAGGTGCAGGAAAAATCCTTCCACCCCCTAATATTAGCGAATATATTGGCTAGATCTTAATCTGGATTAAACCATGCTCTGAAAGAGGAGGCAAGGCAAGGATAACTCTGGGCAGTGTCTTGATTTCCATGGCAGAAATTCCAAAGGGGATTGTCCCCTCTCTGGCATTGCCTTATTCGTTGGCCAGACAGAGCAGACAAGGAAGAGGATTGGAAAATGGGGTGTTGGAATGCAGAGTGCAGCAGGAATGATGAGTTGGCATCCCAGCTGGGGAGACATGGAGAGCAAGGAGAGTAATTCCAGTGAGTCAAATGCCCTTCCCTGGCCCCAGGCTAAAATCCAGGGACATTGGGAAATATAAAAGGAAAGGGGAGGGAGGGAGCACCCTCAAACTCAAACAGAATATTCAGTGTTTGCTTTAGGTGGTGGCAATTTTCCTTGTCCTCTTCCTCTCCAGAGAAGAATTAACCTCAGGATGAGAAGTCCAAGCACTTTGTGCTAAAAATGCCCGTCCCAGTTAAGTCTGGTCTTAGCCCAAAATTGCAAATAGTTTCCATCTCCCTGGAACTGCTGTTTCCAGTCAATGAGGCTTCACTCCAGTTACACACAGCCCTCAAACTGGTTAAAGGAAGAAACTCCCCCCCTGCTCTTCCCTGTGCATCCCAGTGCATCCACCCTCCCGGGAAAAGCCGAAGAGGGAAGATTTTTTGTCAAGTTTGAACAATGACTTCTGGGAAGAGCCATGGCATGTGTTCTGCAGCAAATCCAAGGGGATGACCACAAGATTCCCTCTGGCTCTGTGCTCTGGGAAGCCATTGTTTGGGATGTGTTGCAGGGCTGTTTGCCTTGGCCCAGCGTGTCATCCTCTCTCCAAGCTTTGAATAGGCCCTGCTGCAGAAAAGCACTGGAAAAGTCTGTTCTCCATTTGCTCTTGGCACTCGTTTGGTTGTTTGTTTGTTTATTTCTCTGGGATTATTTTAAGGACCTCGAGGTCCCCGCAGCTCCAGAGGCAGGACCTCCATGTGCTGCACGGGTGTTCCCTCTCCGATGGCAGAGGATGGGGAAGGTCACATCCCCCTGTCCTGGCACCTGGCCTGGATGTGCTGCTCCTGCTCCTCTGTGTCCTGGAGGACCAAGGGCTCTCAGCATCCCTGCAGCTCCATTTCCACTGGGTGAGCAGTGCTTGCTGCAACCCTGGCTACTCCAGGCTGTGTCCCAGGATTCCAGAGGGCAGGGTTGGATGGGATATTGGGAGGGAATTCTTCCCTGTGATGCTGCTGAGGCCCTGGCACAGGGTGTCCCGAGAAGCTGTGGCTGCCCCTGGATCCCTGGAAGTGTCCAAGGCCAGGCTGGATGGGGCTTGGAGCAGCCTGGGACAGTGGAAGGTGTCCCTGCCCATGGCAGGGGTGGGACTGGATGGGCTATAAGGTCCTTTCCAACCCAAACAATTTTGTCATTCTGATTAGGAAGCCTCAGGCTCCATCTCTCCCCCATCCTGTCCCACTTCCCTCTCCCAGGCAGCACCAGCTCCTCCCAGCTGATTCCCAGCTATTTGTCTGAGCTCCCACAAGATCCAAGCCCTGGGGAGCCTGGCACAGCCCCAGGCAATCTGCTCCAGTGCGTTGCTCTCCTTAGAAAGGATTTGTAAACACAAATCTGGATCTATTCTGTTGCAATCTCAAACCATTGTCGGGTCCCAGCCAGGCAGCCCCAGCTGCTTTGCTCTGATGGATGAAAAGCTGGGAAAACCTGAGGCTTGAACAGGGTCTGACCCCCACAGGCTTCTGGGGAGGTCACCCCCTTCCTGCTGGCATCCCAAAGAATCACAGAGTCATGGAATGGTTTCGGTTGGAAGGGACATTGCAAGGTCATTGTCTTCCACTCCCTGCCATGGGCAGGGACATTTTCCACTATCCCAGGTTGCTGCAAATCCTGTCCAACCTGGCCTTGGACATTTCCAGGGATCCAGGGGCAGCCACAGCTTCTCTGGGCAGCCTGTGTTCCTCACAGAGAACAATTCCTCCCCAGTCTAACCCGGTGGGATTCCTCAGCTCTGCCTTGAGGAAGAGGAAACCTCGGGTGGAGCAGCCAAAGCAAGGTCTGGATGTCAGCTGCTCTGTGCCCTCCAGAGGTGTCCCACGGTGGGAGGCAACCACCCACATCCTGCCTGGCCTTGTCCAAGCTGCAGCTGAGGGCAGGAGCAGCGGTGGTGCTGACCACGAGTCCCTCTGGAAATAGCAAAGGGAAGGAAGCAGCAGATGGAGAAAAGGAGGAGCGAGACAGCGCGAGGGAGAATAAGTGGCTGTGCATGAGGAGCTGGGAGGAGTGGAGAGCAGAGGGAGCTGTAATTAGGGCAGGTTTGGTTGTGTGAATTTTGCTGGGTCTGCAGCAGGAGGTTGCCCAGCAGCTGCACAAATGATTTATTACACGTTCACTACATCTGCCCTGTAGGAAGGTAAATAAAATGTACACAGTGTCCCATTTACTCAGACAATCAGGGGCATATGACCCAATTTCTCTTTGACTCCAGTGTTTTCCTCCCTGGGATGAGCCCCCTGGGAGGTGGGAACGCCCCAGGGCCCCCCAGAGTCACATTTATCTCACTGTCCTTGCTGTCAGAGGGATCCCAGGTGGGGTGTAACCCCCCCAGCCATCCTCCACCTCCAGCCACCGGTGACCTGGGACAAGGAGGGACACCCGGGAGGTGCCAGCCCCACTCCAGGCCCCATCTGCGTGTGGGATTAGGGATGCTGCTCCCCTGGCAGGGACAGGGGGAGCGACAGGAGCCGGGAGCATCATCTGGCCCCTGTATCTGCCCGAGCTGCGGGGCTCGGCACAGGCGGCTCCACCATGGGGAGGGCCCTCAGACCCCCCTTCAGAGGAGAAAGTGCTGTGTGAGCAGCGGGAACTGGATTTTCCATGGGTTTGCTCCGTCACTCAGCAGGTCTGGGGGAGATAAGGGCCCCTGCACCCTGGGATCCGTCGCTGATATCCCAGATCCAGCCTTGCTGAATGTGCAGCTTTTGGCCGCACTGTTCCTGACTCTTTAAGGGATTTTTTTTTTTCCGCCAGCTCTCCTTGTTAAGGCTCCTCTGGCCTCCCCAGCAGGCAGCCCCGGGCAGGCAGGAGCCATTTCCAGCCGGGATTTGTTGCAGATGTCGGGCAGGGAGAGGCCGGGGAGGTGGCACAGGGCCAGCGGGGCCACGGGCAACCAAAGGGGCATAAAGTGGCCATTGAGCTAAAACCCCTCTTTGAGGGATTCGAGTTCAAGGATTTGACCGTGCAAAGAAAGAGCCCGTGGGCCGTGAGCTTTTCTGAATCCCATTTCCATAGGACTTTGAGCAAATATTCCCCAGAAGCATGTTGTGCTGCATGGTTGGTTTATCTGCTGGGCTTATCCTGCTGCACGCAGGAAAATACAGCTGGAAAACCTTCCTGGAGGGCTGAGGAGCAGCACACAGGGGCTGGTGACAGCCTTCCCTGGCAGCCCCAGCGCTCCGGGGTGGACACTCGCACCCATCCCTCTGCCAGCGGGTCCCTCTTGTCGCCTCCTGCAGCCAGATGTTCCCCCAGCTGCGCAGGGCGGAGCGGGGATATGGAGGACCGGGCGCTGTTACTTAGCAACAGCTGAAGGATGTGCTTTAACCCTGTCCCCAGCACCACCCTCCCGGCGAGTCCTGCGGGGGAATGGGCGCCGTTCCCACCAGAGCGAGGCTCCAGGAGGGATTATTTCCCATTCTATCCTCCTTCTGCTCCGTAATTATGGGCTGCTTCGGACCCAGGGAGCTGCTCAGTCCTGGCTTGGGATGAATCCCTGGGTTGGGATGGGCAGGGCTCATCCCGGAGCTGCTGTCCCTTCTCCCTCTGCTCACTCCAGGCTCCTTCCTTCCCCTGCTCCACGCTGACGCTCCTCCCACAGCCCGAGGACAAAAACCTAATTGCACGACATAAATTATAGCAACTCTCCAAATAAAAGCCCAGGCAGAAAAGGCTGCGGCTGGATGGACACTTGAGGGCTATTAGAAGATGCATAAATTCCTTTCCTCGGGTTTTTCATTTTTACATGTCTAATTACAGTGAAAGGAGCCTTTCAAGGGCTGCTCAACTGCCAGGGCTCTCCGCAGCCCCTGGCAACTGGAGCGGGAAGAGGTGGCAGGGTCGGACACCCCCGTTTACCTTGGAGAGAGCCCGGGGCTAAACAAATGCCAAGGGCTTGGGAAGGAGCGGCAGGAACCGCTGCATTCCCTTGATCTTCCCCGGGAACCTGCAGCGGTTCCCCGGGCACCCATCACTCCCAGGGAGATGTCTGGGCCATTGTGGCCCCTCTTTATTTATCTGACGCTCCTCAAACTTTAATTAAAGATGTCTCCTCGGGGTGTGCTTTAGCTCCATATTGAAGATGGACTGGCTGGAGAAAATGAAAATGAGCAGCGTTCCTGAGCACTGGGAATAAAAAAGCAGGAGGGGGATGATGGAATTTAATGGTCTGGCTCCCCCCCTCTCCGTGCTCCAGCCATGGAGACCCCAGATGTGCCAGCGTGGCTTGGAGGGAACAGGAAGGACCTGGGATCCACCAGGCAGGGGAATTTCAGGCTGGGATGGGGAAAAAAGCCCTTAAGGCAAGAGAAATGCAGCGGGGTCAGAGGGCAGAGCTGCTCCCTGCTCAGAGCACCCAGAGCCTGACGAGCTGCTGGGATAATTAGGGGCAATTTATACCTCCAGGTCAGGGGTTCACTCTGCCTTGTCATCGATTTTGAGGTGGGTGATAAACTGCCGGGAAAACAGAGCTGTTGGGATAACACGGGAAGTGTCCCATTAGAGGGGGAGCTTCTGGAGAGAACGCTGCCATCAGAGCCCCCCGTGGCCAGGCCTGGGCTGGACCCCCGGGGTTTTATTGTCACTGTCCCCCCATCCCTGGGGCTGGCAATGTCCCCTCTGAAGCTGTGCTGCTCTCCTTCCCACGGGGGGAAGGTGTTGGGATGCTGCACATCAGTGTTCTCCCCATCCAGGAATGGCTCCATCATTTTATGGGAAGCAGATTTAGGAAGGCAGCTCCAGGGTCATGCTCACACAACCTTCAGGGACTCTGATTTTTATACCTGGGACCTGGAAACAAATCCAGGGAAGTTTTGTGCCTGCATTTGTCCCTGCAAGGGAACAGCTCCTGGCCCTGGGTGCATGCACAGGATGGGTCCCAGGGCTGGCCTGGTTGCAGGTGGAGGTGCTAAGGGAGTGTGCAGGACATGGATTCATCCTCAGCCCATCCTGTTCCGTGTTTGCTCCGCTCCACAAGCCATGGAAAAGGGAAGCCCAGGCAAGGGGAGTGTCGGGAACTCTCCTGCAGGGGAGGGGCTGTCCCTTGGCTCACAGCTCTGATCACAGATGCGGATCCTGCTGCTCCCGGTGAGCACAGCAAGAGCTTAAATGTGTTTGTTCCGTGCCTTTCTTTGCAAACTGCTCCAGCAGGTAGAACGCTCCCCAGGTTTATTCCTGCAGCCAAAGAGAAGCAGCTGCAGGAGGGAGCTGGAGGTGTGAGGCAGCTCAAGCCCTGGTTCTGCTGCAGGGCACAGCGAGCTCTGCCCCTCATCCCGGGATGCTCCCCCGGATTCGGCTGCACTGATGTGATCCCACTCTGGATAAGCTGCTTGAGCTGGAGCCTGGCTGTGCTTCCTCTCATTGAAGGTGTCAAATTATGCCCCAGACTGAACTCAGCAGCAGCAGCAAAGTCCTTCCCAAGTCCATGAAATCATCCAGAGCTTGCGCAATGAAATTCCAGGAGAGGTGATTGCTCTGATCTTCCCGGGCTGAGAAGTGCCCTTTTCACCCAAAGAGGTCCCAAACAATTAAAGCTGGCTCATTGTGATCAGAGTTAAAATTGCTCTGTCTGTGGCTCAGGGCTCATCCACATCTCCTTAAAAACCAGGTGCTGATCCACAAGTCCTGGAATCTGCATGGATGGGGATGGAGCGGTGCTGTGCTGCATCCCAGGGTTGGGAACACGGCTGGACACTGTCACAGCCCTCCTGGAACCCCTCTATGTCACTTTGGGTGATGTCTCACCTTTCCAAAATGATCCTTGTGCTGATGGAGACACAGAGAAGCGCCAGACCCAATCCATGGGCAGGGTGGCAGGAACCAGGCACTTCCAACCACAAAGATTCAACGAAACCCACACCTGCAAATGGATTCAGCAAAAAAGACAAAACTCACCAGGTGAATTCTTTGCTGAAGCTGAGAATGAGGCACCTGGAGAACTCTGTGTTTCCCAAAACACTGAGGTCAGCAGATCCCCCTCACCGAGCACCCAACTCATCACCTCTGTGGGGACAGATTTGTGAGGATGCTCCTGTTGTGCCATTAAAAATATTAAGAATAATAATAAAGGAGGGGGAAGGGAAGTGTGTCTGGCTGGAAAAGGGACTCTGCAGCCTGGGAAGCCACCCCTGAGCTCTGGCTCGGCTCGGAGAAGCCCCTCTTGGCATCCAGTCCCTGGGTGGTCTCTGCCTCTTAATTACAGGGTTAATGCCACGTTACGATCAGGAGAAGTTTCTTAGCCTGATAATGAGTAGGAAGCAGCTGTAGCCTGGAAAATGGAATAATTGCAGAGTGGAGCAGTGTAATTATAAGGTGTGGATCCACTGCCTCCATGTTTACCTAGAGGAGACAAAATCCCCTCAGAAGCTGCAGCCGTGGCAGCAGCTGGAGCTGTCTCTTGCAGGGGGGTGTAAGTGTGTAGTAAAGGGGGAGTAAGGACAAGTCCTGGCCTGCTCCAGTCACTGGGGATGTGCCAGGGCTTGAGTTCAGGTGGACTCAGAGCCAGCAGCACCCGGGTCCTGCTGGATGAGCACCATTCCATCTTCTGGGAAGGGCATGGATCCATGGAGCACCACTGTGACGATCCCAGCTTGGACACAGCATCACAGGATGGGTTGGGTTGGAAGGGAACTTAAAGCTCATCCTGTTCCACCCCCTGCCACAGATCTTAAAGATCAGCCCCATTCCACCTTCCCTTATCCCAGGTTGCTCCAAGTGCCATCCAATCTGGCCTGGGACATTTCCAGGGATGGGGCAGCCACAGCTTTTCTGTGCCAGGGCCTCCTCAACCTCATTGCAAAAACTTTCTTCCTTCCTCATGCTCATTGTCTCTCATTTTCATCCTGGGAAAAAGCTTTTGCCAACTGGTTTTTTTCCCTGAAAAAGAGATTCGGCTGAATCCAAACATTTGTTGCAGTTTTGCTGGGTCTGCTCAATTATTCTGCACTTTAAAAAGACAAAATATGCCAATGTGGAAAGTGGGTCAGATTTGAGATGAGTGGCAGTAACAAGGACTGAAGCACAGCTGAGCTGTTCCAGCAGCTCTGTCTGATTCTCTCCTTGAGATCCTAATGCTCTCCTTGAGGTCCCAATGCTCTCCTTGAGGTCCCAATGCTCTCCTTGAGATCCCAGAGCTCTCCTTGAGATCCCAGAGCTCTCCTTGAGATCCCAATGCTCTTCTTGAGATCCCAGCGCTCTCCTTGAGATCCCAATGCTCTCCTTGAGGTTCCAGAGCTCTCCTTGAGGTCCCAATGCTCTCCTTGAGATCCCAATGCTCTCCTTGAGATCCTGCAGCCAGTACAAACTTGCTCCAAACCTATCCTGAGCTCCATTACCTGTGCAACCTTTGGGAATGTTTTCCTTTGAGCTTTAACAATGACCCTGGGGCTGGTGTTTTTTGTGGTGAACGGTCTGGAGAGGAGCAGGGGAAGGTGAGAACCCTTCCCCAACCCTTCCCCAATCTTTCCCTTGCCAAAGTCCTTCACCAGGTCTGTGATCTTCTCCTGCTGCTCATCAGCTGGGAAATGGCTCAGGCACCACATAAGGAGCTGGACCAAGTTCTGTGGTGAGAGACAATGAACCAAGTAATGAGAGGGAATTTTTCATGGCCCCACACATTTCCCAAATGTTCCTAGGACACTCTGCTTTTCCCCATGGCAGATGTCCAGCTGGTCATCACTCTCCACCAGGTGAGATCCCATCCCTCAGGAGCATCTTGTATAATCCCAGAATATTTGGGCTGGAAAGGACCTTAAAGCCCATGCAGTGCCACCTCCACACCTTCCACTGTCCCAGGTTGCTCCAAGCCCCTTCCAACCTGGTCTTGGGCACTTCCAAGGGTGGAGCAACTGCACCTTTTTTGGGTACCATGTGCCAGAGCCTCACCACCCTTATAATAAAAATTTCTTCCCAATATTTAATTTAAACTGAGTCTCCTTTGGGTCAATATCTGGGCACTGGGTGGTTCCTGTGTCAGCTGCTCCATGAGCACCCAGCCCCTGAGTCCATCCCTGCCTGCCCCAGGGACCAGAGCCCCCTCGTGTTCCTGCACTGGACCCTGGGGACAAAACCAGGGGGGTGTGACTGGAGCAGGGTCACTGAGATGCCTCAAGAGCCCCATCCTGGCAGAGAGCCCCATGCTCCATCCCTGTTTTACCTCCTCCCCAGGGATCCCACTCACCTCCCAGAACTCCTGCACTGGTTTAAATTGGGCTGCTCAGACCTCCAGGGCAGGAAAAGCAGGAAGAGGCAAGCAGGGACTCAAATGGCTGATTTAGTTCCCCATTCCCATTGGAATCACTGTTTTATTGGAGGTTGGAACAGGTAACTGCAGCATGGAACTGCAGCTTGTGCTCTGGAGGCAGCAGGAGCTTCACCCTGATTACTTTTACTCATTACCAGCATCTCCAAATCCCTCTAAATTCCTCTTGTCTTGCTCCTTGATTTCACCCTAGTCCTGCATGCTGAAGTCTGCAGAACCCCTGCCTTCCCTGTCCATTAAGCTTTTAACACTCCCTGCATTTCCCGACAACGCTGCAGATCCCATCAGAGCTCCTTAAATGTTAATTTTTATTGATTCTGTGCACGGGCATAAAAACCCACCCCCACACAAACATCAGACATATATTGAGATACATATTGATATCTAGCAAGTGGTTCCCGGAGCTGGAGGCTACTGGAAGTTGGTTCCTGGCACCCCAGGGAATGGGGGAATCCTCCCCAGTGGGAGGGAGGCCAAAGGCTGAGCAGTTCCTTCAGCAAGAGCTCAGGAAGCAAAGGGATTTTCCTCAAGGCATTCCCGAGGAACAGGACTTGAGCTGCTGGGCTGGATTGAATCTGAGCAGGTAGAGGGGCTTGGCACCAGGGAGGAAGGAATTTCCAGGGTTTCTGCTGGGATGAAGCCTTTGCTCACCATGTGAACTGACAGCAATCCCAAGCCAGGCACACCATGAGCATCCTGCACCCATCCTCCCTTGGATCCTTCAGAAAACATGGATTTCCCAGGGAAAGGGGCTGCTTGCCTCAGGGATTATGGACTTGTTGGGTTCTGTGTCGTGGTCACTGAGCAGCCAAATGGGTTTGTTAATCCTCTGCCTTTGATTTCCAGCACCACCTGTTTGCAAACCCTGCTTTAATCTCCATCCAGCCAGCTCCACCTAGGACACAGAAAACAATGTTCAAACAGAAAGAAGCCAAGGATGACCCAGTGAGTGTCCCCCTGCAGAGACACTGGGTGTTCTCAGCCAGCCCTGTCCCCTCCCAGCTGCTGGCCAGGGTGCAGGTGTCACTCACATCTGGGAAAACTCATTCCCATTTTCTTTATCTGGAGAAAATAACCTGCCCTGGCTCTGAGCTGCTCTCAAAAAGTGTCAGTGTCACCTGCCACAGGGCAAAGAATCACCTGGGGACCTTGCCAAGGGGGTGAGCCTGGTGCTTGGATTTTTACTGGAATGAGAGGGGACATGAGGGAGCCACAGGATCCTTGCTGGGACATTCAAAGTGAACCCAGGAGGGACTGGAAGCCAAATTTCCATCTGCCATCAGTTTTGTACTGCATGAGCTCCATCCAAGCCCTCTGTGTGTCGTCCCTGTGAAAAGGAGCTGGGTTTGAAACTAAAAGAGGGAAGATTTAAGTTAAATATTAGGAGGAAGTTCCTCCCTGGGAGGATGGTGAGGCCCTGGCACAGGTTGTCCAGAGAAGCTGTGGCTGCCCCATCCTTGGCAGTGTCCCAAGGCAGGGAGTGGAACAAGATAAGGTTTAAAATCCCTTCCATCCAAACCATTCTGGGATTCTGCGATTTTTTGGGGAGAAGAGAATGGCACGTGGGGAGCTTGGAAGAACTGTGGCACTTGGGGACATGGCTGTGCCTGCTGTGGCAGCAGGTCCTTTGGCACTGCTGTGGGGCTCCACAGAGCTGCAGCAGCATTGATGGCTCTGTTTCATGGCTCTGCTGAGTGTCAGGAGAGAGGAGAGATGGCAGCAGCTTGATTTTCCTGAGAATGATCCATTTAGAGAGCGATGGCTCAGCCAATCCTTTGGGAAAAGCCCGGGGGCCTACGTGCAGCCACAAGTGTTATTGAGACTTTCAGCTCCGACACCAGCTCCCATCCATCACTCCTGCCTGGCCTTCCCAGGGCCCCTCCTCCTCCTCCCACAAATATTCCCGGAGCAAACTCCACTGGCCCTCCCAAGGTCCCTGTTCACCTGTTGCCTGACACCCTCCAGGCTCATTCTCTGGCGTTGGAAGGGTTAAATCCTGCCTGCCCCGAGGCCACGCTTCACTTGATAATGTCATCAGCTGGTGACAGTGTTAATGAGGGGATCAGGTGCAGGAGGAGGCTGCATTACCCTGGAGAGGGATGAGTTGTGTCCGGAAGAGCCAGAACTGGATACGTGGAATGATTGCACCAGAGATGTCCTTCCTCCCCCCCCTTGCCTCTCCCCTCTTGTTCATGAACCTCTCCCCTTCCTCCTCCTCCTCTGTGCCACTTGGGGTTGTGTCCCTCCAGGGAAATGCAGCATCCCTGGATGGTCCCTGCGGCACAGAGGTGGTGGCAGTGCCAAGCCAGTGCCACCACCCCATTGTCCCTCCATCCCTCCTGCCGTCCTATACCAGTGCCATCCCCTGTCCCCCTCCTGTGCCATCCCTGCCACTCTCCTGCTTGTTTGGGAGTTTTTTCTATATCTATTTAAATCCCTGCATCTCTCCAGGATGAGCTCCAAGCTCCATCCACAGCTCCTCCCTCCCTGTCCCCCAGTGCTCCCAGACAGGCAGGGAGTGCTGCGCTGGGGAACTCACTGCTGGGAGTGCTGCTGTCCCCTCTCTGAACCTGGGTGAAGCCACCCTGGGCTTTTTCCATCTGGCTCATCCAGGTGGGAGGTTTGTGAGGATGGTGGTGACTTGGGACACTCCCCTGGGAACTCCTGGGACAGAAAGTGGGATCTGGGCAGGGGAAGCAGGAGAGGAGGCAGGAGCAGCTCTTGCTCCCTCCTGCCCATCTGTACCTGGTGTTCCAGAGCCACCTGAAGACCTCCTCATTCCTGGAATTTCCAAGCACACTGGAAGTTGTCCCTTGCCATGGCAGGGGTCCTTTCCAACTAAAACCATTCCCTGATTCTGTGATTCCATGATTCCATGAAAAGCCCAGGAACACTGAATGGGAAGTGCCCCTGGGGCTGTCCCAGGCTCTGAGGCTGTGACAGGGACCCCTCAAACCTCCTGCAGAGACCTCCCAGCATCACTGTCAGGGGACCCTGCTCCATCAGCAGAGCAGGGAGACAGCAGCAGCAGGAGAAGTGGCTTCCAAGTATGAACTGGAGCAGGCTGGATAAGTCCCAGCAGAAATCCCCGAGGAGCCCTTGGAGGGTGGGGAGGGAGAAGAGCAGGCAGGAGAGGCTCTTGTGCAAATGATGGATTTAAATAAACAAGCAGCAGGCAAAGGGCAAGATTGGAGAGCTCCTTCAGTTGAGGTTTCCATGAGTGCTTGCAAGGGTACACAAACCAGGCCAGCACAAGGAGTTTGTCCCAATTTTCCTCATTCTGCACTTTCCCAATAAACATCTCAAGGCAGGACCCTTCAGTGGATGGGGGTCGGTGGGGACAGCAGGGACTTCTCGCATTGTTATTGATTGTTTGTGTTCTGCTGGTGCTGGGAGAGCTTTGCTGGGGTTGCCCAAGGAAAAATAAGCTTTTCCAAAGAGGTATTTAACGACCCAAAGTGCTGCCATGGCCTCACCACCTCTCCTGCTCTCTCCACCCTTGGCTGTGCCTCCTGCATCCCTTGGGATCTGCTGGCAGTGGGGACACAGCAGCGTCCCCTCCCTCCTTCCCCTGGGCACCATTAGGGCTTCACCCACATCCTCCCCCTGGTTTGGGGACCCTGTTGTCCAGTCCTGCTCCTCATCTTCTCGCTGTCCCCTCTCCCTGGGTTTGGGGGATGTTTTCCTGCTCTGGGGGTCCCGAGAGCCGTGTCCACGGGCACTGACCCTGGGGAGACTGACACAGAGGGTTGAGTGGGGGGCAGGAATGGGGTAACCAAGCCTGGGAAGTGCTTCTCATTGGAGCCAGGCTGCCCTGGCAGCCAATCTCAAGTCATTGCAGCTTCCTGGCTCTTCTCACCCTGTCAGTTATTAAAGATGGCCCCCAGTTCCACCAACATGAGGAATTTTTGCTCAGGGAGCAGGACAGACAGATTTTAACTGAGCTACTGCTCCCCAGACGTGTCCTCTGCCCAAGAACATCCTATTTCCATCATCCTTTCACCACCCTTTTCTCCCCATCTTCCCCCTTCCCTACTTGGTTACAAACTAACTTAGAAATCTCAAGCTCCGCAACAGCCCCTCATTTTTAATTGCTATTCTCCTCTCTCCCCCAGACCTGCCGGGCTTTGCTGACACTCTCGGCATCCCAAAGAGCCTCGAGGAGAAGCTGAAACCTCGGTGGTGAGGGGGCCGTGCCCACCTCCCCCGGTTCCCACACTCCCAACACCTCCGGATCCTTCCCGGCTCCCGGTTTGGTTTCCCCCGCGCTGCCGGCTTCTCCCGGCTCGGCTCGCAGACAGCTGTGATGGATCAGTGACAAGCTGCCTTTGTGTCCTCCTCTTGCACAACAATAGATACTCCTGTCTGTTTATACAAGTTTGAATTTGTCCCTATAAATACGGGGTGGAAGAAACAGTAGACTATAGATTGCACCCTGACAGCTGAAAGATTAAGGGAATCCATTAACTAAACCAACTGCCTGGAAATCTTATGCAGAACATACACCTGAAAGCCATTACTGCTGTCCTGTCATGCTGCTTTATCTCTTTATTTAGGACCCTTTTTGTTTGGTTGAGGGGTTGCTGTTTTTTCTGCTTTTTTTTTTTCCCCTCTAATAATGTAAACTTGTTCTGGAGTAACAGAGGAGCCCTTGATGAAGTATCTAAGTATTTTCTGCTGAAGAATTTATGAACTCGGAGCCAGCACTGTCCTTGCCAGATCCCATGGAGCGGGAGGGGAGGGGGCACTCGCCTGTCTCGGGGTTTGTGCAGTGAATGGCCTTGGCTCGGGTTTCCCCGCACTGAACTGTTTGCTTTGCTCTCATGGGCGACTCTGCCTCACTTCAATCTCTGGCTGCACTTAACCTTTTTTCACCTGAATTCTCTCCCTCCCTGCCTCCCTCCCCACCCCTCCCTGCTTTCCAAAGCCCACCCTTCAAGTTCACGAGTGCAGCAGTCGCTCGGCTCTGCCGGAGCCGGGCGGGATCCTGGCTCTGATACTGTTTAAGTCTTTTTTTTTTTTTTTTTCCTGCCGGTCTATTCAGGAATGCACACAATGCCCGTCTCCATAGTGCCCGTGCAAGCTCCTTGTCTCCACCAGCACCACGCCCGCTCCTCCCCGCTCAGCGCTGGGCGGGTGCGAGGGCTCTGTCTGCACCTTGCCGGGAGCCAAAACTAGGGAAGGGAAGGGAAAAGCAGAGACCTGCAGCTCTTCTGAAGTGAAAGTCATTTCAGACTGACAGAGAGCTTAGAGGGGAGGTTGGGAAGGAATTCTGCCCTGCGAGGGAGGTGAGTCAGGATTCCCAGAGGAGCTGTGGCTGCCCCACCTCTGGAAGTGTCCAAGGCCAGGTTGGACGAGGCTTGGAGCAACCTGAGTGGTGGAAGGGGTCCTTGCCCATGGCAGGGGGGGGGACGGGATGGGCTTTATGGTCCTTTCCAACCCAGACCATTCCATGATTCCATTCTGAGCCTGAGGAGCACTGGGAGCGCGGAGCCTCTCCCACTCCCACCCAACAGGACAGGTGCAGCTGCAGGGGTGTGCACAAATCACCGGTTGGCTTTTGGAAGCTGTTTGCCTGGGAAAACAGGGGTTGAAACCCCCTCGTTCCCCTTTTTCCTCACCTCACTTCCCCTCTCCCAAGGCAGGAGAGGCAGAGCCTCTCCAGCAGCACTGCAGCATTACCGATGTGACCTTGCAGTTACCAAATGATTTCTGCCCGACGTTCTCAGGCTGGACCTTTGTCTCAGAGGGTGACATTGAGCATCCAGCTCCTTCCACTGTCATCTCGGTTTGAAATCCCAGGATGGGGCAGTGGTGAGAAAGCTTTCCACAACCTCAGCGGTTTTGTGCAGGCTCTCCCTGGGCGGGAGGTGACCCCCCTGTTGCAGAGCCCCCGCTCCGTGCCCATGGTGAGTGATTAATGCTGTCCCCAGGCAGGAATAAAGTTTCAGGAGCTGCTATTGTCAGGGGAACAGGAGCGACTCCCATCCCGCTGGACAGATAGTAACCCTGGCAACGGCGGATACACCGGGAAAGGGCCGGGAGGGCTTGGTGGGCAATGGGACACGGGGGGGAGATCCCATTCAAGCCCAATCCTGGGTGTCACTGAGATGTGAAGGATTTAAAAAGAGGGTTTCAAAGTTGAGGCAGCTGCAGATAAGATGGGGAATTTTCGTTTCTCTCTCCCTCTAAGTTTGTCCAAATTCCCATTCAATGTTGCTGGGCTGGATCCTGTCTCAGGGTGGATTGTGCCCTCTGGGACTCCTCTGAGCTGGGAGAGAGATGTTCCTCAGCAGCTGGGAGAAGTCAGAAAGGAGTTTAGGGATGGAAAGGCAGGAATGAAGGATGGGAGAATGCAAGTGAAGCAGCTGCAATTGTGGAAAATCCTGGATGAATCCACAAAAGAAAACCCACCGGTTTCATGAGGCTCTGGGTTGCTGGAAGGGTCCCTGTCCCTGCTCCGTGGCTCTGCAAAAGCACTGAAAATGTCCTGGAGCACCTCTGCCAAGTGCTGTGGGGAGCTTTAAGCTGGGAAGAGCCTGGATGAACAGCCGTGGGTGCACCATCAATGGCTTCTGCTTGAAAGTTGTCTCTGGGTCTTCCACCAAAGGATGGATGTGTTGGAAGGCGCTTGGAGACCTTTGGTGAGCTTTGGGAACAGCTCTGAGTGGACATCCACTGACCATCAGTGGGTCAAGGCTTCTCCTGGAAGTGTCCATGCGTTTTTAGGATGGGATGGGTTTGTTTGAGGGCACAGATGACATTTGGGGTTGGCTGGGGAGCTCCAGGAGAAGCTCAGCCTCACAGCTAGGTTCTCCAGCATGGAGATGCTCCAGGGAAGAATCTTTGGTGGTCCTTCCTCCAGACCAACCACCAGCTGCCCTGGAAGGTGTTTTCCACCTGGGAGAAGACAGAACGGACTGGAGATGGAAAGATGAGCTCCGTGCTGCCAGAGGACTCACCTGTAAATCTGATTGTGCCAGAGAGGGCTCCATGTGGATCGGGCTGGTTTGGGATGTGCTGGGGGGAAATGGAAGAGGTCGGGAGAGCCGGGGTTGCCAGGCAACACTCTCTGTATATTGGGAAGATAAATCCCACAATAATGGAAAGAAGGGATCCTTTCCTCGCTTGTTGTTTGTTTCTCTCTTTCTCTGTGGTTCAGCTCGCTTGGATCCCGCTGCAGCTCCAGGGAACAACATGACCTTTTCATGCTCCAAAGGACCAAGAGGCTTATCCTTGGTGATGAAAACTGGGATTTTTGGATCTGCTGGGACAGAGGGCTGGTGGAGACAGGCACGCCTGGTTTTGGGAGGAAAAGGGATTGTGGGAAAAGCCAATTCCTTATCTCCGGACACATCCCACTCATGTACCACTCGCTTT
>NW_005054456.1:333384-340016 GCF_000277835.1 Geospiza fortis
GGGGCTGAGGCTGGTGTTGGGCTCTGCCTGGATTGGGGTTGCTCCGTCAGCACCAGGTGACTGATTCCATCCCTCTGATCCCATCCCTCGTGATTCCTGCTCAAACACAGCTGGAGCGCCGAGCACCCTCAGCGAGCTGTTTGCAATCAGCCAAGAAAAAAGCCGGCAGACAAGTCTCCCGCTCCGGGTGTTTAAACACTTCCCAACAACAAGAAAAGCTGGAGGAAATTGCGATGATGAGAGCGACCAGAATTGGAGGCTTAATTTATCCCATCTATCATTTGCTCCAACTCGTTCAGCCAGCTCCATTTTCCATCAGGGCTTTTCAGGGATGCAACAGGGATGAGGAGGAGACAGATGAAGTAGGATGAGAATCCAGGTTGGGGAACATTTGCTGAGCACACTGCTGTGGCAGTGCCCATCGTCCTGACCTGGACTGGCAGCATTCTCTGCTCCCGGGAAACCTCCATCCCTGGGAATGGTGACCTTAGCTCAAAGGTTAGACTCGATCTTGGAGGTGTTACCCAACATTGATGATTCTATGGTGAGAAAAACCCCAAAGAGGGGTGGTTTCTCTTCCCACCACTGCTCTCCCCGCCCATCAGGCAGAGGAACCAGGCCCAAGCCATGGGATTCTGGTGCTGCTCCTGGGAATCCTGCCATCCCTGGGAATTGTGACCTTTGCTCAAAGTTTGGACTTGATCTTGGAGATGTTTTCCAACATTAATGATTCTGTGGAGAGGAAAACCCCAAAGAATGGTGGTTTCTAACCCCACCACCCCTCTCCCCATCCATCAGACAGATGATCCATCCCAAGGCTGGGCTGGAGCCATCGGATTCTGGAGCTGCTGCTCCTGGCTCTGCTCGTTTTCATCTGCAATTAGCTTGGAGCAGCATGGTAAATATTTCATACCTTAGAGCAAAGGTTGTTTAATTTTTCATTCTCTTAAAGCTGCTCATGAATGTTTTACGGAGCTGATCTCCTTGGCTAGAATGGGAATGGGAAAGCACAAGAGAGATATCCTGCAGCTCCAGGCTTGGGAGTGTATCCAGTGACCCCTCATCCATGGAGGATCTTAATTGAAGGTGCTGATGAGCCCGACTGGAGCAGGATGTTGAGCAAAGCATCTTTACAGAATCTGCTGCCACGTGAAATAAATGCCTCCAATATCCCTCTCCAATCCTATCTATGGATGCATAAATTGTCCTGTATTCCATGGACTCAGCAAGAGGACAACCCCCCAGCTCATGTGTCATGGCACTTTTTGCTCTGGGGTTTTTGGGAACTCACTTTAAGTTCCACCATTGCTGGCGCCTGCCAAAAATGCCATTTCCTGAAGCTGTTGCACCTTCTCACTGACATGTGGAAGGTTAGAGCCATGCAGGGGCTTAGAACCAGGTTTCTTCCAACCCAGACTGAGTTTCTGGATGACTTCCTTGTTTCTTCTTCATTTCTTTCTCTGGGAAAAGAAAGTCGAGAGCAGCTCTGTTTGTGACATTTGCCACTCAGGCTTTCCATTCCGGATACCACGGAATTCCCCGGACTCAGATCCTTGCCTGCCTCCCTGCAGGATGAGCTGAGGGTGCAGTGGGTTGGATGAACCCAAATTAAGTCTTCAGGAAGGGACTTGGGGAATTTAATCCCAGCTGGGAACTCAAGCATGCAGGATGTGCTCCCACTGCTGCGTTCCCTCCCTCTGCCCACATCCTCTGGCACTTCAACAGGAACAGATTCCCAAAGCCTTTAGCACCCATGCACTGGAGCAGCTCCTTCCACTTGCATATGGCCAACCTGTTTTTATTGCACAGCCAGGCTGGAATGCACAGAGTCCTGGCAGGGAGCAGGTTTTTTGGAAGACTTCCTTGGAAAAAACTCCCTTTTCCTTCTCCCTGCTTTTCCCTTCCTGAGGTAGAAGCCCCATGCCTGGAAGCGCTCGAGGCCAGGTTGGACGGGGCTTGGAGCAAACTGCTCTGGTTGAAGGGTTTGGACCAAGTGGCCTTGAAAGGTCTTTTCCAACCCAAATTATTCCGTGGTTCCTTTCCCACACTCGCAGCAGCTCTGGGAAGAGAAGGGATGGCAGAGATGTCCTCCCAAACCTCTTCCAGACCTCTTCCCTGTGCTTCCCTGTCCTTGCTGAGCTGCCTTATCCGGGGCACATCCCTCAGTCCAGTGCTCTCTGCTGCAAACCTTTGGAATTCCTTGTCCTGTGCAGAAGTGGAGGAATACATGTGAAAGATGGGGGGAAAAGAAAGGAGTAAGTAGGATAAGGGGAACAAAAAGGAGGAATATACACGTTAGAGGGAAGGAAAAGCAGGAATACACCTGATAAGGGACAAAAAAAGGAGGAATACACATGATAAAGGACTTAAAAAGGAGGAACACACACGATAACAGGAACAACAAGGAAGGAATACGCATGACAAAGGACAATTACCAGGAGTAATGAATTGCCTGAGATCTCTTATCAGATCTCTTATCTCCTTTTTTCTTCACCTTCCCTTGTTTGGGACCTGCCCAAGTGGATTCCCTGTATTTCAGCTCCCACACGGATGATCCTCACAGGCTGTCTGTCTGTCCCAGGGCAGTTTGGGGTGACGTGACAGACTTTCACCAGGTTCAGGGGTGGTTTCCCCATCGAATTCCGGCAGTCTGGACACCCAGGGATAACCAAATTCCTCATCTGAGTTTGATTGCTGCCCAAACCAGGAATTCAGATCCTCTCTTCCCATGTCCCAAGCCACACTTTTAACACAGAACTGCAAGAAAATCCCCGTGGAAAAGTTATCCAACGAATGCTGCAGCTGGGATGAGCTTTCCTGAGCCTCTCCTGGGCCCTTGGACCCAGCATTTGGTGGTTCTGTCACAGAAGGACTTTGGAGAGAGTTTTGTGGTGGTCCCTCCCTGATGGCCTGAATCCACATGGGATGGAGGTGACAGCAGGAGGGATCACCTCGGGATGGAGGTGACAGCAGGAGGGATCACCTCGGGATGGAGGTGACAGCAGGAGGGATCACCTCGGGATGGAGGTGACAGCAGGAGGGATCACCTCGGGGTGGGAGCAGGGATGCTCTGAGGTCTCACCATCTCTCCCCGCTCCACACGCTGCTCAGGGACACGAGGAGCAGGAAATGTCACACTCCCTCTTTTGTGTGCCCAGAGCTGCCACTTGTGTCCCGTTCAGAGAATTCCTAGTGTAATCTGCACTCGGATTTCCATTCTTTTCCCTGGGGCGGGAGCAGGTAATCAGCCCTGGAGCTCTGAGCTGCTGGGATTTGGCAGGGAGGCTCTGCTCTTCTCCTGACATGAAATTTGGGATGCAGGTGATGGTTTGGGATGCAGGGTTTAGGGACAGCTGGATCCACACCGTTGGCACAAGGAGCAGGGACCCCGGGTTGGGCAAGGAGAGGGGACCAGCCCGTTCTGACACCTCCCACCACCGATGGCACATGGAGCTGAATCAGATGGCAGAGCCAGCAGAGCTTTGGGAACACTGACCAGGAATTCCTAATGAATGAAATCACCCCGTGGCACCTGGTGTGGCATCTGCAACCTGCTCCGTGTGTGCTTTCCATGAATCCATTAATTAGGGGCTGAGTCTGGGAGCGACATTAACAAATCATCAGGATGCGTTTGTCTGTGCTCCCTCTGAAAGCTCCCATTTGGAAATGTGATTAGGATCGGATCGTTTCAATCAGTGACCGAGGAACACGGAATCCCTGTCCTCCCTCTCTGCCTGAGTGATGCAGGCACACGGCCTTGGATTCAGGCAGCTCTCCATAACCTTTTCCTGGAAAATCAAAGGAATGGGGGTGTGAGGGGCTCGTCTTCTGCAGGGCTGGGACACCTCGTCCAAAAATCCCTTCGGAAGATTCAGCTCATGCTGGGCTTGAGCAGCAAAAAGGGAAGATAAAGGAGTCAAAGACAATAAACAGGAGGACAAAATGCTCTGGAAGGCGGTGAGGAATGTAGGTGGTGGTTTAGTGTGACCTGGGATCTCCAACAAACAATTCAGCAGCAGGGAATGGTTTCCCACCAGGAGGCTTCCTTTAGTGCTTGTCCCAAATCATCCTCACCCCAAACGCCAGCGCAGAGCCCTCTGAGGAGGGACAAACGCTCTCATCCGAGGAGGAACAAACACTCAGATCCAGACCAGATTTTTTACTTCACCTCCCCTGCCTGAAAATCTGCTGCTCCCAAAGTGTCAGACAGGGAAGAGACTCCCCTTTGTCTCTTCATTCACTGGGAAGAATCCATCATCCAACATTTTTCACCTGCCTCAGTCACAGGTAAATCCCACACCAGATTTTTTTTTTGCACTCAAACCCTTCATGCTTCCTCTCACCTCCCTCGACGGGACAAATAAAGCTCCATAATATGCAAAATCCCTGATTTTTTGAATTCCTTCCACTCCAAGATGTCTTTTGGCAAGGAGCCTCCTGCAGAAGGGATGAGCCCCATCTGTGCCAAAATGCAACTCAACCCCCCGCTTGCAGCCCTGCGTCGGATTTTGATCATAACTCTGCTTTGAATACATGGAAGCATTAAAAAAAAAAAAAAAAGAAACAAAAAAAGAGGAGGGAAAGGACATTCAATGGAAAAACCAAGAGCTTTGAAATGTGAGCTGGGCTCGGGCAGCCCCGGGGGCTGCTGCCGAGCAGCCTCGCCGCGCTCCCGGCGTTGTCCCGGCGTTGTCCCGGCCTTATCCCGGCGTTCCCGGCCACTGCCCCGCCGAGAGAGCCTTTTGTCTTCCCAGCAGGCTGGGGCTGAGCGCTGGAAGCCGCTTCCCAGAGGGAAGGCAGCTTGTTTGCAAGAAAAAGGTTTTTTTTTTTTTTTTTTTTTTTTTTAATAATCTGCCATTTATTATTTTTTTTTCTGTATCTACATAAATGCTGTGATTCTTTGTGGTTTTTTTTTTTCCCCCACCTCTCTCCGCTAACAAATGCTCCAGTGTCTTTTCCAGCATAAAAGGGTGGGGGATGGAGAGGCACAACCCCCTCCTTCCCAACCAAACCGGCAGCATATTTGCACTGGTTAATTTAATCGGGAATTAATGCCATTAGCGGATTAAACACGGCAACAGCCCCGGCTCCCGGCGCGAATTCCGGCGGAGCAGACGGGGTGTGGATCCAGCACACGCTGACAATGAAGTGGGAAGGAGCCGGGCTGGGCGTGGTGGGATGCGCTGTCCTCCTGCATCCCTGCATCCCTGTGGGGACCAGTGTGGCACCGGGACCAGGACAGACCAGGATGGGGCAGGGGTGGGGATGGAGGCTCAGGGAAAAGGCTCCGGGTGCATTTTTTTGGGCTAGTCTCAGTTTGTCCTCTGTAAAATGGGCAAAAAGACATGGATCCAGCATTGTCTGGAATGTCCTGATGGGAAGCGGGGAGCAGGATAGCAACAGGGTTATCCAGGAGACCCCAGGGATCAGTGGGAATGAGGGGGAAGAGGCAGGAGAAGGGAACTCTGGATCCCTTTGGCACTGCCTGAGTTGATGTCCCAGCCAGGTGACCATGCCTCTCATTTTGGATTCTGTATTTCCCAGAAAGTGGGAAACAGCTTTTATCTCGACAATTCCTTCCTTCCCTGGCCCTCCCTGCTCATTTTCCTCTGAGGATCTCAGGTTTGGAACACCTGTCCCACCATGCCCAGTGGAAAACCTGGCTGCTTGATCCCCTCTGCTCCTTTCTCAGGAGCTGTACCCAAGTGTGGGACATCCTCCTCTCCCTCACCTTGGGGTGGCAAGGGGCTCCCAGGAGGAGGAACAGGAGAACCCAGGAGCTGGGCAAGGAGAATTGATATCATTTTGGGTGTGGAGTTTTAAGGAAGATACCCTCAGGACAAACGGGTTTGTGTGGAGAAAGCATCCACAGGGGAAAATCCTCACACCCAGAAGCGCCTGAGTATGCAGGTGATGGGCAGGGGCTGCACCAGGGGCAGCCAAGGAGCTGACAGGAGCCAGAGGGATGCAGAGGATGAGGGGAAGGAATGAGCTGAGGTGACGTGGAGACAGCAGAGCCTGAGCCAGAGCCTTTGGAGCACAGGGAGAGAGAAAGAGGCCAACAGAAGCATCACTGGGACCGGTCAAACATTTCAGTTTTGGCAGCTGCGCTCCAAAATTCTCAACGAGCCCAAAAGAAAAAGAACTAAAGAGAAACCACTTCAATAAACAATAAAAATGACCAGGGCCTTTTATTGGAATGTGATTTGCACAGGATTTTTGTTCGCGGGTGACAGGATCCCCTCCCTCCCTGGCGAGGCACCTGGCAGGAGAGCAGGGCTGAATGGAGGAGGGAGGGATGAGCAGCTCGGGAATGTTGGCTGAATGGCTGGCAGCACTCCCCAGCCTCGGTGGGATGAGCTGGCACAGGATTTGGGCTTTGCTGCCAGTCCATGGAGAGGTGAAGGAGCAGAGCAGAGCAGAGAGTGGGGGCGTCCACAGCTTCTCTCCCAAAAGTTTCCCAGGGAAGCTGTGGCTGCCCCATCCCTGGAAGTGCCCAAGGCCAGCTTGGATGGGGTTTGGGACAGCAGAAGGTGTCCCTGTGCTTGGCAGGGGTTGGACTGGTGGCCTTGAAATGTCCCTTCCACCCAAATCCTGTGATCCCAGGAAAGCTGCCCAGCAGCCACTTCCTG
>NW_005054456.1:340026-358978 GCF_000277835.1 Geospiza fortis
GCCAGTGAGAGCCCAGAGCTGCAGCTCCTGACTGCAGGAGATGTTTCTTGCCTGGCTGCATCCCTGCAGGACTCCTTGCTGCCTCTCCCAGCCCAGAGGGTGCAGAAAGCCCTGGGTGGGTGCTGAGGACCTTTGGGTGCTCCCTGGCACTGCCTCCAAGTTCCACGTGCCCCTCTCCCACCCACATCCCCCTCTCTGGAACCCCAGCCATCCCGTTTTCCATTAGGTCCATTAACTTTTGGACTCTTAATCCCCTTCATGGAATAAATCACTGCTCCCAGGCTGATAACTCCTCTTCCCCTGGAGCCATCACCCCGGGCTTTCATTCCAGGCGGGATTGGAGGCTCTCCCTGCTGGCTGCAATCAAGCTGCATTCTTTCAGCAATTATTTTGTGGCGCTGCTCTCCCCTCGGGAATTTCGGGGGCTCGCAGCTTTTTGTGCTCACAGGCTTCCTGTGGCTCCTTATCTCCAGCCAAGAGGTCCTTCCATTCCCCCTCCTCCGTCTGCCACGGCCCTGGATATGGATCCTGGTCCAAAATGCTTTCTGCACACGTTTGTCAGGCTGGAGCTTTTGCAGCTGGGCTGGGAGGGCAGTGTCGTGTTCCCTGTCACCAGGGGGGAGCAGCTGGGATGCATGGGATCAGCAGTTTTGGGATCACCAGGATAACTGGAGGAGGCTCTACAAGAGTGAAACAGAAAAATGGGGGATAGGGAGGAGAGGGGGAATTCAGAGGCACAAAGGAGCCTTTGCTTCCCGTAGGGCCTTGCTGTGATCTTTCGCTGGGGACTCCTCATCCCTGAACGTGGCCAAGGCCAGGTTGGACAGGGCTTGGGGCAGCCTGGGGTATGGGAGGTGTCCGTGCCCATGGAATGGGATGGTCTCTGAGGTGCCTGTGCCTGCTCAGCCCATCCATCCCCTCTGTGACATTCCTGACACCACAGAACTCACCAACCATGCAGGATCCTCAACATGGATGGTTTAGACATAACACTAAGGGACAAAACAACTCATTTTCCTTTGGTTTTATTTTGGGGTTGGATCCACCCTCTCTCTTGAAAAGAATTTGGATCTTATTCTCCAGGAGGAGCCACCCAGAGCGGTGGTCCCCTGCCAGCAGGATGGACCCTCTCAACCTCATCCACTGAGATTCCCTAAAGCACAGCCCTGGCGTGGAGCTGGCTTTTGGGCTTACACAGCATTTCCTGAGGAAGGATTTTGAGGGAAAATTTCCCACAACTACAGGCTTGGAAGGTTTTTGGCTGATGCCTCATGGATCCATGCAGTGCAATACCTGGACCTGGGGGGCAGGAGCTCTGGCAAGGATTGGAGCTGGAATTGCCATTCTGGGAATGCTCAAGGCCAGGCTGGACAAGACTTGGATCAAACTGATCCAGTGGAAGGTGTCACTGCCCCCAAAATCAACTCCAGGGCACCACGGGGATCAACAACATTGATGCCTGGATAAACCCACTTCTCCTGAGCACAGGAGAAAAATCCCTACTTTTGGAAGGAGCTGAGCAGGGTGTCACTGGTTTGATGTGTCCTGAGCGCTCCCCCAGCTCCTGAGCCCACTCCAGCCAGCTCTTCACCTGAGGCATTCCGTGATTCCGGGGCTCCAATCCAGCCGCATTCCTGAGACTCACAGATAACAGGGAGTGAGAAAAGGAGCCTCTTTGTTCAGCCATTTCCCTGCTGCCGCCGCTGCTGCTGCAGTGTGTGGATAAAGCATCTTCAACAAGAAGAATTAAACCTGGAAGGAGGGAAAACATTCCCTGGGAACTCCCATTCTCCCGGCTTTGTTCCTTGGGAAATGCGGTAACACCGGTGCTCCAGCAGCTCTGCTGCTCTCAGCCCTGGGTATGGACATCGCTGCGCTCCAGAGGGGCAGGGTTGGAGCCATGGGAGAGCTGGGAGCTGCAGGGTGTCCTGTCCAGGCATGTCATTCCTGGGAGAATCTCTGAGCCATGCATTGGCTCCGGGCTCTGTGGAAAAGCAGCCGTGCTGGAGCAATTAAAGCAGGCGGGAATGTGACACAAATGTGGGGCTGTCTCGTCAAGTTAAGGGAAACTTCCCAGCTCACCTGGGGGGTTTGGCCTTTGAACCAGAGCCTGGCTCTTCCCTGGAGCCCCAGGCCTGGGATGCCGAGGATGGAATCAGATCTCCATCCCCACAGGGTCATCCTGCTGCTCCTGCCATCCTTCCCTCCTGTCTGGGAATTCCTGGAAGCCAGGAGGGATTCCGTCACCACAGCCTTTACCTGGTGGCTTTGCCTGGTCTGCTGGGCAGTGCCAAGGCCTCCTGTCTGCCAGGGAATGTTCTGGATCCAGTGAAGAAGGCAGGAGCTGCAGGGAATCCTCTTGGGTTGAGGTCCATGGCACAGCCAGTCCATCCTGAGCAGTGACCAAGGCTTTCAGCCTCCAGACAAACTGGCACTGGATATGTTGGATGTGTCCAAGGCCAGGCTGCATGAGGCCTGGAACGACCTGGAATAGGGCAAGGTATCCCTGCCCATGGCAGGGGAATGAGATGACCTTGAAGGTTGCTTCCCACCCAAACCATCCTGGGATTCCATGACTCCATGATTCTCTGCTGTTCTTCGTGGCAGTGGTGCAGAAAATCCCTGTGAAAAGCAGGCACAAGCTGAGTTCTCCCTACTGGACTTTTAAATAAACAGCTGCAGGCAGCCAGAGCCGGGAGCAGGAGCGAAAGGAAAGGGAAGCTGAAATGAAATCCATGAAATCCTCCTCTTCTCTCTGTCTTCCTCTGCTTTGTTTCACCCCTGACATTTACTCTGCTTAATAAAAGCAGAATTTATGTTTGACTCCCAGAATGGTGCCTTTGAATCTCCATGATCCTTCAGGATCCTTCAGAGCTGTGTGTGCACCCAGAAAAAGTGAGGATGAATCCCAGACTGGGGGAGGAGAGAGCACGAGGGGCACTGGGGGTCAAGATTGTGATGTTCCAAATCCCAAAGACTTTAGGAGCCGGATTAATGCTGCGGCCCCAATGACAGAGACTTACAAGGCTCACCTGGGAATCTCTGAGCATCCCAGATGTCCTGGGAGAGCTGTTCCTGTGGGGTGACAGGGGGTCACCCCCTGGTTATCGCTTCTCCTGGTGGGAAGAGACAGAAGCCCCTGGAAATGAAATGCTGGAGTTTCCATCAGCGACATCCTGGGGCAGTCGGAGCTGATCAGCTCCAGATGGGATGGCAGGATCCAATTAATGCTCCTGGCCCAGGGGAGGGAGAGGACTGGGGGGGCTCTGGTGAGGATGGGATGGGCTCTGGGGGAGTCTGGGATGGGCTGGTGGGTGGAGGAGTCATGCAGGTGGAGGGCACGTGGTGCTGTGGGAGGAGAGGGCAGTGGGATGGTGGGATACTGGGATGGTGGGCTGGTAGAGTGGCGGGCACAAAGCTCATGTACAGGTCCCAGGGTGCCCACAACTGCCAGGTGACGGGAGAGAGGAGAGGAATGACAGACTCAGGCGGCCCAGCAGCATTCCAGGCCTTCCATGGACTCTCCAGATTCCTCTCCACAAAATAGAAATAAAAACTTGCCAGTGATGCCAGTCCTGGGATGAAAATCCATCCCTGCTTTAGACTAAGCAGTGGGGCAGGAAGGGGATTATCCCTGGGATCCCTGTGAGGAGGGATCAGCCTGTGGCTGCTGCCAGCCCCTCCCTGCTCTCCCATCCCAGCCCCTTCCCAGGGGTCTCCAAGGCCTGTCCTAGTTTGGGGCTCCATCTCCTCCTGCTCTCCCTGGATGAGCCCATGCCCCTATGGGGTTGTGGGGTGGGCTGGCAGCCACCAGCACCAGGGGGGTCCCAATTCCAGGGCCGCAGTGTCCTGGTGGGACTCACATGGCTCTGGCACTCCCTGCTCCCACTGATTAATGACTCCTTACCAGAGCCCAGCTCCCTGTGGAAAGGAGCGTTTCCGTTTGCCCAATTAGAGCTGAAGACGTGATCTCATTAATTCTGGAGGTGCCAACATGGACGAATTAATTTCGGGGGGTATTTTCAGGGATATTTGTCTCCCAGGGCTGCTTGGAGCTGCCCTGTCAGGGAGGAGGGATGGGCTCAGCGCTGAGGGGCTGTGGGGGCAGCTCTGGCATTCCCGGCGTAGATCCCACGCGCCGTGTTTGCTTTGGCTCTGCTTCCCGTCCCTTCAAGTGGGTCCTGGCTGGAGGATGACAGGGGCCAGTGACAAATTGGGAACATTCTTTGGGAATCAGGGCCCAAAGCAGCGGGGTCAGCACGGGGAGGCCGGGGCCTGCGCGTGGTTCTTCTCACACGAGCTCAGGCTTGAAAACCAGGAAGAAAAATCATCCCCAAGTCCCTCAGGTCCCTCCAGAACCTCTGGATGGAAATTAATGAGCTGGAACGTGGCAGCGGAGATGGGAGTGGGGGAACTCGACAGCGCTGGCAGCTATAGGTGAGGAATTGTGATCACTTTTGGGGCACATGTGGCACTGGGGAGTGGGTGCATCTGTGCCCAGTCCTGTGCATGGTGCCAAGGGGATTTCCTGCCTCCTGCCTGTTTTCCCAGCTCTGTCTGGCTGCCTGGGGCCCTGAGGTGGGCATGGAGTGGGGATGGGGTGGAGCTGAACCTGCTTGAGAGTGGGAATGGGGAAGGAGCATGAGGTCATGGCACAGCACAGGACACACGGCATGGCATGGGACACATGGCACAGCACAGGACACATGGCATGGCATGGCATGGCATGGAGCACATGGCACAGAACACACAACCTTGGTATAGGACACATGGTATGGCATGGGACACCTGTCTAGGGACATATGGCATGGCATGGCACACCTGACATAGCACGGGACGCATGGCATGGGACACGTGGCACAGCCACACACCCTCGGCACTGGGCTGCCACATCCCTCAGAAAGGCTGGAGGAATTTGGGACCATTATCAGCCCAATAAACCCAAAGCCCTTGGGATCACTCTCAGGATTTTATTTTCTCTGTCTCACTTTTTCCAGTTATTTCATCCCTTAAATTGTTTTTCTCCCTCTGAGATATGCCCTGAAATTTTCCTCGACCTGCACGGCAGAGCCGGAGGCTCCGCTCTGCTCCTGCTCTCCCGAGCCACGCAGCGGTGTCACAACGGCAAATTAAGCTGTCGAAGCCTTTTCCACTCTCATCTCTCCCTTGGTTTTGTTGTTGTTTTCCTGGCCACATTCCCCCGTGGAGACTCCAGGTTCCGGCTGATTTTCCGTTCATTCCGTTTCAAAGGCGCCGGCTCTCCCCGGCCTTCAGCAGGTGCCAGCTGGGAGCTGGCAGTGCCAGCGCTGCCCAGCCCAGCCCAGCTCCTGCCAGCAGCCAGCCTGCATCCATGGAGAGGGGTGGCTGCATCCCAAAGCTCCCTGGGCCTCCTTCCAGGACGAGGGATGGCTCCCGTGTGGAGCGGTCAGGGTGCCAGCCCCGGGCTGTCCTCATGCCACAGGGTCTCTCACTGGTGTCCCCACTGCCAGGACATGGCTGGCAGCAGCTGGGCAGGGCTCTCCTTGGAAGGGATTGATAAATAACCAGCTCCAGCCTTCACTCGGGCTCCTGGGAATTTTAAACCAAACTTTGTGGTGCTCCAGGAATTAATTCTGCCTTGCAAAGCTGGGCTCAGCTCCTTGGCTCTGCTGCTCCTCATGCCATGCCCTTGGTTCAGCCAGCAAGCCCAAGCATCTCCTCCAGTAACTCCTCCCAAATTGCAGGAGTTGCTCTGAATCTGAGTGCCAAGGTTTAGGTTCCCATATTTTTCCATCCCTTTTGGCTTTTTCACCCACGAGGTCCCAGCAGAGCTGCCTCTGGGTGGGTTCACCAGTGAGGGATGAGCTTTCCCTCCAGCTTTGGGGATTAACAGGGTTTTCCAGGACACCTTCAATTCAGAGCCCACAGACAAAGCCAGGCTGGTAACACAGATGAGGAATCCCAGAGGTAAAAACACTGGGCTGAACAATTCCACCCTCTCCAGCTCCCAATCGAAGGATGAGCAGAGTGAAGAAGAGTCACGTTGGTTTCACCTCCCTCTGAACAGAGGAACACTGGAGAAGATCTGTGGTTTTAATGTCTTTTTTTCTGGCAGACTCCTACCCATCATCCTTTCATTGTCCTTCCTCCCTGGCAGGGATGAGAGGAAAAAAAAACCTAAAAAAGAATTACCAGGAATCTGTGCTTCCCAGAAGTGCTGGAAGAGTGGCTTGTTCTCAACTCCTGCTCCCACCAGACTCAGTGCCTCAGTTCCCCTCATCCTCCTGCAGCCCAAACCCCCATGGATCCCTGCACCCCAAAGCTCAGTGGATTTCTGAACCTCAAAACCCCATGGATCCTTGCACCCCAAACCCCTGTAGATCCCCGCATCCCAAACCCCCGTGGATCTCTGCACCCCAAACCTCAGTGGATCCCCGCATCCCAAACCCCCGTGGATCTCTGCACCCCACATCTGATGGAAAGCCCAGACCTGAAAGCAACACTGGGAATTCAGTCAGGGGAAGGAATGGCTTGGGAATGGCCTGTGCTGTCCCTCCTGGAGTGAAGCCAGGACTCGAGCTGAGCCCCTGAACCACCTTTTGGGGTGCAGCTGGTCCCTGGTGTGTCCCCCAGGGCAGAAACCTGTGGCAGGAGGGAGGCAGGAGTGCAGCTATTGGGAGCCCACCCGGACAAACACTTCCAAACGCTTCCACAGCCACATTTTGAGGCAATATCCACCCCCTGCTGCTTCCTTCCCTTGATCAAAGCCCAGCCAGGAGGAAAGTCCATCTGGGACACACGGAGCTGAGCCTTTCCTGAGCTCTGGGGCTGGCAGCGACATCTCCCTGACAAATCCAACCGGGAGAAACGGCAAAATGAGAGGCTGGGAGCTGTGAGCATTTCCCAGCTGACTGGTGATGTGTGTGGGGAACATATGGACAGTCTGTGCCCGCTGTCCCACAAAACCTGCTGATTTTACACTTGGATTTCTCAGATTCCCTGACAGCTTTGGAGACCGGCTCCGACAGCCTGGGATTGAGGGGCACTTGGTGCCGCTGCTGCTGTGCCCGGAATGGGCAGGGAATGCTGGGCACAGCCGGGCTGCTCCAGGGTGCCAGGGGTGTGGGAAGGGGTGAGTGACAGCACCAACCCCAGGCATCAACCCCGGATTTCAAACAGCTTGGGAAAGGCAAGGTTTGTATCTGGCTGTCAAGGATTTCTATTTTCCATGGATTTTGCAGCTCTTGCTTGGACTGAAATAGCACCGAAGCTGCTGCTTCTCCTGCACCTGCCAGGCTGGATCTGCCAGGCAGGGTTGGGCTGTGCTGTCCCAGTTCCACCCAGTGTTCAGGGCTGGGAGCACTGGGCAATGAAGACAATGCCACATGTGGTCCCTCTTTGTCACCTGCTGGGTGGCTGGGATCCATCTCTGATGCACTGAGAGGCAATTCCACATGTTGTGCCTTGGTTTTTCTATTTCCAGGATAAAAAAAGCAGGAAAATGCTGTTGCTGGGTCAGGCCATGGGTCTCCTTTGATGCCCCCATTTCTGCCACATCCCAAGGGCCAATTTGGAGATTCACAGATGAGGAATCCAGCAGGACAGGGTGAGCTTTGCTCTCTCACCTTCTGATCCAAAGCTTCCCTGGCAGAGGGAACAGCCAGGCTGGAACATTTCCCAGCCCAGAATGGACTTCTAGCACCTATTGGAGCCTGTCTGTAGTTGTGCTGCTGCAAAACCCTGTGGGGATAAATCCCAAAGGATAATCTTGCCTTTGTGAGAAAAGCCAATTTATTAACCTTAAAAGACTCCAGGGAGTCCAGGGCTTCCAGCACAGCCCTCACACAGGGAATGAGGGATTTGTGAGCTCCCTCGTGGTCATCCCTCAGCTTCTTCCTCTATGGAATGGATTTGTTTCTGTCCCAGGAAAGGGAAAATGGAGAAATGGGGAGGTGGGTTTGGATGCCCACCCCCAAAGCAGCTCTGTAGGGAACCACAGAAGTGCCCACCTAGAATGCACCTGTTGGGTCACCCCAAGGAAAGAAAGAAAAATGGAAGAGCTGGGAATGTTTAGAGAACTTAGAGCCCCTTCCAGTGCCTAAAGGTGTTCCAAGAGAGACTGGACAGAGGATGGAGTGACAGGAAGCAGGGAATGGCTTCCCACTGCCAGAGAGCAGGGTTAAGTGGGATATTGGGAAGGAATTCCTGACTAAGAGAGTGGTGAGGCCTTGGCACAGGGTGCCCAGAGAAGCTGTGGCTGCCCCTGGATCCCTGGCAGTGTCCCAGACCAGGCTGGACAGGGCTTAGAGCACCCTGGGACAGTGGGAGGTGTCCCTGCCCATGGCAGGGGTGGCACTGGTTTTATAGATCCCTTCCCACCCAAACCATCCTGGCATTCTGTGATTCCACATTCCTGCTCAGAGAAAAGCCAGGATGAGCTCCCAGCCAGTGACTCTGGCCCAGCCTCACTCTGTACCTTGTTTTAACTCCCTGGAGACTGGATTCCTGCCATGTGAAGGGACTCTGGTGGCAGATCCCAGTGTCCCCTCTGTCGGTGATGTCCTCAGGTGACAGGGGCTGGGATCTCCCCCGGGGGACTGTAAAACACCAGGGTCATGCAGGGCTGCAGCAGCTCTGCTATCAAAGGTTCCCAGGATCAAGGGAAATGCTGATTCTGCTCCAATTGCTCGGGAGCACAGAAGCAAAACCCTCACAGTCAAATTACCACGGAAGTGTCTTGCAGAGACACTCCAGAGATTCCCTGGAGTGCATCCATCAGAGAGGGAGGATTTGGAGAATGGGGAAATAATAGTAGCACACTCCAGTCTGGCATTAACTCCCTAATTCCAGGGGTTTGCAGGGCCCTGGGTGGAACTAATGCAGGTTCTCCCTGTATTTATGATTATCTGCAGTGTTAAATATGAGCACTAATCACGTGGGGGATTGGGGCTGGCGCTGGGAAGGCTCTGCCTGGCTGCAGGACTCGTTTGCTCATGCAGGGCTGGGATGGAACAAGCAAACCCAGCAAAGCAGAGGGGGAAGGCTCCAAGGGGCTTCTCAAATGCATGTTCCATGGAATTATAGAATCCCAGGATGGGTTGGGTTAGGAGGGACCTTCAAAATCATCCAGTCCCACTCCCTGCCTTGGGCAGGGACGCCTTCCACTATCCCAGGCTGCTCCAAGCCCTGTCCAACCTGGCCCTGGGATGGGGCAGCCACAGCTGCTCTGGGAATTCCATCCCAGCCCCTCCCCACCCTCAGAGCCAGGAATTCCTTCCCAATATCCCATCTAACCCTGCCCCTGGTAGTGGGAAGCCATTCCCTGTGTCCTGTCCCTCCAGAACCTTGTCCAAATTTCCCTCCAGCCCTTTTGGAGCCCCTTGAGGCACTGGAAGGAACTCTAAGTTCTCCCTGGATCCTTCCCTTCTCCAGGTGGACAAACCAGATGAAATCAGCTTCTTGAGCAAAGGTGAGATGGAAGGAGAGTCAGGAAGGGGAGAGAGATCAGCAAGAACCAGGGCTGATCCCAGAGGGAATCCCCAAAGGCTCTAAGGCTGCTCCCTTGGACACAAAATAAGGGGAGACCGACCTTTTGGAGCGAGCTCTGGGAAGCCACAGGACAAACAGGACAGAACCTGGGCCTTTAAGTGGAGAACCTTCCAGAAGCTTTCCAGTACCTAAAGGGGTTGGGAACTGAGCCGAGGGATGCGGCTGAGCGGGGCTGATTCCAGAAACCTCTCCCACTCTGCCTCCCTCTCCTGTCTGGTGGAGCCGCCAAGTCTGGGAGCAGAAATCCACATTTCTGTGGGGAAGCGGTGGCTGCACACGCTGGGAAAAAGCGCTTTGGGATCCTCCTGAGGGGAAGAGCAGCAGAAACCCAAACTGGTGCTCCAAGTGGGATGGGAGCCGGACGTGTCCTCGGTGAGCAGCTCTCCATGTGTGTGGTGCAGCCTCGTGCTGGGCATCCAGCCTCTGTTTCCACACAGAAATATGAATTTAATCCTCCAGTGATGCTCTCTAATGCTCAGTAATGATCATGGCTCGGGTTTTCAGATGTATTTTAGATTTCCCAGCCCGGCTGTGGGATGTGAGTGAGATGCAACAGAAACATTCAAAACATATTTAAAGAAGGGTTTGCAGCAGCTCCAGAGTGTTCCTGCTACCAGGCACAGGGATGAACTGGCCAGCTGGGAGAGTTCTGGGAGGATCTGTTGGAAAGGCAATTGGCACATCCTTAGCCTGGAATGCAAATCCAGTTGGATTGGAGGAAGTCCAGGACCAGGCAGCCTCTTCACATGCTGGATCTGGAGGCCAGGTGCCACCTCTGAGCAGGAAACATGAAGATGGATCTGAAAAATCAGAGATGAGAGGTGGGAATGAGCTGTTGGGAGCCTTCTTGGTCTATGCAGAGGTGGGGAAAAGCCCGTGGAGGGTCTGGATGTAGCCTGGGTGTTCCAGCCTGGCCCCCGAGGATGGAGAGGCCTGGAGGAGAAGGCAGGAGGTGTTCAAAGGTACATGAGGTGAGCACAGAACGGTTTTGGTCTTCTCAGAGCTCAGCAATAGCACTGGGGTTGGAACAGGCGAGTTTCCAGTGTGTCAGGAGGAGGAGGAGGAGGAGGGGTTTGGGGAGGATGGATCTGCTCCCTGCTTCTTCCAGCAGCATCACTGGGGATTGGAGGAGCCTCCATGAAGAGAGCAGAGCAGGGTGACGGTGCTGAGCTGGTGCTTGTTGTCACCTCCCCAGGATGTCACCCCCACCAGGCTGTGCATTCCCACCTTCTGGACTGCCAACAGCACCCTGCACCTCTGTACAGAGTGACAGAGATCTTCCTCCCTGGTCCTGCCCATTTCCCCTGTCCCTGAAAAGCCCCTGAGGACAGACCAGCCCATCCCTGCAGGGACGGGGGGACTTTGGGGCTCAGCAGATCGTGACCCATGGGGGAGACTTGGAAAGATGCCATCCCTGGGCGCTGGGGGTTTTGCTTTCCCAAGCAGGGATTTTTCTCAGGGTCACCTCCTCAGCAGCTCCGTGTGCTGGAATCTGCTGAGCGGGCACGGAGAGGCCAGGCAGGGTAGGGAGCAGCCTCCCATGCATCAGGCTCAGGTGTGAGCTGAAGTCCCATTGATTTCTAATCAGTGAGCTCATGTTCCCCAGGCTGCTGTGAGACAGGCTCAGCAGCCAGGGGAGGGTGGGGGGGATCCTGCACTTGGGGTGGTCCCGGGGTGGGACTGACAGAGCCGCTGACAGAGGCTGAGTTATGGCTCCAGAGATGGTTTGGAGGGTTCCTGGAGCCTCAGTTATTGTCTGGCTGAGTCCTGCTCGGGGGAGAGCAGTGAGGGAAGGACGTGTGAGCCATAAACCACGTTGTCTTTTAATGAACAGGACTCCCGGGGGATCAGGACTATTTTTTACTCCGTCGTTTTTCTTTCCTCAGCTCCAGGAAAGTTGTTGAGTGTTGTGTCTGCCAACTGCAGGCCAGATGCTCCAGGAGAACCGGAGTCATGTCCCATCCAGCCTGGCCCAGCCCAGCTGACATTCCCATGGCATTCCCATCTGCTCCCAGGCTGCCCCAGAGCTGCTAGTCCAGGCTGTGGTCACCCCAACCAGGAGCAGCCACCAGGGTTTGATATCCCAGAGATGCTCCCAGGAGAGCAGGGCTGTACAATTCCCCACGAGGGACCTGAGTAATGCTGCTGCTGCTGCTGAAGGAAAAGCAGTGATCAACCCTGAAATCCAAGTGTTGGAGGGGTTTGGAAGAAAAGCAAGTCCAGGCTCACTCTCCTAAGCGTGAGAAAAGTGCACAGAAAGCACAGGGATGTCTCTGTTTTCTCCCTGCAAAGCTGATCCTCTGGGTGGCTGTGGGGAAGGACCTTCCTGCAGAACCCCAGTTGCTCACCCCACCTTCCACACCTCCCCCTTCAGTGACAGGGACCTGCTCCAGAGCCTGAGGATCCCAGGAGGAAATAAGGGGGGAAGAAAAGACAGGAATTAACATTTGGAAGCCATAACATGTGCTGCAATCTGACTCCAGACTCACTCCAGACTAACTGGAGACCAAACTCCAGGCTGTGCCCTTTAAGGACAGGCTGTGGTGGCACACCTTGATCTGGGTTTGGTAGGACAGTGTGACAGGGTTGGTCTCTTCTCATTGCTGTGAAACCCTCCTGGAGTCAGGAAAGTGCCCTGAAGTGTCTGGCTGGGGCTGGGGTCTGAGCCCTGTCTGCTGGGACCTTTGCTCTTTGTGGGGAAGGTGCCTGGCAGTCCCCAAACCCAGCTGTGGGGTCACTGGGCTGTGTTGGGTGGGACCAGCCAGGGCTCTGACCCCACAGCAAACCCAGGGGCACGGCGTGGAAGGGCTTTGAAAGGTGACCCCTGGGATGTGCTGGGAATGCTGCAAGCCCAATGCCTGCGATGGGAACATGGCTCTGCCCCACCCACAGCCCCTCTGAGCATGGGGAGGTCCCACCCTCCACCTCAGCCCTTCCCTCCCATCACAATTCCAGCTCCGCTCGGGATCGATGCCATCCAAGCTGCACCTGTGGCCAGCAGGGATGAAGGGATGGGCAGGGCCCCTTCTCTGCCCAGCACTGGGGACCTAAATCAGGATGTTCTGTCCCCTCAGCAGAGCCAAGTGACATTTCCCAGCACAGGCGCTTTAAAAAAGAACAATAAATTGGGAGATCTGCGCCGAGGTCGGCTGCAGGAGCAGGATCCCCTTTCAGGGAGTATTTTAGGATGAAGGCACTACAGCTGTTGGTTGGTTAATCCCTCTGCCCTCCCCATCAACCTCCAGAAAGGACTTTGCAGCCTCGCTCCAGCCAGGAATAAATCAGGAAATGGCACTTTGTCCTCCCCAGGAACAGGCTCTCCCCAGCCCCTAGAACCTGGCATCTGAGCCCAGCATCTGCTCAGGGGGACACCCTGCCACAGTCAGGCTGTGTTCAGCTCCCAGCGATCCATAGAATACACCTTCAGCTCCTGGGACCCATGGGACACAGGTTTGGCTCTCAGGGACATGTGGGACCCACACACATCCCTGAGCTCCCAAGGACATGATGAGGAATCCATCAGAGTGGGAATGAGAACAAAAGCAGAGCCAGGCACAGGGTGGGATTGTTGGGGTGCCCTGGGCAGGGCCAGGGGTTGGACTGGATGATCTCTGTGGATCTCTTCCAGCCTGGGCTATTCCTTGGTTTTCCTTCCCAGAGGATTGGGCTGGTGCAGGACCAGCTCTGCCCTCTCCAGTAAAAAAGGTGATGAGGGACCAATATTTTGATCCATTTTTTCCCAACACCTTGGACAAAAGCGGGGATTTATAGCCAGGTCTTGGCAGGAGGGACAGGTTTTTTCCCAGAGGCATTGGCAAATCTAAATTCCTTATTCCCAGAGACACCCCCAGCTGTCAGCCACCATCATTACAGGGCAAGAACAGGAGCTGAGCCAAAAGTCCATCAGTTCTGGGGGAAGCATTTGTTCCAAGGGGGATGAGATTCCCACACATCTCAGAGCTGTGTCCCCAGCCCACAGGAGCTGCAGCTCTCTAAGGATGCCTCTACTTCCACAAAATTCCCCTTGTTCCAGGAGGCTGGGGACCGCTGGCTAACAGGGCTCCAGTCACTCCAGAGGGATGTGCCCATGGAATGGAAGGGCTCCAGATGCCCTCAGCCTCCCGTTCTCCTGGGAACCCTGCACAGAGCATCCAAAGAGGGGAGAGATCGCAGAGCTCAGGCTGGGAAGGAGACATGGTCGTGGCTCTGGGAGGCTTTGAGGAATTAGAAGTGAAATTGTAGATGAATCTATCAAAATACATATTTTTCCCTGGCATTTTAATGGAGACTCATGCAAAGAGAAGAAAGCCCACCCCATCTTGCATTCCCAGCCTCCTACTCTCCAAGGTTATTTATGGGCTTGCTACAGAAGTTGGGTTTTTTCCTCCCCTTTTCTTTTCTCTTCTCTTCTTTTTCTTCCCTGCTTTTGCAAATTGAATTATTTAAATGTGTTGTTTGGCAGCCTCAAATCCCAGCGTTTCCCTCTCTTTCTCCCTTGGCTGCCATTTCTTTCTCTCCTTTCTGCTCCTGCATTTTCAGGATCATTTCCCATGTTGTTCCAGTGGCATTTATTGAAATTTGCACAAAAAAAGATCCTTCTTCAATGCCACCATTTCAGCCCTGGCAGGAGATTTATGGGGGCAGGAAGACACCCGTGGCGGGGAGGTTTTGCTGGGAGAAAGAAAGGAAGGAGGGAAAGGAAATGTGGTGGAAAAGCAAAGGATGCCCAGAGCTGGGGATCAGGGAGGATCCACAGAGGTGAGGGAACAAGGGGACAGCCCTGCTCCTCCACGGGTGACACACGTGGTGACTCGAGCACGACACAAGTGCACATGGAGGGGTTGGTGTCAGGGCTGTGTGGGTGTGTGGAGGGAGCACAGACACCCCTGGGTGGCCTCAGGCACCAGTGACACTGGGGACATGGCCTGGAGAGGGGCTGGCATTGCTTTGGGGTGCTTGGGCACACCTGGGGGACACTTTGGGACATGCCTGGTGTGCACTTGGAACATGCCTGATACATGCTTGTCTCATGCTTGGTCAGCACTTGGCACATGCTTGGTGTGCAATTGGGGTGTAATGAGTGTGTAATTAGTGTGTAATTGGTGTGTAATTAATGTGTAATTGGTGTGCAGTCGGTGCACATTTGGTACACGCTTCGTCCATCCTTTGTGCGCACGTGGGGCTCGGGGCACTCTTGGTGAGCCCTTGGAGCACTCATGGGACACATTTGGTGACAATCGGTACATCTTGGGCACACACTTGGTTCATGCTTGGTGCACACTTGGCACACACTTGGCACACATTTGGGACACATTTGGGACAGATTTGGCACATACTTGGCACACATTTGGCACACATTTGGCACACACTTGGTTCATGCTTGGTGCACACTTGGTGCACACTTGGCACACATTTGGGACACATTTGGTTCATACTTGGTGCATACTTGGCGCACATTTGGCACACGCTTGGCATACGCTTGGCATACACTTTGCACATATTTGGGACACAATTGGTTTATGCTTGGTGCACACTTGGCGCACATTTGGTTCATATTTGGTGCATACTTGGCACATATTTGGCACATGCTTGGCACACATTTGGCACACATTTGGTTCATACTTGGTGCATACTTGGCACACATTTGGCACATGCTTGGCATACACTTGGCACATATTTGGGACACACTTGGTTCATGCTTGGTGCACACTTGGCACACATTTGCACACACTTGGTTCATGCTTGGCGCACACTTGGCACACATTTGGTTCATATTTGGTTCATGCTCGGTGCACACTTGGCACACATTTGGCACACATCTGGGACACACTTGGTTCATCCTTGGTTCATGTTTGGTGTACTGTTGGCACACATTTGCACACATTTGACGCCCACTTGGCACACACTTGGCACACATTTGGCACATATTTGGTGCACATTTCACACACATTTGGTTTACATTTATTGCACTCTTGGACCAATCCCTCCATGGGCACCCAGCGCAGCTCCCAGAGCTGTCTCTGAGCCTGCATACCGTGCAGGAGCCACTCTTGGAGCTGTTTGAAGGAGCACCGCTCTCCAGCCTCGCTATCTCTAATCCTGCTTCAAAGCCAGCTCCTTCTATTTCCATATTGACTTATGATTCCTTTAATTGACTTTCTTGCTTCAGAATTGTACTTACTTAATTAATCTGATTACGTTTCTGCTTCTAGTAAAAGAGTTTCTGTGTTGCAGCCCAGAGGTGAGGACGTTCCTGGGGAGGGATGAGCTTCTGGTTGATCCCACCAGCAGATAGAGCCTGCAAAGCATTTTGGGATCCTTTGGAAGGGGAGGACAGGCAAAAGCCATGGAAAGTGCCGCAGCAATTTCCATTTTCACACACGCAGCAGCTTTCCTCGTGGCAGGAGTGAGGCACATCCCTCGTCAGTGGGATTGAATTATCTCCATAAATTCATTACATTTTAAAAATATGATAATCAGCACGGAATGAGCCTCCCGAGGGAGACGGAACATGAACATCTCAAGTACTGTTAATAATCAGCCTTTATTTTACAAATGCCCAGGGCTGGCTCGCAGCCCCTCCGTGGTGGAGGGGCTGGTGCTGTGCCCCTGCCAGGACCTCGTCAGTCATCGGCCCCAGGGTGGTGACCCAGACACAGCTGGGATTTGGGCTGGACAGTCTCTGCTGCTCCAAATGCTCCACATAAAGCCTGGGCACTCACTGCCCTTTGGGGTCCCCACAGGTGGTGGCCCACTGCGGCACCTGTCCAATGACTCAGCTTCTCCCACATCACCCCCACAAATACCAGGATTTAGGGGATGATTAGTGACAGTTTGACACAAATCTGGGACAATTTCACACTGAATCCATTTGTGATCATAAAGGATCCCACAGGCGTGGGGTTGGAAGTGTGTCCTGGCTCCAGCACTCCTGGGGACAGGGGCTTGGAGGAACTGGGGGTGTCTCACTTTTGGCACAACCTGACAAGGTCAGGAGAGTTCCCAGACCAGCTCAGGGATGAGCCAGGGCAGGGGGTGCCCATGGTCACCTCACCACCTCAGAATCCCACAACTGGATTCCAAATGGAATGGTTGGGATTGGGAGAACCTCAAAGCCCATCCACTCCCACCCCTGCCATGGGCAGCGACATCTTCCACTATCCCAGGTTGCTCCAAGCCCCATCCAATCTGACCCTGGACACCTCCAGGGATAGGGAATCCACAACCTCCCCGGGCACCCTGTGCCAGGGCCTCCCCACCTTCACAGTAACAAAAGAAAGCCAAAATCCCACTTGGACACTGTCACTGTAAAGTTTTCCTCTTTATTATTCCACTTTGGTGGCAGACAGGCGGCTCCTCCACCCCCGTTTGTTAAACACTGATTAATTATTAAATTGGCCATTAACTATTAATAGCTGATTTTGTGAGTGTTAAAATGCCAGCCCTGTGCAAAGAGAGCTGTGTCTCTGGCAAACCTCAGGAACCTCAGGGAATGAATCCTCGATAATCAATCCGGCCTCTGCTCCATTTGCCATTCCTGTCTCATCCTCTCTGCTTTTGGCACCACTTCAGGGGAGTTTATACAAATGGAAAAGCCAATTTTACTGCTGCTGGAAATTCTCAGCTCCCCGAGATGATGGCAGAGCCCTGTGCTTTCCTCCAGTGCTGGAGGGGCTCCCTGATCCAGTTCTGCCTCTGCAATGCAATCATAAAACCCTGGAATAGTTTGGACCTTAATTCCCATTCCATTCTACCCTTGCTGCCATGGGCAGGGACCCCTTCCACTACCCCAGGATGCTCCAAGCCCCATCCAACCTGACCTTGGACACTTCCAGGGAAGGGGAAACCAGAGCTGCTCTGGGAATTCCATCCCAGCCCCTCACTACGCTCACAGGGAAGAATTTCCTCCCAATATTCCATCCATCCCTACCCTCTGGCAGTGGGAAACCATTCCCTGTGTTCTGTCACTTCAAACCCTTGTAGATCCATAGAAGATGCTCTGTGCCACAATCTTTCAGCACATCCCAAATCCCCACTGGATCCTCGCTCCTGCTTTCGCCTGTGGATTTCCATGGAGGTCCTGGTGTTTGCTGGGATGTTTCCTGGGAATCTTCCCAGGGGATGCTCACCATGAAGTTGCATCAGAGACAGGGAGCAGGGACAGTGGGACCCTGCACCCTCGGGGGACAGGAGGGAGGGTGGCAGCAGGAGCAGGAAGGAGAGCAGAAAGGGACACAGTGCCGAGGGGCTGGAGCCACTCCCCATCCAGGGTGAAATCAGCAGCCACGAGCTTCTCCAGAGCCTTTGGAAGCAGATGGCCTTGCCCCAGGGAAGAGCTTTGGCCCAGGGAATGTTATTTTGACTGATGCATTTGCAGTCCCCCAAAAGCCACGCTCCTTTTCAAGCCGTGCTGTGAGGAGAACCTTTCCTGCTCCAGAGAGAAAGAGCCTGGGATTATTTTCTCATGTCAATTAACGGAGCTTTCCAAAGGCAAACCAGGCTCCTCGGATCCTGAGCTCGGGACCCCAGCCAGGCTGCTCCCCCCGGCACGCTGGAGGGAAAAATCAAGGAGCTTTGGCCAGCGAGCTCCTGGCCTGAAGCCAGCAAATAAAATGGTCATAACGAGGCCTTTGGAGATAAATTTGGAGGCCGGGGTTGCTTTGCTTTAATTTTTTCTTCTTCTGGTGGAGAAACCCCCTCACTTGGCAGCGATGGCAGCAGCTCCAGAGCAGTGGCTCTGTGGGGTCACCACGAGGGCCATTTCCCCCTGGAACTGCTGCTGGCCAGGTGTGCACCAGCACCTGCTCAGGTGTGGGATCAGGTGGGGATTTGGGTGTGGAGTCAGGTGTGGATCCAGGCACACGGACAGTGAGTGAGTTCTGGTGTAGGATCAGACCTGGATTCAGGTATGGATTACCTGGATTACCTCCTGCCCCTTTCCTGGCTCCATGTGCCTTCCTCGAGCAATCCTGGAGCCCTCCAGTGGTGGACGCACAGGCAGAGCCACGCTGCTGGGCTGGCTGCAGCCAGGATGGGGGGAATTCCCAGGGACACACAGAAATCCCTCAGACAGGACACGTTTGGAAATAATCCCTCTTGGAGATTCTTGAAAAAGCTCGTGGAGCTGCACAAGCTGCCCACAAGGAGAGCGCTTCCCATCCTCGGTGACTTGGGATCCTCTGTAGTTGTTGCCAGGAAGATGTTCCCTTTTCCAGAGGGAAGCAGGTGCCAGCTGGCCACAGACAGGGATCTTTGATCCCTCGCAGCTCTTTGGGAAGGAAAGCAGGATGTTTTCCATGGCCACCCTCCTGGAGAGGCAGGGCTTCTGCAGCGAAAGTGCAACTGCCCCCGCTGTCCCCCCGCTGTCCCCCCCTCCGGCTCCTCATGTGTCAAAGGCTCTCCCACTCCCACAGCTCTTCCCACC
>NW_005054456.1:359056-360167 GCF_000277835.1 Geospiza fortis
AGAGGGATGACCCCCCTGCTGTCCCACCAGCCCTGCCTGGGCGGGGGATCAGAGATGCTCTGGAATGCTGGTGGATCCTGTGTCACTGGGACACCCCAGCAGGGATGTCACAGCTGACATTCATCCTTCAGGGGACCCCGAGTGGGGACAGGACCCCCCAGTCCTGCTGGCAAAGGGAAAGGTGTGAAATCCACCTGTCCCTTCCTGCATCCTCCTCATCTCCGAGAGGATGCGGTGCTGGAGGGTTTGGGGAGGGAATGCGAGCAGGGATTGAGCTGGGACCCCTCTGTCACACGGCTCTCGCGGGTGTCCCTCCGCAGGGAGCCAGCCCGGGTCAGCAGAGCTTTCCTGCCCCTGTGCCACCTCCTGTCCTGCCGTGTGAAACGCAGCACAGGGAGAAAAAAAAAGCAGGAGCGCTCGCCTGGAAGCTGACCTGGTTTAGGGTTTCATCCCAAATGGAGCCACAGAGCAGCTCAATCCGGACCCCCCGAACTCTTCCTGCGGCTGCCCCCGCTCGCAGCCAAACCTCTGATCCCTGTCCAGCCCTCCACATAACTCCTGAGGCTTTGGGGGTCAGAGCTGGGACCGGGAAGCCGGAGATGCTCCGGGGGCGGCAGCGTTTGGAGTTTTCTTCCCGCCTCCTCTCGAGGTCCGTGACCTATTCGGATCCGGCTGCGCTGCTCCGGAGCATCCTCCTGGGATGAACCGGGCTGGGCTGGGCGGTGCCGGTGGGCAGGAGCTCATCGGGAGCGTCCAGGAGCGGAGCTGCTGCGCTGGAATGGGGGAAACCTGGAAACCTCAGGAAAGGGAAACATGGAAACCTCAAGAAAGGGGGAACATGGACACCCCAGGAAAGGGAAAAACGTGGACACCCCCCCAGAAAGGGGAAACCTGGAAACCCCAGGAAAGAGGAAAACCTGGACCACGCCAGGAAAAGGGAAACATGGTCATTTCAGGAAAGGGGAATACCTGGACACCACAGGAAAGGGAAAAGCACGGGGTTCAAAGCCACGGCCATCCCTTTGGAAGGCCGGGCAGAGCCCTGTCCGTGCTGCAGCGGGATGCCCGTGGCCAGCAGAGGTGATGGAAGCACAGCCCCTCTCCCGCAGCC
>NW_005054456.1:360320-372804 GCF_000277835.1 Geospiza fortis
AAGCTCCTCTGGCGGCCCCTAATTCATCTCGCTGGGAGTCCGGCGGGACGATCCCGGATCCCGCAGCACCTGGGGCTGCCACCCCTCTCCAGCCGCCCCTTGGCAGCCGCACGCTGGCTCCGAGCGAGCGGGGAGCGAGGGGGGACAGAGGAACCCCCCAGCAGCAGCAGCGCTTTCCCCGAGGTTTATTATTACACAAATGTGAATTCCAGAACCGGCATCTGGGGAGCAGCTGCTGGGAGTTAACCCCTTCCCTGCCGCGGGGGAGCTGTGCCTGAGGAGTGGGCGCCTGGCTGGAGCATGGCCACCCCTGGGGAGGAGCCCGTGGGGACACGGCCCTGTCCCACCTGTCCCCCTGCTTGTGTAAGGACACATCTCCGTGCATGGGTGGGGAGGCAGGTTCCAGGTTCCTCCCTCGCTTCCTTTATTCTCCTTTTTTCCCTAAAAACAGGCACTTCTGTTTCCATTCAGGGCTTTTATGGGAATTCGCTCTCCCTCCCAGGCAAGGCCTAAATTTCCGGTGTGCTCCAGGATGGAGCTCCAAGGGATGCTGCCCTTGGGTTTGATGAGCGGCCTGGAGATAAGGAAGGGGTGACAGCAGGAGGCCAGCGCTGCTGGAAGGAAGGGCTTGATCTGGACAGCATGTTTTTGTTGGAAGATGGATGTTTGGGAATGAAGGCAGATCCTCACAGCCCCACTGGCTTTATGGCACCTTCCAAGGCACTGGGGGTTGGTCAAAATCCAACTTTTCAGCCATCTGGAGTTCCCCAGGCTCTTCCCAGGTCCAAGAACCTGCTGGCGCCATAGCAAGTCATGGATGTTTGGGCAGAACACGATGAGGAGGATCTTCTCCCTTCTTGACTTGTCTGGGAAGCAATGCCTAGGCTGTCCCTGCCACTCCTTTCCATAGAAATGCAGAATCCAGGATGGTTTGGGTTGGAAGGGACTTCAAAATCCATCCAGTTCTACCCCCTGCCAGGAGCAGGGACACCTTCCACTGTCCCAGGTTGCCTGGAACACTTTGCCTGGAACACTTCCAGGGATGGGGCAGCCCCAGCTGGTTCCCAGGGATGGAGGGAGCACTCCCAGAGCAGCTGGGACACGTGGGCAGGCAAAGGTGAGGGGCAGCAGTGTCAGGTTCTGTCAAACACCTCTGGCTGCCAGGTGCCACCATGATGGGCAGAGCCAAGGCTGCAATGAGTGCCAAAAAGGGCAAGAAAATATTTGGAAGGAGATTTTGGCACCTGGATGAGAAGCAGCTGAGAGTTCTGCTCCTGGCTGCTCAGCCTGGCCGGGAGAACAGGGAGAGGTGGGAGGTTGGAGGGTCCAGCAGCCACGTGGGGTTGGGGTGGCTGGAGACAGCCCTGGGACAGCTGAGAGTGGAGAGCTGGCCTTGGGCAGAGGGATTGGCTGCCCTGGTGAGCAGCTCTCAGCAGTGGGGACTCCCAGTGCCTCCTCTGGGAATGGTGCAGGCATGGAAATCATCCCCTTGGCTCCTCAGGAGGGGATGGGAGCAGGACAGGACAAGCCATCCTCATGATTTGTAGGCTCCAGCTCCCCTGCTGCTGCTCCCTTCCACTCCTGACTCCGCCGTGGAGCTGCCAGGGCAGACAAAGCCCCAGCAGCCAGAGCAATCCCCGAGTCCCAAGGAGGTGTTTATAACACCAGGAGCTCCTGGGGGGATCGGAGCAGGATTGGGAACAGAAGCTCCTTTGCCTGGGCTGAGCTCCTGCCTCCTGCTCTGCCGGCACCGCTGCTCTCCGGGCTCCCAGCCCGGGTGGGGAGTGAGAAACGGAGCTGACAGGAGCTCCTGCAGCACCAGGAGCTTGGCAGCCCCAGAAAACCCCTCTCCCTGCTCCAGCAGTGCCTCTCCAAGCCAGCTCTGCCAGCAGCCCTCAACCTCCTCCTCCCTCACCTCCTGCCCCGGAGTTCACACCGTTTGTTTTTCTCAGCCTGCAAGTTTTTGGGGATGGGGAGTGAGCCCCACTCCAGATTTCCTGCCCCAGCCCCACGGTGTGAGGGGCTCTAGGCTGTCCTGAAGGCCAGCGTGGCAGGAGCACGGGCTCCATCTCTCGAACACGTCCCAGAATCCCAGCAGGCAGCAGGGGTAGGATGACAAATTGTTCTGACTAATAGTCTAAACAATGGGAAACAATGGAAGTCAGGGAGCAGCCCATAAAATATGCAGCACGCAGGGGGCTTGGCTATTTTATTTGATTTTCAGATGGATATTCCAGTGGCCAGGATCCATCAGGAATAGAACAACACATGTCAAGCTCAATAAGGGTTTGCCAGGGATGGTGGCGGGAGGATGCAGAAATTCCTGCTCTGGGGTGAACTTGGGAAGGCTGACTTGGAGTCAAGTGCTGGGGGAGAGAAGCAGCTCTCCCTTCCTGGCACAGGAGCATCCATCCCACCTTCTCCAGAGGGATGGCGATGAAGGGCCTGAGCCTGACCCGTGGAAGAGGGGCAGGAAGGCTGGGAAGAGGCGTGGGAAGGCTGCCCGGCTGATGTGGTTGAGCAGACGGGGGAGGTTTTCTGTCTCCTCTTTGAAATTCCTCTGCATTCAGGGTTATTTTGGAAGTCAAAAGCTGTTAGATTCCCTGGAAGCTCGGGGAGGGAAGATTGCCTGGGTTTGTTCTGACGCGATTTCCCTGCACAGCTGTTTGTGCCATCAGCAGTGGGGCTGCTCTTTCAAAAGAAGACATTTTATCCATTAAAAAGAAATCCATAGATGATGAATATGGATTTGGGCTAAGGCTGAGTGATGAAATCCTCTCTGAGGTGCAAAGATCCCATTATCCATCCGTCTGCGGCCTGCCAGGGACCCGCGGTGGGTTCCCTCAGAGACCCCTCAGCTTTCTGGAAGCCTGGAGGTCACTGAGGATGCGAAGGGCTCTCCAGCCAGGAAGTTTCTCTCCCAAGTCTCCTTTCAGTGCTGTGTTTGAGCAGGGCAGGGACACTGTGAGAACAGCCCTCGCAAGTTGCTCCGAGGCTTCCAGCTGGATCAGAAAATGTCGGCTCAGCACAGGGGGGACACAAAGCTGCTGGTGGGAAGGCGGGAGGTGGAAGTGCTTCCCTCTGCCCTCTGAAAGGGGCTCGTTCCCTGATCCCACCTGGACCATGGATTTCTGCTTGCATGGGCTTTCCTGAGTGAGTCTGGCTGGGGAACGCTGAGCCCAGATTGTGGGGACCTGCAGAATGCCCAGGGACTGGGACATTGGGGTTGGAGCCAGCAGCCCTTGGGGACAGGGTCACTCTGCTCACAGGACAGCAGAGACACGGCTCTGGATGGGCAGCACCTGGAGGCAGCATGGGTCTGGTGCCATGCATGGGTACAGGGCTCTTTTCTGATGCCTTGTCCCTGTCTCAGCATTCCTGGAGATTGTTTGTAGGATCCAACCACTTCCCCATCCAAGCCAGAGCTGTTTCATTCACACTTCCACACACAACTTCCACAGCCTAATGCTTCCTAATGAGCTTAATGGGAGTGACTTGAACCTTGTCCACAGGGTTGGCACAGCCACCTTCTTCCTTATTACACTTGTCAGGTTGTCATTTATTTTTGCATTTATTTTGCATGGGAAGATGGCCTGGAGCTGGCACATGGCCCTGCAGTGCCAGTAGCAATGGTGACAAGGAAATGGTTTGGCTTGGAAGGGACCTCAAACCCCACCCCGTTTCTCCCCCCCTGCCATGGGCAGGGACACCTTCCCCTATCCCAGGTTGCTCCAAGCCCCATCCAACGTGGCCTTGGACACTCCCAGGGATGAACCATTCAATCCTTCCCTTGACCTTTTTTCTTGGCTTCTCCCTCTGTGTCTCCAGGGCAGAGTGAGAGGATGAGAAGACAAAGAACACCTGGAGAGAAGGCAGAGAGAGCAGCAAGGCAAATCACCGCGGCAGGAGGGAAATGGAGCAGCTGAAATTGGGAAAAACAGCTCCAAGTTTGTCACTGTCTGCACCTGATGCAAATCCGTTTGCCGGGGGATGTTGGGAGCAAAGAGCAGAACGCTCCTGATTTCACAGGGCTGTGCTGAGGACGGGAAGATCCCAGAGAGAGTGAGGCTGAGGGGAAAATAAAATGGACAATGCCCGCCAAACCAAATGGATGCAGCCCCCGGCATTCCCGGAGGGAAGCGCTGCCCTGAAGGGAGGGGGCCGGCAGCAGGCCCGGCCAAAACGCTTTAAAAGCCTCCCTTTTAGATGGCATTTGTTCTTCAAAGCCATCAGGGCTCGGGGAAAAGCCGGGCCATTTCCCTCTGCCTCTGACATGTTAATGGCTGTATTTTGGAGTCATTAAATATTGAAATGCAGCACACTCAGCAGCTGCCAAACCTCCCCGCAGTCCTGCTCTCCCCCTTCTCCTCTCCTCCAGAGCCTTCTCCCCTCTCCGTTTTCTCCAGCGTTCGCTCCTCTGGCATTTCCCCCTCCATCCTCCTCTTCCTCCTTCCCCTGCCTCTCCCGCTCTCTTTCCCAGCTTCTCCCCACTCTGCCTTCCTCCCCATCCTTCCTCTGCTGGAATCTCAGTTCCTGGGAAGCACTTGATAATCTGCAGCTTTAATATTCTCACCTTGCCAGTCTCCTATTCAGCGGGACTCGGAGAATTACAAATGTATTTATCTGGGTCCACTGGAGAGCGAGAGAAACAAAGAAACCAGCGGGGCTTTTCTAACGAGGAATGACTAATTTGACCCAGGAGAGCCCGTCCTCTTCCAAGCACTCAATTTTCCCCTGGTTTTGCATCCAAAGATAAGGTTGGCGGTGCCGGGGGCGGGGATGGGGCAGTGCCAGCTCGGGGCTGCTGCTGGCAGTTTTTGCTGTACCTGCTCCCTCGCTGGGACCCAGCCATGGAGGGCTTGGAAAAGCTGCTCTTTGTCTGTGGATGGCCCTGCTCAGGGCTCTGAGCACCGAGAAATCCCAGTCCCGAAGCTCATCCTTGCCGGGACCGGGCTGGGATGCAGTCGGGCTTTGTGCAGCTTTCCTGCAGCAGCTCCTGACAGCTCAGGGACTGGGAAGGGACACCGACCTGGCCTTGGACACTCCCAGGGATCCAGGGGCAGCCACAGCTTCTCTGGGTACCCTGTGCCAGGGCCTCTCCACCCTGTCCTTCGCAATACCCATCCATCCCTGCCCTCCAGCAGTGGGAAACCATTCCCTGTGTCCTGTCCCTCCATCCCTTGTCCAAAGTCCCTCTCTGAGCTCTCTGTAGCCCCTTCAGGCCCTGGAAGGGGCTCTGAGCTCTCCCTGGAGCCTTCTCTTCTCCAGGTGAGCAGCCCCAGCTCTCCCAGCCTGGCTCCATGGCACAGGGGTTCATTTCCAAGAGACTTTTCCTTCTGGTGATCCTGGTTACTCCTGGGTGGATGGGCTAAATCCCAGCTCAGCCCTGTGATCTTGCTGGATCCAGACTCTGCCTTCTGGCTGATCTACTCAGCTTCCATCCTGCACTGAATACACATGGAGAGTACAGTGGATATCATGGATTTCTGGATAAAAAAGAGCATTTAGGCCAATGGATTTGGGATTTTTTGTTGCGAATAAGGAGCTGGGATGAAATTTCTGGAGGCTAACACAAGTCCTCTGTGGATTTTTTTTTCCCAAATAGAAGAGCAAATGTGGTTTTAGTGGGCACAGACAGGATGAGTGGCCCTGGAAAAGCTGTGCTTGTGTAGTCTGGAGAGAAATCAGAGGCTGAGAGGGTTCTGATTGCTTTCCTGGAAAGACATGGAAGAGGAAACACCCAGCAATGCAAGGAACTCTGGAAGGACACTGTTGGCACAAGCATGACTTGGTAGAAACCTGTCGTGAACAAATGTCAGTAAAAAGCTGAAGGAGGTTTCTCCCAATCATCAGATGAGGGAGTTTATAAAATAACTTTCCAGCGGGGTAATTGAGGGAGGAAACTTAACTGGTTCAAGATGGGAGGCTGACAAATTTCGGAATTGCAGTTTAGGATGGGGCTGGATTTGACAGTCTGGCCCCTCTTGTCTGTGTCCTGCCTCAGCCCAGGACTCTGCACTTGCGCAGGGTGGGAGTCCCTCTGCTCCCCATGGAGCTCATCCCTGCCTGGCCACAGATCCGTGGGCAGCCCTGCAGTCCCTCTCACCTGTCCCTGACACAGAGGCTTTTCTCCTGGTTAATAAGCCCTGACATGCCAGACATGGAAACTATGAAAATTGGCCAATTTTTTAATATTTTAAGCCCCATCACAGCCTTTGCTGGGCAGAGCAAAGCGCTTTAGGACGCCTTAGCAAGGAAATGGGAACTATCATTTGGGATAATCTGCCTGAGCTGGATTGACCTGCTGATCCCAGCCAGACCCTCCTTCTCCAGCACACCCCTCCCTACACCCAGCTCTGCTGCCCAGATGGGGAAAGGAAAATCATGGAATCATGATTAGGTGGGAAAAACCCTCTGAGCCCACCGAGTCCAACTGCTCCCCCAGCACTGCCAAGGCCACCACTGGCCACATCCACGAGGGTTTGGGCACTTCCATGGTGACTCCATCATGTCTCTTCTCCCTTCTTTGTCACACCTTCCCAGCCAGGGGAGGGGCTGTGCCTGAGGCTGGGGCTGTGCAGGAGCAGGATTGGGAGGGGATGCTCTGGCTCCAAACCCTCTCCCAGCATCCCCTCCCAGCTCCCTCTTTCCCGTGCTGCCCCAGGAAGGGCTGGGTGAGATCCAGGCTCCTGCCCGAGCTCCTTCCTTAATCTAAATCAGGGAAAGGTATTTTTCCTCCTTCCTTTTATTCCACCCTGAGTGTTGTGCAGTTGCCACTGACAAAGGAGCCGGAATTCCACGCATTTCTCTGGCTGTTTAGCAGAGCTGCTGCCCTACTCTCCCCTGTCAGGCACTAATCTCTCCTAATATTTAACAGTCCCAGTAGGCAGCAGGATTTATCCTCTGGCCTTTCTACCTGTCATTCCATCCCTTCTCACTAAGGAGCCCTTTGATTCCCTTCCGAGGAGAGGTGCCAGGACCAGCGTGATGGATTGGCTCGTGCTGGCAGTTGGAGAAGCAGCTCCATTTCTCTCTGCTCCAGCTGTCGGGTGTTTATCCGGGGCAGCTCCCTGCAGCTGGGAAGGCCCTTGTGCCTCCTTGCAGGGAGCCGTGCGGATGGGCAGGCATTCCAGGCGGGAAGGGGCTGTGGGTGTTAATGCTGCAGCTCCTCAGGGCGCCGCTCCAAACCGCAGCCCGAGCTGTGGATGTTGGAGCTCCCGCGATGATCTGCATCTAAAACCCTCATCCATCGCAGGGAGGAATTCCTCCCCCAGCGCTCCCGGATCCCTTCCCAGAGCTCTGCCTCCACATGTTCCCTTTCCTCGGCATCCCGGCTGCCATGGGCTTGGAGGCACGGCCCAGGGGATGAACAGGCTCACAAGGAAAAGGTGGGAATGCCCCCGGGGGCTGCTGCTGGCCGAACTGTCCTGTCCCCATCCTGCAGGATCGGAGGGAGTGGCCGGTGCCAGGGAGGAGCCCACATTCCAGCGAGGATGCTGCACTGTGGGGCAGAGATGCTGCACGCCACTGACAGAGCCCAGGGATGCTGCATCCCTCTAACCGAGCTCAGGGATGCTGCACGCCACTGACAGAGCCCAGGGATGCTGCACCCCTCTCACAGAGCCCAGGGATGCTGCACGCCACTGACAGAGCCCAGGGATGCTGCAGCCCTCTAACAGAGCCCAGGGATGCTGCACCCCTCTAACAGATCCCAGGGATGCTGCACCCCTCTGACAGAGCCCAGGGATGCTGCATCCCTCTAACAGAGCCCAGGGATGCTCCATCCCGCTAACAGAGCCAGTCCCGAAGCCTCTCCTTGCCCCACGGGCAGGTGCTGGAGCAGCTCAGGAGCTGAAGGTGTCAGGACAGCACAGAAGCTCTTTCTGCCGCTAACGAGCTCTTTAATTGCCGCTTACTTAGGCCGGGATTGGAAGTGATTAACTCCGAGCTCTCCTCAGCCTGGGCTCGGGTTACAGGGCTGGGCCGGGCTTTGGGGGGTCAGGGGCTGCTCCGCGGGGCGTTTCTCCGTGGCAAGGGCAGAAACCCAAATCCCTCACTGATGGCCCTTCCCGACGTCACTGCCACCCCAGGCAGCAGGATCCGTGTAAGGACACGATCCAGAGTTTCCTCTGGCTGCAGCTCTCTGCAACCTCCTCACTTTGCTCCTTCTCCTCCTGCTTAAAGCAGCCAGGACTCTGCAGGGTCCATCAGGAGATGGATGATCCTGCAGAGCCATGGAAAACAGGCCCCACAGAATCCCTCTGAAGGGGCCTGTGTTCAACACTGACCTGTCTGGACCAGGATTTCCCAGGGTTTCCCTTCCTTCCCAGATACCATTCCTAGAAGTGTTGAAGGATTGGAGCAACCTGAGGTATGGAAAGTGACCCCACCCATGGATGGGCTTTAGGGTCCTTTTCATCCCACACCATTCTGTGACCCCATGATTGTCCATCCTGGATTTCTCTTCTCTCCCCAAATGGAGAGAAGGCAGGAGCTGGCAGGACAGACATTCCCATCACTCTCCTTGTCCCAGGACATCTCTGTCCTGGCTGGACACAGTGCTGAAATGTTGGTCACAGCTTGGTGTGACCAGAGCGTGTCCACAGAGGGAAGTGTCAGCATCCACGTGCAGCTATTCCAGAGGGAACAGGGAGCACAGTGCCTGGAAGCCTTTGGACACAGGGGGCTTTGTTGGGGAGAGGGAATAATCAGGACTTTTGTCCAGAGGCAGTGCAGGAGCTGCTGCTGTTCCACACGGATCAGGTTTAAATCCGCGTGCAGACAGCTGGGATGGCACAGCCACATCGCAAATCCAGGCCTGGCTTAGCTGCCCAAAATCATTAGTGAAGCTTTGGGAGAGGAGCACTCACTGCTCACTGCTTGGTACAGCCAGAGCAAGAGGAAAAGCTCCTGGGAATATTTCTGGGAAGGTGAAATTTGCTCCACGCTCAGCTCTGGTTTTGGTGTGCTCCCGGTGCCTCCCTGTCCTGCAGTGAGGGGAACTGGCAGAGGCAGCTCTCACCTGTGCTGGGGCAGTGGGGCAGACCCAGAGTGGGATGGGAGCTATGGGATGGTGGGATATGGGATGGTGGGATAAGGAATAGGGAGCAATAGGCTGGTAGTACTAGGGTGGTGGAGTATGGATATGGAATGTGGATATGGGATGAGGAATGGGGAGCTCTGGGACTGTGAGCAGCTGTTGTTCCAGCTCTAGGACTGAGAACCAGGATCTCTCCTCCTGCTTTCCTTGCACAAGAGCAGGGATGAGATGGCATCACTCCCCTGGGCCCATCCCAACCTCACCTGAGCCCTGCCAGGGCTCACCTGGGCTCAGCTGATGTGGGAGCCCTGGGTGACCCCAATCTTTCCCTGCTCCAGCTGGGAAGCAGATAAAAGACAAGGTCCCCCTTTTCCTCCTCCAGCTCCATCCCAGCACAGACGGTGCTGAGAGAGTGGAAACATCACTGGAAATGTTAAACTTTTATGGATCTCCAAGTGGGCTCGGCCTGAACTCGACTTTGTGGGGTTAAATCCATCATTACTGGACATCAGCCAGAGTGTTTTCCACTAACAGCAAACTCCTAATGGCTTTAAATTGAAAGAAAGCCGGATGAGACGGGAAACTGGGAAGGAATTGTTCCCTGTGAGGGTGGGGAGGCCCTGGCACAGGGTGCCCAGAGCAGCTGTGGCTGCCCCTGGATCCGTGGAAGTGTCCAAGGCCAGGATGGACAGGGCTTGGAGCAGCCTGGGACAGTGGAAGGTGTCCCTGCCCGTGGTGGGGGGTGGAATGAGCTGAGCTTGAAGGTCCCTTCCAACCCAAACACCGTGTGATTCCTGACCCACGGAATGGGGCTATCCCCAGCACAGCCCATAGCTCTGCAGGATGCTGGGGGATAGGAGTGTCCCTGGGGGTCTGGGAGGCTGAGGGGAGGTCATGGAGCACGGCTGGGACCCTCAGAATCCAATAGCTCCCCTCCTCCTCCATCCCTGAGGAGAATTCCCATAAGGCATGGGGGGTCCATCCCTGGCACCTCCTGACTCCATGACAGGACAATCCTGGATCCATGGCCTGAGCAATCCTGACATTTCCCTGCCCAGCTGCAAACAAACCCAGCTGGTGCCGTTACCCCTGTCCATGCCCAGCCCCATCCTTCCCCAGCCTGCCTCTCCTGCCGTTTCCAGAGCCGTTCCGTGATGGATGTGATTAAAATCTGCTCGGGGAGCACTCGATCCTCCCGTGCTGCCTTTGAACCTCGGATCATTAATGTCTCCATATGGGCACCATTTTTCCTTGTCACGACACAGCTGGATCTGGAGAGAGCGGGAGCTGAGGCCGCTTCCCAGTGGCAAAACCCTCCAGAGCCTGGACTCCAGAGCTTTGCCCACCTTTGGGAAAGGTCAGAAATATAAATAGCTGTTGCCAGGGGGTCCTCAGGCACTGGGCAAGAATGGAGATGGCTTCTGGAATGGCAGGGAGGGCTTTAAGAGATCTTTTCTGCCTGTTTTGAACTCTCTCCCTGCTCTCTGCTCCTTCCCCTCCACTGCTCATTCCCTCTTTTCCTCCCTCCCACTCAGTCTGGTTTTTTGAAGGGCCACAATTCCTTTCCAGTTTTATTTCTCATTAAAAATAAATAGTGGTGCTATAATTTACAGCGAGTTTAATTAGAAATGAGTTACGTGAGCTGAGCATTAGGACTTAATTGCTCGTTCCTAAAACAATTTCCTCATCTGAAACGTCCCCAGTTAATGATCATTCATTAAATAGGATTGGAGGCTCTGAGGTGGAGCTGGAATGGCTGGAGATTCCCTGTGATGGGGCTACAGCCACTGGGCATGGAGCCCCTGGAGCTCGGGGGACTGGGATGAGGGCAGCTGAATTCCCTGCAAGGGGAATGACCACTTTGGAAAGAATTCCCAGTCCTGGAGCTGGGACTGTGCCCCACAAGCACAAGGGGTCCAAGGCTCCATGGGGTTGGAATTCCCTGGCCAAGAGCCACGTGCTGACACCCAAACCTTCCACCCACACCTTCCCTCCGAGATGTGGAACCCCCTTCTCTGTGGTGAGGGCAATCTTGGCCAGCCCTGCCTGGGGTTTTTGGGGAAGGAGATGATTTTCCTGAGGAATGTTGGTTAATCAGAACAGGAACGCTCACAGGAAGCGGGGGGCGATGGCGCTGGGGTTGGGCTGTGCTTTACTTGCGCATTTTTAGTCCAAAAAATTCCTAATCAAAACCACATCTGCAGAGAGCAGCCCTGAGCCTGCCCCCAGCCCCATGCCCAGGGAACTGGCTTGTCAGCAAGGCCAGGAGGACCTGGAATGGCCAGGAGGGCACTGGCACAGCCAGGACTTGTCCTTGGTCCCTCAGGTGTGTGCCCTGTGGGGCTGCAGCTCATGGGGACACCACTGGTAGGGATGGGATGGGATGGGGTACAATGGGATGGGATGGATGGAATGCAATGGGGTGGCAGCACTCTCTTTTTTCTCAGTTTTGAGCAGGAATTCCTGAAAAGCTGAAACAAGCACATTCCTTAAAAAAAAACCCTTTGTTTTGACACATCAGCATTTTTCCAGGGAGACGAGAAAAAAATAAATCCCACAACAAAACCAACCCCAAACTTTGTCCACTTGATTGGAAAAGTCCATGGCAGTTCCTGCTCTGAGCTTCCCTGTCCTGCTCCTGTCCCGGGAGAGGGAAGGGCTGGACTGGGCTCTTTATCACAGATCTCCAACGTGTGCCAGGGATGCTGGAGCATGGGAATGACCCTCATGGTCCCTGCCTGCCCCGGGAAGGTGCTGAAACCTCCAGGCTCTGCTGGTGGAGCTGCAGGATGAGCCCAAACTGAGCTCTGCTCCATGTCCTGCAGCTCCTGAGAGGCTCCGGGCCACGAGGGAAGGAGGAATGGGAGCCTGAAGGGAGGGAAGGAGGGATGGGAGGGAAGGAGGGATGGCATCCCCGGGACACGCCTGGCCCCGCACAGCAGGACACTGTCACCTAGCAACGGGTAAGCAATGTCAACACTTCCTCGGGTGACAAACATCCCGTGTCACTGATCTCTTTCCAAGGAAGTGCAAAACAGGGAAGAGCAGGATTTGAAGAGGGGGAGAACGAGGGAGACACGAGCCCCTGGATGACCTCGCCCTCCCTCCGGCATGGCCGAGACCCGAGCGGGCATCGGCGGGGCCGGCCGGGGGTGTCTGGTTGCATCCAGCATCCGTCAGCACGCGGCTTTCGGGAATGGGGGGAGATAAACAACTGCAAGGAAAGGTCTCAGCTCCAGGGAAAGGAAATGAGTTCCCTCTCAAGTGATCCTGGGCACCGTGATGCAAATAACGGAGAGGGAACAGGGATGGAGGCAGGGAAAGGGCTGAGGGGAGAGAGGGAGGGACAGAGCCAGGGGACGAGGATGAGGGACACACGGGGGATAAGGAGGGGTTCCTGGGGAGGGGAATCGTCCTGACAGGGAGAGGAGAGGAGAGGAGGGG
>NW_005054456.1:372949-373243 GCF_000277835.1 Geospiza fortis
AAAAGGAAAAAGAAAAAAGAAAAAGAAGGCAGCAAGGTCTCTGCTTCTCTCAGCCTCTCCTGATGTGCCTGATCCCCACCTTGTCACCAGCCCAGAGCACTGAGTGCCATCTCCTCAGGTGCTCAGGGGTGATTTCAGAGCCATGGAGGGATGAGCAAGTGGGACAGGGAGAAGCTGGGGTCTGCCCTGTGTCGATCCAAACACTTGGATTCCAAAGGTTTGTGTGGTGCAGCCAAGCCCTTGCAGCCAGGCAGGGCTGCCCTGCTCTGCTCTTGGACACTCTGGGGGGGCCCC
>NW_005054456.1:373969-377523 GCF_000277835.1 Geospiza fortis
AAGGAAAAAGGAAAAAGGAAAAAGGAAAAGAAGGCAGCAAGGTCTCTGCTTCTCTCAGCCTCTCCTGATGTGCCTGATCCCCACCTTGTCACCAGCCCAGAGCACTGAGTGCCATCTCCTCAGGTGCTCAGGGGTGATTTCAGAGCCATGGAGGGATGAGCAAGTGGGACAGGGAGAAGCTGGGGTCTGCCCTGTGTCGATCCAAACACTTGGATTCCAAAGGTTTGTGTGGTGCAGCCAAGCCCTTGCAGCCAGGCAGGGCTGCCCTGCTCTGCTCTCAGACACTCTGGGGATCCCTGGAGCTGTTTGCTCCCCTCTTGGACACTGCCACGGTTCCCAGTGCTGTTCCACCCTCAGAGCCCAGCTCCAGTGGCTCCCTCTCCCTTCCCACTCTGTCTTCCTTGCAGGATTTGGCAGTAGCAGATAAATAAACAGCCATCAATCACCAGGCCCAGCAGCGCTCACCTTACGGGACTTGTTTCCTCTCCAAATACACAATTTAATTTCTATTTAGCTTTCCTTGAATTTTAATGTCGACTTTGGACATAAATATTTGACTGTTGGGAGAGGGACAAAGTGGGAGCAGGTGATGGGAGATCCCACAGGGCTGTCTCTCTGCAGAGCAGGAGCATCCCTGTCTTCACCCCCAGCATGTCCAGGGCTTGGGGACCTCAGGGTCCCTCCTGAGCTCTGGGTTGGGATCCTCCAGCATGGAGCATTGCTCAGATCCTCTGCCCACAGCCCTGGATTTTCCAGGCCAGGGGGGTGGTGCAGGACAGTGGCATTCCCAAAACACAGGGACGTGGGAGCAGGAGCTCCTCCCTGGCCAGCAGCAGGGCTGTGCCTCGTGTGCTGTGTTTATGGGAAGCTCGGTAAACTCATCCCAGGGATCCCTGAGGATTGATGCTCCTGGAGCTTGGTGACAGTTTATTTCCTTAGGGAATATCATGTAAGGAAATTCAAACATTGTGCGAGAAGAATGGCTCCTGAGCTCCTTCCCTGGGCATGGAGCACTCGGCTCCCCCACTGCTGTGGTGGCACAGGGGTGCCCTGGCCCCATCTAGGCAGGTTTCCCTGGTTGCACAGTCCCTGTTCCCATGGGATACCCCAGCCAGGCTGCTGCATCCTGGTGGCACCTCGGGGACTTGTGCAGGGCCAGGGCTCCTTCCAGCTCCAGCAGCCCCAGCAGGGATGGGGGAGCAGCAGTCCCTGCAGGGCTCAGGGCTGCTGGGTGATTGATTTGTATTCCCACACTCCCCTCAGCTCTCCCCCTCCATCCCACATGTGCTTATCCACGGTGGGAAGCAGGTGCAGCTGTATGGGATCCATATGGAGAGCGTTTGGGCTCACTTTGCTGCGGGATAAATCACGGCACGAGGAGCAGAGCAGGAGTCAGAGCCAGCCAGGGCTGCTGCTTTGGAGGGAATGTTTTCCAGCCCCAAACCTGCGCACAGCCTGCTGTGCTTTGCTGTTATCTCAGGGCTGTTATCTCACTCAGCCTCACGACCAACACCAAGGAATCCTTTTGCGTTCCTTGCCCGGAATCACAGGATAATGGGGTTGGAAAAGCCCTCCAGGATCAGTCCATGCTGTGCCTGATCCCCACTTGTCACCAGCCCAGAGCACTGAGTGCCATGTCCAGGTGTTCCTGGGACACCTCCAGGGATGGGGACTCCCAACCTCTCTGGGCAGCCCCTGCCAAGGCCTGAGCACCCTTTCCATGGATAAATTCCTGTCCCCTGGCACATCTTGAGGCTGTCTCCTCTCATGGCTGCAGCACAGCCCTGCCTGCTCTGCTGTCCCACAGAGGGTGAAATGAGTGCATGAGAGAGAAGCAGTTTGCACCCAGGATTACCTGCAAGAGGAATCCCAGAGCTGGAGATCTCCAGCTGGATGCCATCAATCCCTGGCAGGAAAAACCCCCTGGCAGGTATGGCTGGAGTGACCAGAGCCTGTGTTGGTCACAGTGTGTAAATAAAGCTCATGTCAGCCAGGATGGAGAAAGTGATGGGACAGGCCAGGACTGATTATCCCAGTAAATTTAGGGATGAGGCTTGACTCACCCTCATGCCAGACCCCAACAATCATCCACCCCCACCAAAGCCCCTCCTCAGGAGCCATCAGGACCTGTTGTTCACATTCCCTCCTGCCCTATTCCTTCACATGCTCATTCCCAGCCTGGTTTGGGTGATTTTAACCCCTGGCCCCGTGCCTTTCCCTTGATCTCTGAGGAGTTTATGGAATGAGATCCATCCCCTTGCCCTTTTCAGCTCAGCGAAATCTCCCCCTGACATGACAGAAATCCAAGAAATCAGCAGCTCAGGAGGTTGGTAATAAGGCTGAATCCTTCCTAAAGCCAGACACTCAGCACGAAGAGGGGTCAGTGATCCCCGGGCTCCTTTCCCTCTGCCTCCTGCCCCCTGTCTGGGCGATGAGGGGAAGCAGATGAGGCACCTCTGGACACTTGGCTGCCTCCAGGTACGCTCATGGTTTGTGTCTCTGGAGCAGGCACAGGACCCTGCTCGGGGGGTTCCTCCCAGAGGAGACACAGGCCTCCCACCCAGAGAGCCTGGAGCACTCCCACATCCCGGCTTCCTCCCGGGAATGAGCCAGGGGCAGGGCAGCAGCAGCAGGGAGGCAACCTCGGGCTGGGATAGGACATGGCAGGCACAGCCTGGCCGTGCAGGAGGGGTTTGGGATTCAGGATACCTCACTGAGCTCCCTGGAAGCCCCTCAGAGCCTGGACAGCCCCCTGCTGAAAGGGAGGGCTCTGGAATGGTGTTTGACCCTCTGGGGGCTCCATGCAGTGCCTGGGAAGGGCCCCTGGATGGCCAGGGAAGCAGATCCATCACCTTCCCTCCTTCTGCCTGCAGGTAAAATAAACACGGCTGCAAAAACAGCGGGCAGGGTCACTCCACTTGCTCCTGCACATCCCGACTCTCACACTCTCCTCTGTCTGTCCCTCTGGTCCCACATTCCTGTCCCAACATTTTCCTTCCTGGCTGCCTGCTGCCCCAGCACCCCATGGAGCAGCTGTGGGTGCACGGAGCCCCAGCTGGGAGCAGAGGGGATGGAAACACCGTGGAGCTGAGGCCGAGAAGCTGCCAAGGCCCATAAATAAGGGAATTCTGTTTGCTTTCTCCTTGTCCAGCCTGTACAAATATTTACTGCCCCGGTGACCCGTGCAGGCAGCACAGGCAGCAGATCCTGGAATGGTTTGGGTTGGAAGGGACATTAAGGATCATCTATCCCCTGCCATGGACATCTTCCACTATCCCAGCCTTGTCCAGCCTGGCCTGGGACACTTCCAGGGACCCAGGGGCAGCCACAGCTTCTCTGGGCACCCTGTGCCAGGGCCTCTCCATCCTCACAGGGAGCAATTTCCTTTAGGGATTTGCAGGTCCATCTTGGAGCAGCTGGTGGGACTGGAGAGCAGAGCCAGGTTGCCCTTTGCCTGCCCTGCCATCCCTCTGGGGTGAGGACGGAACTCTGGGTGATAATGAAAGGGAAAGTGTTAATTGCCTCCCCCCTGCCCCAATCCTGGCTCAGGAATG
>NW_005054456.1:377579-381276 GCF_000277835.1 Geospiza fortis
TCCTGTATTTAGGGCAGGGAGGAGGGGAGGGATGGGATGCTTTGGGTCACCTCAGGGCTGTGGGTGAGGTGTGGGGATCGGGAATGGTCTGAGACTCTTGGATGAGTGACTTGGGCCTTTTGGAGAAGCTCTGGCTGATTTCTTTGCCTTTAGATAAAGGTTTTTTCCAGGTTTCCCTGCAGTCAGATTTTTGGTTGGATGCACAAGCTGGATACAACTCAGATAGCACCAATGGAGGAGCAGAGATGTTTTCCCTCTCCAGATAAGCCTGCCCTTGCTTTGTCTTCCCTCTGACCTGCTGCATTACACGTGTTTCCCTGTAATCTTCCTACGAGGGAGCTGGGAATATGTGGAAATATGAAATGTCCTCCTTGCCCTTTCAGCATCCCCAGTGCTGGAGAAGTTCTGCATCCAGCCTGACCTGGGGCTGAACAGCTTCACTAACAGCTTTCTTTTGTAATATCGCAGCCTGGAGGAGTTAATTATCTCCAAATATTGGAAAGGGCAGATGGATTTTGTCGGATTTCCTTGGCTGTGTAATTTTGGTGCCCCAGAGATGCTGTTTGGTCTGCCTGGGCTGAGTGACACCTCATTGCACCCGGGTGCAAATGTCACCATGGTGTGGTACTGCCTCCCTCTCCTGGTGTTTGCCCACCAGGGAGAAGTGGCTTTTCCAGGCTGGCCTGGCTTTGTGGAGCTGCTGATGCTCCCAGCTCACCATGGCCAGCTGGGGATGCACCCCAGCAGCTCTGCAAACCTCCAGCCCTGGATTTAAACCCCAGTCTGAAGTGGAACGCAGAGCTGCAGCCCCAGCTGGCTCAGGCTGACACACAAATGTCAGGGAGAGCTTGGAGCACATCCTGTGTGGATGGGGGAGAGGCCAGTTATTGCTGATGAGCAGTCCTGGCTCCAGCTGCCTGGAAGGCGGCCCCGTCTCGGCCCCTCTTTCATCACTCCGTTCCTCGAAACTCCTCTCGGGGGTTTTGGGGAGCTGTGCTAATGCTCTGGCAGGGAAAGGAGGGGTGGACGTGAAGGTTTGCCTTCCCTGGGGGAGTGTGTTCCCCTTTCCCTGCTCTTGGCTCTCCCTTCCCTGCCCGCTGCTCCCGCTGTGGGCCTGCAGAACCCCGGCAGCATTTAGGGATAGGGATTTTTGGTGTGATGCTTAGCACAGGAATAAACTCTCCTTTATTTTTCCAGCTCCTCCATCCCCTCTGCTTTAGATGTGCCACCAGGTTTGATGTGCCACTGGGTTTAATGTGCCATCGAGTGCCGGGTGTGCTCAGCCGAGACTGAATCGAGATGTTCCCGCTGAACTGCCTTTAATCTCCGCTTGTTTGCCAAGCACAGCAACCTCCCCACGCAGCTCTGGGAGGCTGGCGAGGTGGAGGTGATGCTAAAGAGGAGGCAAACACACCGATTTTATTATTTTGTGGGGCTTTAACACAGGAATGAACTCCGGGAGACCTTTGCAAGGCTCCCCTTCTGTTCCTGGGCAGAGCTTGACTCTGGTGTTGGGCGGAATCTGGGTCAAACAGCTCAAGGGCCTGTCTGGGAGGGTTTGCCAAGTGCTGGAGTTGATTGGATCGGACTGGGGAGGGCAGTGACCACAGAGCTTCCCCCGGCCTCCAGCTGCTTTGACTTGCAATGCAAATGTTTTCTCCCGTCACCTCTTAATGATCCCTTTTCCCCTCGCGGGTGTATAATTTCCCCTGGAAGTCTCCAGTGAGTGGTTTCCATCACAGTTATTTGTCCCTTTCTTTTCAACTGCTCTGGAATTGCAGAGCTGGCATGATTTGGGCTGGGAGTAGATTGAATTGCAGGATTTCATCTCTGTCTCAGAGCTGCCTTCCATGGGGCTGCAGTCAGAGGCACCAAACCTGCTGGAGTATGGAGCAGAGGCTGACACACCAAACCTGGAATGTGGAGCAGGGGCTGAAACATCAAATCTGGAATATGGAGCAGGGGCTGACACACCAAACCTGCTGGATTATGGAGTAGGGGGCTGGAACACCAAATCTGGAAATGGAACAGGGGCTGACACACCAAATCTGCTGGAATATGGAGCAGGGGCTGACACACCAAACCTGGAGTGTGGAGCAGAGGGCTGGAACACCAAACCGGCTGGAATATGGAGCAGGGGCTGAAACACCAAACCTGGGATTGGAGCAGGGGCTGACACATCAAAACTGGAATATGGAACAGGGGCTGACACACCAAAATTGGAATATGGAGCCAGTGGCCTGGCTTGCAGAGGGAATGTTGCTCTGGGGGAGCAGCATCGCTCCCCAGGCCTGGGATGGAGGAGGAGAAAGGAATGCTTGGCTTGGAGGAGCCAGGGAGGAAAGGGAGAGAAAATGCTCTTCTGGGGGATACGATTGGAAAGACATCATAGAGGAGGAGTTCATAAATCCACGGGGCTTCTCCTGGCCAGGCTGATTCATCTGCACATCAAAGGGAGCCGTGAGCCCCTCGGGCAGCAGCAGGGGATGGGGAGAGGGGGTGGCTGAAGGACGGGGCCCCCACATGTCACCCCCAAACACGTGTGCTGCAAAACACCTCAGAGGCAACATCTTGGGGGGGGAAACCATTCCCTGCAGTCTGGGATGTGCTGTGTGTACCTGCCTGCAATCTCCTCCCTGGATGGGGGATGCTGGAGCATGACTGTCCCAGTGAGTGCCACCCTGTGGCTCAGCTCTCTGGCCAGGAAGGGAGGGGAGCTGCAGGATCCCACCCCAGGCATGAGGGGAGATTGATTTGGATACTACAGCCCCATTAAAAGTCCCAAAGGATCTCATGGATTTAAGGAGAATACAGGGCATGCCGGTGCAGGACAGGATAATGTCACTGTTCCCATATAGAATATATTACCTTGTTGCCAAAATACAGATTTGGGGACAAAGGGACACAGGGATTAGTCCACATGGTGTGGGAGGAGAAGAAAACAGCTTCAAGGGAATACTGGGAAGGATCCACCTGAAATATTCCTGGTCAGAGCTTCCAGCCCTCCAGGTGTTCTTTCCCATGGCACAGGAACACGTAGGACCCACTGATGTGGGAACTGGGGACCCTGTGAGATGTCACTTGTGAGTCAATGCCCAGGGAGGTGTCAGAGCCCCTGGCAGGAGCTCAGCCCATCTCCCAGCAGTTTTTCCTTTCCTCCTTGGAGTTCCCAGAGCAGAGTGAGCAGCTCTGGAGGAGAAGGCTCCATAAATCAAGCTGCTTTATCACCAGGCGCTGCTGCAGCTCGGCCCGGAGCTGGCTGTGGGATGAATCCATCCCTGCCTTCCAAAGGTCAAGCCTTGAGCTCCCGACTTAGTCCCTACAAAGGCAGAATCCCCCTTGAAGCCCTCGCTGGAGTCTCAGCTGCTCTATAAATAACACAGGACCGAGGGGAAGCTGAGCCCGGCTCTGAAGCTCATGGAGTGCTTGGGGATCCTTGGAAACGCTCGGTCCTGGGGTAACTTCCGATTTTAGCAGCAAAGGCAAGAACAGAGGCTTGGATCACAAAGTAGGAAAGGGTTTTTTTCCCTTTTTCAGCTCTTCTCCAGCCTGACTTCCTCCCTTTGACAGAGGAGTCCCTGAGAAGTGCAGCCTTGCTCGGAGCTGTTTGGTCTGATCACCTCACAGGAGATTTTTAGGGCATCACTGGGAGGATTCAAAGGGGAGGGAGTGCGGCAGGCAGATGGAATTTGCCATT
>NW_005054456.1:381369-391337 GCF_000277835.1 Geospiza fortis
CAGGCGAGAGGGCGCTGCGGCTCCCGGAGACGCAGGCGGTGCCCCAGCCCCGCTGGCCCCGCTCGATCCTGCCCGATAAATCACCCCGATTCCAAATTGATCGTTCTGGGATGTGGAAGAAAGCGCAGTGGGCGGATTTCCCCCATTAGGGTGCATTGATCACCATTACCGCGTGTAATCAGGGTTAATCTCAGGATTAATTGGGGGGATTTGCTGATGGAAACGATCGGCAATTTGTGTTACTTACTGCTCCATTCGCCTCTAATGGCTTAATCAGATTACAAATTAAAAGTGGCTTCTTCCAGAGGATCTCCCTGGACTTCAGAGCACTTGGAGGAGGCACGGCCAGAGCATCTGATTTGCAGCTGGAGATCAATTATCCCGACAGGAGCAGGGATGGAGGCAGGGATGGAGGGAAGAGCTCCACAGGGAGAGCACCCAGGGGCTGCAGCAGCTCAGGGCCAGCCCTGCTCGGGCTCTCGGGGAGCTGGGGACAGAACAGAGCATGAGGAGGGCACAGTGGGGGCATTTTTAAGGGTTCCTTTGGTGTGGAAAGGGGGAAAAATCCAATTCTCTTTTGGCTTGTGCCAGGTGTGTGATGCAGAATCGCTGAGGTTGGAAAAGCCCTCCAGGATCGAGTCCAACCTGACTGATCCCCACCTGAGCACTGAGTGCCACATCCAGGTGTTCCTTGGACACCTCCAGGGATGGGCACTCCAAACCTCCCTGGGCAGCCACTTCCAAGGCCTGGCCACCCTTCCCATGCAGAAATTCCTCCTGCTATCTGACCTGAGAGCTGGGATGGGTGGCTCTGGGTATGCTGGCGCTGGCAGAAATAGTTCTTGGGCCCTCTGGGGTGGGAGCAGGACTAATTTTAGCTCAGTAAACCTTTAAACAGTGATTCTGTGGCAAATACATTAAGGTTGATGAGCTGAGGCTGATCAAACTTAATGACAGAAAGGGGTCTTGTCCTGGGAAGATTCATCAGGCAGGAGCTGAAAGCCTCTGAACTCCATGGGCTCAGTAGATGATAAAGCCAGGAGGGTCTATCCATGAGCATAAAGGATGCAGGAGAGAAATCTGGCAGGAGCAGCAATCACCTGGAACTCCCCACCCACGGAACAGGCCACAGCGGGGAGAAATCAGGAACTGTCAAGTCCAGCTCTGCTGTGAGCAGGCAAAAATGCATTTATCTGTTCCTTGGAAGTGCATTCCCATCAATTCACCTCCGCAGCTGGGGCTGCAGGGAGGTGGGGAGGCTCACTCTCACCTCATCCCTAATCTGGGCCATATCGATTGAGGTTTGATCCGTGGCAGTCAGAAGTGCTGGAAATCTATTTATCCAGCTCTTTATAAAGACATTAGCAAAGCTGAAGGGGGAAAAAAAAGGGAAGGGAATGTTTCAAGTGGCTGCTGACAAGTTGGAGCAGTTTAATAAATCACTGGTAATAAACTGCCTCCCGTGTGCTGGGAAATGCCACTGGCTGCCCTAGAAAGCCCTTGGTGATGGAACAGGCACCACTCACAGCTCAGAAATCCAGGGAAGGGGGCTGGGAATGGGTTCTGGCTGTTCCCTGCTGTTACAGGTGAGGCTGTGCTGGGATGTGCTCTCCACTCTGTGGGTAAATCCAGGGGGGAGTGTAATTCCTGGGCAGGGTGTCTCTGCCAGGAGCTGCTCCTCATCAATGAGGAGCTGAGCAGGAAGGGGCAGCCCCTTCCTCATTCCTGGCCAACACTCCCTTCTTTCCACAGCATCCTTATCTCCCATGCAGCCAGCACAGGCAAAGCCCTTTTCCAGGGAGGGAAGCAGCGGCCCTGAGCTTTTGCCATCCCTCTCTTTTGGGATTAGGGAGAGACCCTCCCTGCTTTTAGCAAAGCCAGCAGTGCCAGCTGCTGCTCCTCACTTTTTCCAGGCCTTTGAAATGCAGCAGCTCCAGCTGGCGTGGGACCTTGGGGGCCAAAGGACACACATTTGTGCAGGGAAGAGGCAAATCCCAAGGGTGGGTTTCAAAGAGGCTCAAAGGTGTGTTTACACTAAAGGGAGGGGAGTGCCAGGACAAGGGGAGTGGCTTCCCATTGCCAGAGGGCAGGGTTAGATGGGATAATGGGATGGATCCTTCCCTGTGAGGGTGGAGAGGCCTTGGAATGGTTTGCCCAGAGCAGCTGTGGCTGCCCCTGGGTCCCTGGAAGTGTCCAAGGCCAGGCTGGACAGGGCTTGGAGCAGCCTGGGATAGTGGAATGTGTCCCTGCCCATGGCAGGGGTGGAATGAGCTGAGCTTGAAGGTCCTTCCCAACCCAGTCATTCCATGATCTGTGGCTCTGGAGAGCCTGGGCTGGGAAGGGACACGTTCCTGGGGCTCACCCAATCCAGCAGGGCCAAATAACACCTTGGGTAGCGAAGCTCTGGGAGTCATTGTTGTTTCCTGGCAGCCCTCAAATTATCCCATTTCCAAAATCTGTCAGGGCCATGGGATCACTGTGTCAGCCACACCAGGGAGCTCAGGGACATCTTGCTGTGCCCATTATATTCTGAGGAAAAGGAAATTATTTTTTTTCCACTCTTGACTTGGCTTAGAGTGGGGAATCTGCAGCCTTTGCAAGGGACCTGCTTAGAAACTGTTCTATCCCAGAACATCCACATGAAAAGGTGGGAAACCCCCGTGTGAGAGCTGCCCCTGAACACTTCTGTGCTCTCATGGCCATGAGGGGCTCCAGGAGAGCTTTGCAAACCATCCCCTACAGAAATCTCCTGCTCCTCAGGCACATTTCGCCCTAAGCAAAACAGAACAGGGATGAGAGGGTCACTGGTGATTCCTTATTTTTATTTGGATGCAGACAGAGCCACAGCACAAGATTTGTGCAGATAAATATTACTCCTGGGGGAAAGTAGGCAGCTGTGAAAAAATCAAGACTTTATTAGTTCGGGGGATTTTTTTCCTCTCCACCCCATATGGGGTGTAGAGAGTGATTCCTTTTTCTCCTCCAAGCTCTGGCTCTGAGGAGCTCAGCTGTGCTGTGTTCCCGTGCCAGGTGTGATTCCCAAAGCCCTTGGCAAGCAGGAGCTGCTCTGTTATTTGGTTTTTTTACTGTTCTTTATTAAAAAAACTCCAGCCCCAGACAGGTCTCTCTGTCTGGTGCCTTCCTGGGGCCTCTGCTCACCCCTGGCATAAACAGCCCAACATTTCCATGGCTCCTGTGTATTTCCAAGCCATCCCACCTGGATCTGCTCCCAGATTGCTGCAGGTCTCCCACATCCTCCTCCTCCTCCTCCTCCTCCTGCAAAGCCCTGGCAGCTCCATGGCTCCAATCTCCCATCTCCCTCCCAGCCAGGTGGGTGCTTTGCCACCACTGCTGCCTCCTCACCATCCAAGGGATCCAAGCCACAGCTGGCCGGGACCATCTGCCCTCAGAAACGCTGGATTTTGGGAAACTCCTCCACCCCATTAAGCTTGCTTCTGCAAGTCCTTCCAAAGTCACTCCCTGCAGCTCGAATCTCCTTTCCAGAGTCTGAGAACGTCCAGGACCTGTGGATCTTCCCCATCCAGACCAAGCTGAAGCTGCAGGATCCCCCCCAGTTCTTCCAAGTGTTTCACCCCTTGGTCAAACACCACTTTGTGTTTTCCCCCTCTTCTGCCCCCCAACAACCCGTGATTTTTCATGGCACAGGTGGGCCAGAAGATGCTTTTCCTCCTTCCCCAGTCCCTGCAGCTGTGGTGGATGGGGACAAGCAGGGCTGGAGGTGGCTCAGCACCTCTGGGATCATTTCCCAGCCCAGGAGATCTTGGCTGGGCAGAGGAGCTGCAGCCTTCCCCGTTCCTGGATCAGCCACATGGGTTTTATGGTTCTGATTATCACTTTTTCCCTTTTGAAGGAGGTTTAAGAGCTAGTGCTCAGAAAACAGTGTTGGTGCTTGGCAAGGCGACCGCAGAGCCCATCTGTTGCTCCTTACATCGTTCAGCTGCTCCCTGCTTCCCATGCCAGCCTGATTCCTGTTAAACGGAGCCTCCCCAGGTCAGCAGAGCCAAGCAGCTCCTAAATTAGCCGAGCCATTAATCAGGCCCGTTCGGGTTAGTGCAGGGTGTCTACGCCCTCCCCCTCCTGCCCATAAATTAAGGAGTTTTTAAGATCTCCAAGGCTTCCCTGGGATCGCGTCCCGTGTGCCCTCCAGCCCCTCCCCGGCGCTGGTGACAAGAACACACAGCTTAATTGGTTGGCATGGGAGAGGGCTGACATTAATTGGCTGTGTTTGGCACGCGGGCTCCCCGTGCCTCCCAGGGATCTTATCAATCCCATCTCGGCGAGCAGCGGCTGCCAGCGAGATGGGGCTGATCCCTCCCTGCTGCTCCTGCTGCTGCTGCTGCTGCTGATGATGGAAATTTGGGTTGGATTTGGCTGCAGAAGAGCAACTCCACAGCCCAGCTGGCAATGCCTGAGGGGGCTGCAGAAGGATCTGCAGGCATCTCCTCCCTGGGGATGGGATGGGGATGGGAATGGGAATGGGGATGGGATGGGGTGGGATGGGATGGTGTCAGAATTCAGCACATCCCTCTGGCTGTCCAGGACTGCCAAGACCCCTGCCAGGGGGCTCAGAGACCCTGGCATGGAGCCCAAGACCCCTGTGGGTTTGATTATGACCCATGGAGCGAATTACCAACCTTACATGAAGATCTGCAAGGCGCGACAGTTTAAGTAGAATGATAGTGACTTTATCATGGGGTGAAAAATCGATTTTTGGGGTTTTAGAATGGGGGTTCAGGGGGCAAGATGGAGGGATCTGGGCATGTCCAGCCTTTCTCCTTCTTCTTCTTGGCCTCCATCTTCTGCTGTGATGTTGGCACTTTTAGATTGGTGGGGCTTGGAGCAGCCTGGGATAGTGGAAGGTCCCTGCCCATGGCAGGGGATGGAACAAGATGAGTTTTACAATCCCTTTGGACCCAAACCACCCCAGGAATCTGTGGATTTTCAGTGGGAATAGAGCATCCCTCCATCCCGAGCAGTGATGATGTCACCTGATGCCACCTCCTTAACTTCAGTCACAACCCCCCTCCACCTCCAGCTGGAGATCTGGAGCACCCCCAAACCCCCTCAGCCCCCTCCCAGACCCTCAGCCTCCTTTCCAAGGCCCAGAGGGCTCTTCCCAAACCAAGCACCAAAGCCAGGCAAACTCCCTAAATGCCCTCTCCTGTGGCTCTCCCTGGGGGAGACGGGATCTCAGCCTGGCTTCACTGCTGGGAAGCTCAACCACGTTTCCCTGAAGTTTTGTTTCATTCACATGATCCCTGTGCTGTGAGCAGCCTCCCTGCCCCGCAGTGTTTATGGATTCCAGCTTTTTGCAGGATGCTGTCATCCCCCCATTTAGCTGCTGCTTGCTTGGAGTAGGCAGACGCTGCTCTTAAAACATTCCTGCCTGGGTTTCTCCAGCCTCTGGATCATTACAGCCTCCCCTTGAACCCTCCTCAGCGTCTCAATATCTTTTGAGTGATGAGATCCTCCAGGAATATCCCACAACCCTGTTTAATCCTCCCTCTCCAGCCCAGTATAAACACCCAGAACGTGTGTACAGAAAGGAACCCCAAATCCTGCTGGGAAGGTTTTCCACTCCAGCCACGATTACCTCCCTTGGGCAGGGGCTGGGAAGGGGCTCCTGGTGCCAGAGACAGCTCTTGGTGTCCCTGGGAGCTGCTGCACTGTCCCCAAGGGCTGGTGGCAGTGCCAAGGAAGGGTGTGTGACAGCAGAGGGGACCCTCCCCGCTGCCTCAGCCCAGCTTTGGGGCTGGGGTTTGCTGGGAACAGCTTTTCTGGAGAGGAATGGGAGCTGAGCTTCAGATTGGAAGATGGATTGTGCTGTAGGATCATGTCCCAAAGGAAAAGGCTCCCCCAGCATCTCCCCAGACTCTGAGGCTGTGATCCCAGGGTGACAAGGCACCACTGCTGCCCTGCAGCTGCAGCAAGCTCTGACTGGAAGCTGGAGAAAGCCAGATTTAAAAATTAAAGCCTTGGAATTCCAGGTTTGGCTTTGCATCACTGGCAGTGTGCAGGGAGATGTTTGGGAATCAGGTGGATGCTGTCCTCTGTGAAGCTCTGGGTGATTGTGGGGTTGGTTTTAATTGTAATTAAGTCTATTTTTGTAATCTCAGGAGAAAAGTATCCAGGCATCCATGGCACGTGGTCCTTCCCCATGGTGGGTGCCGGTCTGGGGGGGTGGCACCAGGACAGGGGAGTGGCAGTGATTCCCAATAATCTGTCACCATGTGCCAGCACTGATTTCTTGGCTATCTCACCCCTGGAGTTGTTCCAGGCCAGGCTGGATGGAGCTTGGAGCAACCTGGGATAGGGGAAGGTGTCCCTGCCCACGGCAGGGCCTGGAACAAGATGGACTTTAGGGTCTCTCCCAACCCAAACCACTCTGGGATTAAATCCATTATTCTTGTGTGGAGGAATTGCTACCCAAAGTGGGAAAATTCCTCTTGGTGCTTGAAAATCCCAAATTTTTATTTTCTGGGAGCATAACTCATTTGTCACTGAGCCCTCAGGAATACATTCCAGAGGTCATGGGGCTCCCATCCTTCCCTCTCCCTCATTGCTGGCTGGTCTGGTCCTGCTCCCCGGAGCTCAGCGAGGCAGGGAGGGCTCCATGAGCTCCTGGCCCCATCCTCTTCTCCAAGGTAATTGCTGAGAAATGCTTTTTCCAGGGTGGGAATGGCACACAGACAGACCAACACCTCAAAAATCCCGGAGGATGCTCTGGGACTGCTTCACACAGGTTTCCCTGGCAAAATTGGGAATTTGGGATGACTCCTTCCTGCACCGCTGCACACACTCAGTTGAGTTTTACTGGAAAAAATGGAATATATTTATTCCTTCCTAGTGCAGTTTTTAACCTCTGCCCTAAATTGCAGTGGGATATAAAATCAGATAGGATCTGTTGCTATTCATTATTCCTTGTTTTCCATCAGATTCTCCTGTTAAACCACTCTGCTGTTGCAATGCTGAGACGTTATTGCAAACGAGTGACCCGGCCTGAGCATTCCAAACGTCTGGCTAATGAGGAATGAAACTGGTTCCCAATAGGAGAACTGAAGGCACTGGAGGGAATTAGATCTGAGGAAAAGAAGAAATCCTGGAGTGTGTGGCTGGAGTCTGTTACCAGTGTGTGACTGCACTGATTTTATCCATCTGATACACAGGTTAATCATTATTGTATTTTATAAGAAATATAAATTAAATTCATAATATTCCAAGTTCTCTTTGGGAATAAATATGTTTTCCCCTGTCCCAGTAGGTGAGTGCAGGAATTCACTACCCAGTGGAAGCTGAAGACTCTGCTGATGTTTGAGTTCATTGATTTTGTGAGCAAAGTTGTCCAAGGGACCTGTTTTGTGAAGGATTCACACTCATCTAGGAAAAAAAAAAAGGAAAGGCAGAGCAGAGGGGAAATCTCTCCCTTCCCTCCACTTGTACCATTAGAGAGGGTTTTCTTTGAGCCTGGGTTTAATTGCGCTTGTATTGGCAACTCCAGCAGTCCCTGTGAGTGTTTGGAATGAGCTCCCCACTGCAGGCTGGTTTTGCTGGGCACCTCGGTGTGATTGGCCATTAAATCCTTTTCAGGGAGAATTATCCCTGTTTTCCAGCCTGTCCCTCCCTCCTTCGCCTTGCTCTGCCTTTTGCATTTCCTAATATTCCCTCAGCTCCTTATCTCTTGCAAAAGCCCCTCGCTGAACCATTTGTCTCCTCCCTCGATGAGATCCATGGCTTTGGGAGAGCAGCTGGCTTCTCCCACTGAACGGGATGGTCCCGGGGCTGCAGCAGCTCTGCCCGGCTTTTAGGGGCTTTTAGGGAATAAAGGAGGAGTCGAGGAAAGGAAAGAAAAAAAATAAAATAAAATAAAAAAGGGAAGAAGAGAGCAAAGCAGGGTGAAGTGAGCCCAGTGGTAAATCCATCCCTGGAGCTGCGGTGCAGGCAGGAAATGATCTCTTAACACCGTGCACCTGCATCCCGGGAAGAGCATCCAAAAGGGGCCCAAGCCGGCGGCAGGGTCCGCGGGAATGGCGCTCCCGGCTCCAACTGCTGGGAGCTTTTACTTCAGTCTTCCTTCAGCTTCTGGTTCCTGCCTGCCTCTGCCAGATGTGCTCTCCCTTTCCTTGTCCTACGGGAAATGAAGCTGGTGTTGGTGAGCATTGTGGAAGCTGGGACCAGAGGAGCTCTGGGGTGTGGGATGCTGGCAGCACCTCGGCCCTAAAGCCCCTGCGGTTCAACGCCCAGATCGATGCTGCCGAGGGGCTTCTGGCATCCAAACCCAGCCTGGATCCATCAAACCCGGGATCTCACAGCTCTCCCACTATCCCATGCCAAAGCTCCTCGTCAGGAAGGAATAAATGTGGAGACAGATGAAAAAGCGCTTATCCCGAGGCTGGGATGTGGCGCTGGGCGCCAGAATGGAGTCTCCCCGGCTTAACCGCGCACGGCAGCGGGGTGTGAGTGGCTGGAGAGGAATATCCAGAGCCCCGAAACCAGAGGGAATGTCCTGCCCAGCCAGGAATGCGGCCAGGCTGCCGGCAGGGCAGGTGGGAGGGCGTCGCGTCCCTGCGCTCATTAGTCCCTGCGCTCATTAGTCCCTGAGCTCATTAACACGGCCGGGGCTGACGCGTCTCGGGTGCCACCCGGAGCACAGGTTGGACCAGGTCTGCTGGCTCGGGAGTGACACGAATGAAAGCTTCCAGCAGAATCCGGGGCTGAGGGCTCTCTCTGACCTGGAAGGATTTGATGTGCCTGGAAAGGCTGGAAGTGAAGTCACGCAGCACGGGGATGCCCAGGAAGGCCGGCTCACCCATCCAAAGGCACTCCCTGTAAACCCCAGGAAAGGTTTCCAGGGGAATTTCCCTTTTCTTTCCAGCACGGGCAGTGTCCCCACGAGCAGCTGCTGCCTGCTGAGCACACCTTGACCTCTCCTCCAGGGATCCAACCTCTCGCAAACAGGGTCCTGCCCCGGCTCAGCACTGCGAGTCCACACTTGGGTCAGCGTTCCCAAATTCCCCGCGCTCCCCTCCCCGCCTTCCAGATGAGGAGGAGGAAAGGGGTCAGAGCGCCTTTGGCAGCTGAGTCCTAAAGCTTGGAAAGGCCTGAAAGCAATTCCCTGCAGCTGCTGCCGCAGCAGCTCCGGCCCCAGCCGGGGCAGGACTGTTCGGATTCCAGAGGGATGGGAGAGGTGTTTTCTCCAGGCTCGCTCCCCCTGCCCCGCGGGGGGTTCTAACGAGGCGATTGCGGGATTTAAATCCATGATGGTGGGATTAGGCGTTCCTCAGCCGAGACTGTTCCACATTCTTTCCCCCTGATTTGCCACTCTCGTTCCCGCACCAGAAACCAGCTCAGCTCAGCTCCCTTCCAGCTCCGGCGCTGGAACTTTCCAGCCTCAGCCCCGCGTCCTTCCCAGCGTTTGTGCCTTGATTTAATGCTTTGATTTGAAAGTTATTTTTTACAATAAGAGAGAGATGGGCCCTGCCAAGAAAAGCAGTTTCATAAAACGCTGAACATGACTTGCATTCTGTAATTGCAAACCTGAGAGACTCGGAGTAATTGACATTTTGGATGGATTGCAGGGGATCGTATTTAATCCTGAAAAGCAGGTTCCAGGCACAGGAGGAACTGCCAAGCCAAACTCAGCCTCCTTGCCGGGCTTCTACCATAACTCATTCCCAAATCCAGCCAGCCCAGTCCTGAACCTAAATGTTTACATTTTTGATTTGCTAAGATAACATTCCTGGGTCACTGAAACGCTTTGTCAGGGAAGGGCTGGAGGAGACAGCGAGAATTAGTGATGCACGGCTCGGGTGGGATGTGTGAGGGATGCTGGTGCTTCCCAGGATCACAGATCCCACATTCATCTGGGTCAGACAAGACCTCCAGGATCATTGAGTCCAGTCTGTGGCTGATCCCCACCAGAGCAGTGAGTGCCATGTCCAGGCATTCCT